>NW_009649934.1:959003-977673 GCF_000708025.1 Charadrius vociferus
GCAGGGAAGAACTACAAAGTTCTTACAGGTAAAATCTTGGCAGCCTGGGGAGGTGTCAAACAGGGCTCAAAAACTTCTCCAAAGGAAATCAAGGTAAATTGTAAGTTCTTACTCTCAAATACAAAGCAACCAAACTGGTGTGACAGGACTTCTTGGTTTACATGTCAGCTTCAACCTTTACCACTGCCTCAGGGTCTGCCCTTTTGACTCAGTGCAGTGTCTCTAGCTAAACGTGCTCCCAGACACACAGAGCTGTGATCAGGTTTACCACTAAGAATTACAGAAGAGTGTCAGGTTTAGGCATGTCTTAACCCACTGTGAGCCTGCATTGTAATAACAGTTGGGGCAGTGCAAGTCCTTTTAGACGCCTGTCCGAGGCACCGAAGGATCTCTGCTCATGTCCGTAAACCATTTCTTTGCGCTTGCACTCAGGTATCGCAAAGGGATAAGTTTTGCAAAAATGTTTGTTTATCCTCATTGTACAGAAAAAAATCAAGGACTCTGCTGGTGAGAGCACAGGACAGTCCCCAACTTTTCACTATAGATTTCAGACATTGGCATAGATTTTCTGTTGGAGTTCTCTTCTCTGCCTACCTCAGTCACCCCTCAGGAATGACCACATCCCTCAACAAAAGATGCAAAGACAAATGCCAGGATTAGCACTCAGGAGTTTTGGGCCTTAAGCACACCTTTTGCCTTGTATTGAGTATGTATTAGGCTGAGGCAACTACCCACCTGCTCTCAAGATTTCAATTAGGTACACGTCCATTTTGACCTCAAAAGAATGTTCAGAAGATACTCTTGTCAAAAAGGCCTCAGCTGCATCTCCTCTTCCTGTTTTCCCCACCCCAAGAGCAAAAACGACTACAACAACTAACACCCTAGAAACATGTTAAGGTCTCATGGGAAACTGACTGACACGCTCTTATCAAGCACTAACAGAAGGTCAGAACGTAAGCTGTAATCCTGGGCTGCAGCAAAGTTGTCAGGGTAGATCCTTATCACAAAAAAAGCAGCACAGATGTGGAGCTCCACTTCTCTCACAACAAGCCTGAACAGTGTATGTATGGGCTGCTACCAGTGGATGAGCATGAGATTCCCACAAGGCACAAATCAAAAACCCCTCTCCATGGGAAAAGGCATGCAATAAGGCTTGGCTACCAAGGAAGATGCATCATCTGTCACCAGGAGACACCCAGGGCAGCAATCTCAAGCACTTGCATCTTGCCCACAGCATTAACTAGGAAGTCAAACAGTACCCCTCCTAACAAAGCTACAGTCACCCACTAGAAACACCCCTAAAGGACCAGACTGCTCTGTAGCTGCAAAGGGTAGGGGTAGATTCGCAGAGCAGGCAAGGGCAAGTGTTTCACAACAACTGCTGTATAAACCGAACTCTTTGAAATAAACCAAATTTCTTTGAAAAAATGAGATATTAACAGGAAAACAGAAAAGTGCAGAAAACAGAAGTCTGCAGAACCAGAAAATATTTACTCAAGCTTTGTGATATATTTCCCACAGGAGGACCTTCAACCTAACCAGCCTAGACACTCTTGCAAGAGATAATGTACAGCAACACCAACTCTGTAGTCCAGATAGAAACCTATCATGTTCTGAAAACACAGCTTTGAATATTCCCTGGTAATGCTTTAATCTAAAGGGGCAACAATGCCATCATATTAGGCTACTCACTAAGAGCCCCTTCGTTTTGGGTATTGCAGAGCTCACCAGTGCTAATGAGCCAAGGAGCTCACTATTCTGATGTGGTATGAGCTATGAGGCAGTCAACATTTTACTTACAGATATATCCTTGTAAAGATGCACCTGGTCAAACTCAATGCCATGAGTTATGAAGTAATCAATGACTGAAGAGAGAAGTGTCATCTCAGGAAGAGAAAAAATGTCCATAAACTGCTTAAGTGATGGACCCTGGAAAGCAAAAAATGAAGGAGATATATTAAACAAAAAAAACAAACCTTTTTTTACCAAAAAAAAAAAAAAAGCAAAGCCAACAAACAAACTTGTATCACCCAGTACCATCTGGAAGACATTCCAGGCTAACAAAAAGAAAAACACTAATGCGGAAAGTCCCAGCCACTCAGCAAGTAGCCCTCTATTCTCAACCAAAACACTAACCTAAGGCATTAACACTTGACAAGAGAGAGGCTTCTCCTTCACAGAAATTATTAAACAAACCCAGCATCATTAACAACATGGGGTGAAGGTGGAGGAAGCAGGGAATCAGTCCTAGACACTAATTTGTATTTCAACCCCATGCCCTCTGCTTCCCACCTGGTCTCTTGGCATTACCACGGGTGCCAATAGACAATGCTGTGTGACAGAAGCAGGTATGGCCCTTGCTGGAGGTGCCCCATTGCTCGTCAACACCACTCTATGGCATTGGACACATGGGCACCAAAGCTGCTCTAGCCACGTTCTAGTGAGGTTTCACACAGCAATGCAAAAACCATTCCAACAAGCCGTTTGCCAAAGCCTGTCTGCCCCTGAGTCACTACGGGAAACCTGGAGTGGGCACAAAGAAGAAGAAAAAGAACTTCAGCCCACCCAGCAGTCAAGGCGAAGTGGACAATTAAACCCCAACCTTGCATTAGGCAAGGTTGCAGCCCTGCCATACATTTGCTATTTTTATTGCCTATCAATCACAAACCTATCAGCAGGTCAACAGCCAACTTTGGCTCCAGTCAGGCCTTCTAGTAAAATAAAGCTTGTTTATTCAGTACGTACCACCTGTGCAGAGGACTATGGTGAGTCTCACTGGCAAGCTGAAGCTGGAATCAATTTTTTCATCTTTCATCGCTAAAGGGGCAGATTGGCCAACAGGACAGTTACTAAGGCCTTGTATATGAAAAGCAATTTGGGAAGTGCACAGACCTCTCAATGAACCCGGTCACCAGAGGTGCCCTGGTAATCCAGTCACATCACGCCTGTGCATGTGAGCTTTGAGCAATGCATGACTGACAGCCATAAAGTGGCAACTCTCTGGGGTAATACGGGTCCACATCAGAAGGCACTTATTTTAGCTATGTGAAAGATAGACATGAAAGCAGCATCTAAAAGATCACAGAAGATACACATGGTGGACACTGACAGAGGCCACATGCTGGCAAACACGTGCCCCTGTTGCGTCAGGATGTAACAACAGTAACATCTCCCATTTAGTCTGGTTGTAAGGGCAGAACAAGAGACTAGCACTCTTTGCAGCACTATCTAAAGGCAATATTGGGGCAACACAAACTAAGGTCAAGAAAGATGATGCAAAAAGGGCAAAGGAATAACAAACAGCATTTTGCCTGAGGTCTATTACCAAAAAATGCTGCAAGTGAAAGCTATGTCGGTGTGCTGAGGGTTATACAATTTCCATCCATCCAGCAGAGGACAACTTGACCTACAGCGGAAGAGAAGACAAAGGACACCCTCTGGTTTGGGCCACATACCACACACAGTGGTGCTGCTTAGCGATACTCGCTGAATCCTTTCAACAGACTTTTGTCCATTTTGATGTGTGGTTGCTAGGGGAACATTTCTCCCACTAGCAAAACTAAAATTTCCTGAAAAGAGCCTCTACCTTTTTTTCCCGTTCAGGGACTCTGGGAAAGAAGCAAGAGGGACGCTGTCAGGAAGTTCCTACTGAAACCACTAAGTATGGGATTTAGCAGAGCGCAGCAGAGCAATGACCTGTCCCACTTTTCAAGACCTTAAGCATAGAGGAGACAGTTAAACGTTCAATGCTAACAGCAAAGATTTACTTTGTCAACTCTGATTTAATTTTTGTGCCTTGCGTCATTATCCTACCAGGCAAGTACAGCCTCCCCCTGTTTTTTATAGTGGCCTTGACTTTCTTACAGCAGACGTTAGCCTGGAGAAGAGGAGGCTGAGGGGAAACCTTATCACTCTCTACAACTAGCTGAAAGGAGGTTGTAGAGAGGTGGGGGCTGACCTCTTCTCCCTGGTGAAAAGTGATAGGACATGAGGAAATGGATTCAAGTTATGTCAGGGGAGATTTAGATTGGATATTAGGAAACATTTTTTCACTAAAAGGGTTATTAGACATTGGAATAGGCTGCCCAGGGAGGTGGTGGATTCGCCATCCATGGAGGTGCTTAAAAAAAGGGTAGATGTGGTGCTTAGGGACATGATTTAGAGGTGGTTTTGTCAGGGTAGGTTGATGGTTGGACTTGATGATCTTAAAGGTCTCTTCCAACCTCAGCAATTCTATGATTACACGATTCTATGATTCAGTGGTGACACAAGTCAGGATGAAAACTGGATGATAGTTTTAGAATGCCACATATGCTTTTTCCACAACAGCCACGAGTCCTCCACTTTCCTTACAGGCCATCACTAGTTCTGCCAGTGAAAGCCACACTAGCTGCATTGTCTAATCCTGCACAAGATCTGTGCCTACCTACTGCAGGTGTTGGGATGCCAGTAGATATCTGCCAACCGAGGATCAAGAAAACCCTTAAGGGAGAATATTTACACACTTCAGCTATATCAGTCCCACTTGTCTTATGCCTTGTTGCCTGGAATCACTGACCTGGCAGACCTTCCCTTTACCAATACAGATAGCAAAATCAGCACAGCAGATTAAGGAGGACAAGACCAAAGATCCTGCTAAAGCCTCACTCCACACCAATTGCACTGAACCTGCTCACACCAGCAGTCATCTTAGGCCAGATGCTTTCCCACTAACGTATTAGTGGCACAGGTTGATCAGACATTGCTGGATGCAAATGTCCTTAGCTGCATATACTTTTGTTCTCTTTGGGATCCACCTATTAGCTTCTGGAGTTCATTACATTATTAGAAGAGATTCACCTCTTTGCAAAGAGTAAGCTGCTATCCCTACTTCTGTGTCCAAATGTTATACAAAAATTTTCAGTACTAACTACAGGAATGAAGAAAACACCTGGTATGTACAAAGCAGCACAGAAAGGCACCTTGGCACGAGCACCTGGTCCTACAAAAGGCCACAACTCAAAGCAAATTTAATGTTTACAATTATTTAAAAAGAAAGGTGAAATAATCTCAAGTTTGCCAGGAGAGATGAGAGTTGCACAGTGGGAGGCTAATCAAGTGCAGTTTACAGACAGATATCAAATTTTAAACAGAAACATCCTATTATAAAGCTGGAAACAACATTGAGCTATAAACAGAGTATATACTTCTCCAGAGAGCAACCACTCATATTAATTGTTCCCAAGAGACAGAGAGAAATCAAAAAGTGACCTTGCTGGAGACTTCACAGAGCGGACTCAAAGGGGTATCAGGAGAGGAAGCCTGCCCTTCTCCTTCCAGCTTCCCCTAAGGCATCTGAACTAACAAAGGGCAAGAAACAAAACAGTTCTGGGGGGAAAGGGATGTGAATGGCCCGCTTGCCCACTGCACCACACTAGACACCAGAGGAAGAAAAATGTCTCCTAACTTCCTCTAGTTCAGGGAACTACAGCTCCTACAGACAGAATTTCAGTCCCTTACTGTGACACTAAGTTTTCTGCCTAAAAAAAACCAACAAACACACCCCCAACACTCATGGATGCCAACCCTATGAATTATATACACTGAGCAGGTCTGAAGAGGCGTGGAGGGGGATCCCTTTCACGAAGGAAAAAAACTCCTACCCAAAACAAAAGAGAGAAAGGCGTTGCAAGCACCCTGCTGCTACAAACACATACCCCCTCCCACACAACTCACTGCGAATACCATCACAGCAGGCTGCCCTGGTGGCTTAGGAGCTAGATTTGGCCTAGGAACAAGCAGAGAACATCTTCCTATCAGTCTCCAGAGCCATTCAGCTCTAGGCCAATAGCCCTGGTGTTTAGGAATGCTTCAGCCCTGGTGTTTAGGAATGCTTCGCAGATAGCTTTCACATGCTAAACTGCTAAATAACCTCTGGGGCAAATTCCCACTAGAACAAAAACACACACAGCAGCTCACTAGGGACAGAGCCTTTTGGAGTCTAAGGGAGGATGGAGTCATTTACATCCTCATACAATTCACTCTTTTTTCCTAGCTGTTAAAAGAGCTGCAGCATCATCGTAGTGAAGGGTTTACAATACCTTGCCATAGAAGTCACTCATCTGGTACAGGGGGATGTGCTGCGTACCACCATAGAGTTCGATTACCTCTTCATCAGGCACTGGTTTGAGCCCTCTAGACATAAACCAACAGAAATAGGTTTGTCAATAATCATCAGACTGCACAGAGCGACAAACTGCAGAGAAAAAGATGGGACAAACAGGCTCTTTTCTAAAACTCACGAATTGTTCTTGCACAAAAGAAATAGCCAGAGAGCCTGAGAGCTCTGTGGTTTCTTAAGATTCACATAAAATCTTTCCCCAAGATATTTTTCAGCTACCTTGTCTGCTCCTTCAAGTTAATTGAGGGGTTTTATCCACATTCCAACAGAGTTTGGACAGTGGCTTCTCTCTGCTGTCTGCTGACGGGACTCCCCCACCAAATTGGCCCCACGACCTGACTTTGGCAGTACTGGGTAACAGTAGGTTTTGGAGAAGTTGCTTCCACGAGGTATATCCACCGTTAAATGCAAAGGTGCAGGAAAAGAGCTTTCTGAAATTGAGATTTCCTTCCTATTCAGTCTTCCTAAGCAAAACAAGTTCTTTGCTAAGACCATTCAACAGAGATCGCTGTTTTTCCCCCAAAAAACCTGTATGGCTATAAGCTTGTACCATTCGTGAACATGAGGTTATCTGACTGCTGCAAGTATTGCCTCTTGCACAATTTTTGATGGCTGTTTACTCAAGCAGTCATCAACTTTCCCTTTCTCCTTTCCTGTTCAATCCTGGTACAGCCTCTGAGAAGTTAAAAGCTGCCTCAGTTGTGCTCAAAAGCAAAGGACAGTTTAGGAAAAGGACACTTCAAGAAGCATAGTTACAGATAATAGGGGAAAAAAGTTTAAATGAATTTTAGCTAAAAATCTCTTTATGAAGCTGGAGTGAAATATGGGGCAGTACCTACCCCTCCTTCCCACCTCCCTAAAAGCTAGCATTCAAAGAGGCCAATTCTGTCTGATTATGAAACTCCCTTTTTAATATTCTTAGAGTGTTTACTGTAACTGAAGCTTAACAGCAAAAGGGCAGAGTTCAAGAAAAAAAAACATTGGCTTCCATGCTCAGGAAATACAACACAGATTTATAGGAGCTTTGCTACTAATATCTATGAATTGCTACTTCTTAAGACACCAACCCCACTCCGCTTTGGGGCAAGGTTTTCTCCCAGTCTCCAGTCTCACAACTTTTTTGAGAAAAGTTTGTTCTGTGCTCTTTCAGCCATTTACTCCAAAGCACACCCAGCTCTCCTTGGAGAAGAATGGAAAAGAAGGAAAAACAGGATAAACTAGGCCTTAAATGGAGCCCAGATTCTGAGGCATCATTACTTTATTAACATGTCTGCACCACTCAAGATTTTATTTGCACATCCAGACCACTCTCCTCTTCGCTTTGTGACAAGGCACAGCACATCACTGCCAGGACACACTCCTGCCTGGAGAAGACAGGCCTCTATGTGCACCATATACAGAGGGGTCCTTTCCTAGTTGCACTGTTTGCTCAAAGATGTTAACCCAGATATACTGTAGCTGCAACTCAGACAACATGCAGAGTATGTGACCAGATGTGTCATTAACCATTACAAAAAGCTCCAGGTCTTCCCACCCACACTTGGCTTGAAACACTTGAGAAAAATAACTCTCTGCAATTACATGCCAGGTAAGCATTAGAAGCAAGTGCAAACAGGATAAGCCAGAGAAGACTGTGCACTGCTCAGAAAAAAAAAAACAAAACCGTTTGCCATGAACGCACACTCAGATTTATTAATCCACCTTTGCATATATGGGCATTTAGAAAATGATTTTCAGAACTGACAGACCTATATGCCGTCCCCAGCTGGACATAATGGAAAGCATCAATCTTCATCAGAAGACTCTGTGATAAGGGATAGATATTTACTGTTAGAATTGCATAGGTTTACATTGAAACCTTATTGAAGTTTAAAGTTCCACATAAATGACATTTAGAAAATAAAATTCAATATAAACACCCCACATCTGTGTACTTTAAGCTGCACTTACTCCCCAGCCACTTTTGCACATGCTTCCTACATACTATGGCTTTTTATTGGCCTCTCTGACAAAAGACCATCTTTCCATGAGCCGAAATACCAGTCTGCTACACTCCAAAGTTTGTGGACAGGGATGCAGTTGAAAAATGGAGAGAACAATGTTTCTGTGACTCAGACAGTCTCTTTTTATCTCCCTTCCAAAAGCACCACATTCCAAAGAAGCTTAGTGTGCACAAGAGATCTATTTCTTGTCACATTTATCTTAAGCAGAACTAAGTGGGCAAGTTTTGGTTTAGAGAGCAGCTGCCCCCAGTCATTTTCTTTATCCAAGAGCTCTCCCCTCCATCACTTCTCCCTCTCCCCAATAGTCATTCAGGCAAAGATGTTCATGAGCACACCAGCCTGGTAACATTAGAGCTTTCTTTGCATTTTTTTGTAACAGACTCCTCTATTCCAAGTCATCCCTTCTCTTCCATCCATCATTCTGAAGCCATAACACAAGTTCTCAGGGCATGGAAAGCAGCCTCACACTAAACCCACATCGCTCTGCAACTCGAGTAAGGACACAGCATCAAACTATTAGTCCTGTTTCTACCACGGCACAAGGTAACTGATTCCACAGAGCATTCAAAACCTTCAGGCACCTTCTTTTATCATATCAGTGCAGCTTGTTACACCGTGGGCAGACCTCCCACTAGTTTGTGAGGAGTGCAGGCAAACATGCTGAAGATTTACTTGGACAGGCACTACCCAATTTTTTGTGTGTTTTGCAAACTGATCCTGAAAAAAGAGAGTTCTCACCACTTACTCACTCACAGGGCACTTTGCTTGGCTAGGCTAGTCACCTCTGTGTTCCTCTGATATACCAGCCAGAGATTTAAACACAGAAAGAAACTTCAGTTTCTCACAGATCTACTTCTTACTTTGTGAAGCCAGAGGCATGAGCAGTCTGCTGTCACGCTGTCACCTCAGTTAGGACAAAAAAAGCAGGAAAACTCTATCTAGTTTTTTTTCTTCATTCTTTTTTTTTTCCCCCCATGGCTGGAGAACAGCACCCACACTCCAGCCTGTACTGCCTGCTTCCCTGAATTTGCTCAAAGCTCAACACAAGAAAAGTTACTACAGTGAAGCAACTCTCTCTGCTGTGCTCCCACCCGACTGCCTGGCTGCAGCAGCCAGCATTACATCACTGGGCATCAGGCTTTCGGGGAATCGGTCCAAAGTACTGAAAAGGGTTAAAGCTAATGCTTGCACTTTGCTTGCCTGTGCTCCTAAGAAGCATGCATCTCAAGTAGCTTGGATCTTTTTCCAGGCAGTCCTATTATTCGGGGTGGGGGGTGGGGAAGGCTTCCTAAAGCATTCTCCTGACAAGTCATTTCTATTATTAGAGGAAGACATAATGCTTCTGCTCCTGGCAAGTACTTGTAGATGCAGGATTGAAGTTTGTTGTTTAAATTTCCTGAAAGACAGAAATGATCACACAAACAAGCTGAGTTTTCTATTAATTAGCTTGTGGAATTAACTGACTTTTAAATTGGCAAGGATGTTTACCAAAGGTCTTTGCTAGAATGTCCCATTCTGCTAGAGGCTATGCAAACACAAAACACATCTTTCCTTTGGAAGGTTTATAAACAAGAACCCACACAATGAAAAGCACAGCCACCTGGACTATGTATTTCACTGATAGTTTGGTGATCGATGTTATTGTAAGCAATGACAGAAGGTATTTCCACTAGAAACGTAATGCAATGGAAGACAAAGCCCAGGAGACTGAACTTTGTACAGCTTACCTTTTGTACATCATAGTGAAGTCCACGTATGGCAAACCCTGGAATGTAGTCATACTTCCCAAGCCCTTCTGGATACTGGGAAGACAGACAGCAAGGTCGTTAGAGGCATAAACATTGGGTTATCAACAAAATTATTTCACCTGTTGAGCTGGCTTAGTCTACTAGATGTCTCACCCCAGGCACAAACTGACCAAGGAACAGGTGCACTTCATTTTGCCCCTTCAACAAAGCACGCAGATGAATGGAGAAAGACATAAAGGATCAGGATCCCTCTAAAATAGTTTCTCTCTTGTAAGGGACACTAGTGAAAAAGTAACGGATTCACTCAGGTAGTAAGGACACTTCTAGTAAGCTCCATTCAATGCATATATTGGGCAAAGCAGTGGCACGGCAGAGCCCCTCTAAAGAGCAAGGTGTGACGAGAAGGAAACGCACAGACCAGTTGCCTATTGCAAACAGATCGTTCATTATTGGACATGCTAAGGAGCATCAGCCACATTGACTTGCACGTGTCAAGTCCTGTACAGCTTCAGTATTGGCCCAGAGTTCATGTTTATCCACCACCTGTACCTCAAACCAGCAATTCTGTAGGCATTATTTCCATAGGTAAAACAGACCAGACCTTTCTAGACTAAGGTTCCTGCTCCATATTATAAAACCTCGGGAATGCAGAGCACGGTAAATTGTCTCAAAGGAAATTAATTCCACATACAGACAAACTTTCTGCAATCAAAGATTGTGAAACATGAAATTTATCTCAATAAAACAAGTAATTGACACGCGTGCACACGCAAGCACCTCTTGCATGGGGTGTCACCAAGACAGCAGTAAGCCTAATCGAGCGGAAATTCTTAGCACATCATTACCTTGAATTGTTCTATTAGGATGTCTCTGGCAGTGTTGAAAATCATAGAGTGTAGCAAATTAGAATACTGTGCTAATGTGTAATCGTAGTCAAAGCCGTATATCTCAACATCTCCCAGGCTGATCTCGTTGTTAGCATAAATAGCGGCTGGGTTGAGGAGATTGCAGACTCCTGGTGGAAGGAGATCTAAGAGAAGGGAAAAGGGAGAGGTTAGGGAAATTGAGAGGATCACTGAAGTTTCAACTTTTTGTTCTGGACCTGAGAGCAGCTGGAAGTACCACACAGCAGCAGCAAAGAAACACAGTGATGCTGTTGAAGGCTGCTGCCATTAACCCACTCAAATAATCCTCCCCATGAAAAAGCACACTGTGAAACCTCTGGATGCGTCTGGTGGTGATGCTAACCACTTTCACAGTAAGACTGACCTTTTGTGTCAGGAAGAGACAACACAACATCCTCGAGTCTCCGGCCTACATGAAGCAAAGCAGACCAGAGATTTTGAAGTGTCAAATTTCTAGCTCACAGCAGCTGCATTTTCAGCAGGCTCACCAACATGAAAGGTAGCTGCAATTTATCACCAGAAAAACATGTGCCCCTCACTTAAAACCTGAGCAAGACAAACAGGCTAACTCCCCTCTCTCAGAAATCTAGATTACTTGAAATTAGAGATGTTGAGGTTTGTCTTTTGGCAATTTTTGTTTCTCACAGAAGCAACCAGACTTCACAGAGCAATCCTGAAGGTACCATCAGGGCACTTTTTTTTTTTTTTTTTTTTAAATTATTAATCAGCAGGATAAAACAAGGCTTTGTACAAACACCGACAAAATGTAAAAAAAACCCAACACATTAAGCTCTCCTGGTAGAGCACTCAATACAGATAGCAACAAGTTATCTGCTTTCCTCTGATAAACAGCTGTGGAAACAGCTCAGTCCTTGCGTGTGGTTTTTCATTTCAAAACAGGGTTACTGTACAAGATGCTTGTGAATAACACTTTGCCACTGGAAAAACGGGGGTTAAGTGACATAGCAGCTGAACTACCTGTATACCCTTTTTCAGAGCTAGTCTGAAGAGCAGAGAGCTTTAGCTGCGCTACAATGGGAGAGACAGGAACAGAGCCTCCCCAGGCTTCCCGCTCCACCAGAGCTGTCCATTGCAAGATGAGAAAGAGCAATAAAAATAGTTCCCTGTAGTAGGTTGCCTAGTCACATCCACACTGGGGGACAGAGAGGGGAAGGAGACACGTCCTCCCCCCTCAAAGATGTCTAATTTTCTCTTTTAATGATAGGAAAGGTGCAGACATTTTGCAGATCCTACACAGCATCAGCAGGGAGGATGTTTTTTTCCCTTCCTACCTTAACTTTTGGCTTTTAGCAAGAACCCCTGTGCCAGTTCTTTAGTGCTTCCTTGCTATAAAACCAAGTTTCATCTGAATCTAGAACAAAAAAAAAAAATTATTAGAAACAGATACCAGCCATTACCAATAAAGACTTTGTCTGGAATGATTACAGAATTTAGGTAAAAGTCCAAAGTACACTTGCAAGCACTAATCCAAAGAGCCGACCAAAGAAACAGAGTATTCAGATCTATCATAATATTTATTTTTCAGAGGAGAGACTCCTTACAAAACATACCCATCCCTCTCTCCTAACACACTTTCCTTTGGCCTTCAAATGCATTTCACCAGATCAACTAGAAAGGAATTACTAGAAAAGAAAGTAGTATTTTAAGGTAGGAGGGTTGACTTACTGCCTGCACAGCAAGAACAAGAGCGCTCTTTCAGTGACTCTGTTGGTGGCAAAGTTCCTGGAAGAGGCTGAAGAGAGTGGATGCAATCAGAGCACTTTCCACTGGGATTTTAAAAGATGGGAAATGTAAATTGGATTCAGATGATCAAAAATCATCATAAATGCTCTCTGCTCCATGAACAAACAGAGCTCTACTTCCTGTCCTCACCTCCAGACAAGTTGTGGGAAGATCTTTTTCTAAGCGTAGACTGGGATTTGCAGGGTGCTATTTTTCTTCCTCGCAAGGAAAATGACACAATCCTAATCACATCACAGTGCAAATATGCAGTGCTTTCCTCTCCTAATGAAAGCACTTTTTTTTTTAAATGACAAATGCACCCCACTTACTGCTACCGTATCCCTACAGAGAGGTCAAGCTCTTCCAACATTCACCATTTGCTAACAGATCTATGAAAACACGTTTTGATAGTCTGAGAATGGTGCAAAATGACATTGCCTGAACCCCATCTCTCCTTTCACAGAAGACATGAGACCCATCTAGATTCAACAACATATGCCAGCCACAACTTTTGCAAAAACACAATCAGGAAAAGCTAAGGGAGTGGTATGATTTTGTAACGAGAAAAGGGTAGTCTGAGATTTGCCAAGAGCATGAAGCGAGTCTTATCTGTGATCAGAAGCATAAGCAGTAACTGTGCCACACACTATGATTTATGAAGTATATTTAGACCCACTGGATGAAGTCATACTCCTCCCCGCCAGCCTCAAACATACAGAGCCTCTCTGCTGCTCTCTGACAGACTCCTGCCCAGCTCATTTTACCCTACTCAGACATTTTGTCACTAACTCACACAGTATGGTCTCTCTTACCTCATAAGGGCCGAAGACAGATGCATATGCTAGCCAAAACGCTTTATCACCATTACCTCACACATAATGTGTTCCCTACATACACTTCCTGGAGCACCGCGCATGTACTTGCTATGTTTCCTACCACACATCATTGTCACCACACCAAACTTGCAGCACCTTGCTGACAGCTTGCTCTTTCCATGCTGTCATCCTCCATCTTAAACATACAGTAGTTTCAAAGTCATTGATCTCCTAGAGAGAAGGAAAAAGCTCTGTGTTTCAGCCCGGAGACTCTTGCTGCATGTTTGGCTCAGTGTAAATGTCCATTTGCAGTATCCTCCTCAATAGAGCGGTCAGTGTCGGTCTGTTTATGCTCACACAGTCTCTCCACAGGTTGAAACTACAACAGGGAAGAGACAAAAGCCGGCAGCACATGCAAGATCGGTTTAAATACGAGAGCCCAAACATGCCTGGCTTAGTGAGCCAGGTTTCAAGAAGTTTGGGGTTTTGTTTGATTGGTTTGGTTTGCTTTTTTGTGTTGTGGTTTGGGTTTTGGTTTTGGTTTTTTAAAGATAATCACCTGGGTGGTTACAAATTCTGAGTGCTTAATTAAGTCCTGTGCTGCGGACTTGGATGCTGCTGCTCTGCTGACGTTCAGCACGTAATCTGCCAGGGATCTTTGCCTCAGTTTGCATGGCAATCGTCAAGTCAAAACAAATTAATGACACCCTCCAGAAGCCCATGAAGATGCCATTTTTCAAAAACGATAGCTTTTGCTTTTTCTCTGCCAAGACACCGAAGTAGATTGCAGGACAGATATGATAAATTACGGAAAAAAAAAAAAAAAAAAACACAAACCAAACCCATAACAAAATGAAAACCAGTTTGGGTTATTTAAAAAGAATTATAGTCCCAACTATTCTTTCCATCTGGGTCCTAACTGGAAGGGAGACAATATCACACTTAGTCACTGTCTACTCAGCACTTCAGCCAGGAAGTATGATCTAAGGGAGAAGCAGCGTGCGTACATTTGAGGACAGTGGAGAAAAAACTGCTCTTGCAATAGATGCAAACCCCTGGAATCTGCATACTTGCACAATTTGCTCTGGTTTGCAAATCTGATGGTTTCAAGGGAAGTGTCTGCATATCCATGGCACATGATGAAACTCAGCAACAAAGGAAGACCACAAGAAAGTGTGTTTGATCTCAGGCATTTTTTACACCTAGGTGTAAATGCAAGGTAAACACACGTTTCCTTCATTTTACTACTATGAGCCCCTGAACAGCTGCTTAAATTGGAATATCTTCATGACAGCACAAGTGCCTCTTCCCAAGCAATAGCCCACATTGTTATAAAGCAATAACACTCAATCCCCAACGTGACAGCAGAGATGGAAACAAAAGCAGGTAATTAACTGTGAGCAACGGTTAGAGACGCCAAGAGACCATATGGCCCCTTCTCATGTGAAAAACGCTCCGGTCGGGAGATGCCAAGCACATCCCGTGCTTTTCTGAGCTCCCGGGGGCACCAATGGCATCACACGGGAAATGCTCCTTCGCTCTCAGCCTCAGATCCAGCATGTTAGTGAAGAGTAATACATGAAAAAGGCAGCTCACACCCATCTCTCACACCCTGTGTACTCCCTGAGGTCCAACACAGCAGACATCTGTGCTAATTTCTTTGTAAGACTAGTGAGGAAAAGAGCGATACTAAAAAGCAGACGGCAACCATCCTCCACGTTCTTCATGAATCAAAAAGTTCCCTTTGCTCACACTGACTTGCTTTCTAAAGACAAACTGCCAGTTTTTCCTCCCTTCCAAGCACCTCTTTATCTTTTTGAAGTGTTGTTTTGTACCATTTCACAGCAATTCCTGCAAAGCACTCTAACCAGGCAAAGTGGTTAGAGTCTCTCTAACCTGCCTCTAACGTGACAGCAGGGAGAGGGAAATATTACTCAAAGAGCATTAAATGACAGAGAAACCATATTAAAAGAGTGCTGAAAATTATTCTGGAGCATAGTCTTGAATTCGTGCCATTATGCTTCAATATTTTGGGATATCTCACCAATGAAATCAACACAAACCAAAAGCAATATTAAAAAATACCATTTCATTCCAAACCAACTTTTTTTTTATAGACACAAAGGCACTAGACAAATGCTGGTCTAACAGCTCTTGACAAGACAAAAACTTTATATTTAGGAAAGCAGAATTTGGAAGTTAACATAACCGGTCACACTTCCAGTTCTGGCCGCTAACTGCCATTTTCAGTCCCAGCTCAATCTGTAGATGCCACAACTCGCGAAAGGTGCACACTCCCTAAGCAATTTGCAGGGCATTTATTACCATAGCACTATACTCGTTTCCCAGTTCGGCAAAGAGTGAGGCCCTTAAATCCTTGTGCCTGCTTGAGATTAGCGACACAAGCAGAATCAAAATGTGCTGGATTGCAAAAGCCACCTGTGCACCACACCAGAATCACCAGTGCAATGATCACACAGAGGTGTCACCTTCTCTCCCATTTCCAAACGTGATGGGCACATGTTGCTGACTGCGTCTTGCATTATTTAGATGCAAAGGTATCTCTTAATCCACACAAACTAAAAAGAGTGAGGACTGCCTCTGAGCTACATCCTCAGTGTTATCAATACCTAACCAGGTTCTCCTTATCTGCAAACTTGTCTCTGTTCTCAGTAGTTCTCACATTTAACCATGCTCAAGCTTGTCATGCACTGGCAAGAAGTTAACAATTATTTTAGAGGTTCCTTAGGAAAGCTGATTTATTGTAGCTATGTTTACAAGTTTGAAAAATCTAGAAAAAAACATACACACTTATTTACAGCCAAATCCTCACTTGCTTGTCAGTTGCCTTGAGTTTCAGGATTGGATGTTTCCTAAAGTGCAAAACTTCAGACACTGCTTACTGAGAGAGCATATTGGCCAGCCTTCCTTGACACTTAAGATGGCATCAAACCAAAATACAGCAAGTCTTGCTCAACACCAGTGCTCTGACAAATGCTATTATACTTTTCCCTATGCCAGAGGGAAAAAAAAAATCCATGTTAAGTAGAAGTAGTAGCCTCAAATTCTTACAGGTAATGAAATGCTCTTTGTATCACCACACTCAAGCCTGGCTGAACACAGATGTGTTTCCACAAAGTTGAGAATTTCTGGTGCCTGAGCTCTGGCCACCAAACCAGTACCACCACTAAGCTTTACTGCACAGAAGTTCTCATCCTACACATCCCGCCCTGTTCAACTCGGTCGGCATTTATCACTGGAAACCACTCTACGCAAAAATGCAACATTGCTCTATAAATCAAGTCCTAAGCAAGACCTGGTTTGAAAACACATAATAACTTCTCCTGGCAGAGAGCTGTTTCCAAAACCAACAGCAATAACTGACAATATAGGACAAAGGACTCCGCAAAGGTCGAGTTTCAGAGAAGGAGGGAGAAGGTGGCACCACAGGAGTCTTCTCAAACTCAGTATTGAGTATTGACATGTGACGACGTTTTCAAATCCATAACCCAACCACAGACATTCACTTTTACATCAGAGTTAGAAATCAAGAACAAAGGAACAGACTGATGCCACATTTTGCACAACTCAGTTTAGTCATCAAAGCAACAACTAAAACCAACTTGGACCAACTTTGTTTATGCCTTTTCTTGACAAGACTTGAATAACAGCACAGTCTTGAAATTTTGGTTTGGGGAGCTATTCTTTAAACAAACAAGGGCCTTCTTATTTAACGTGTCTAATAGTTACCTAAAGGTTTGTAAAGAGTCTGCTGTGTAACACATGTGCTACTTCACCTAACTTCACTTTGCATTTAGCCCTGCTGAGTACTTCTCCATCTCAGTAACAACTGTATCTTTTGCCTCCCAACAAAGCGTAACTATGTGAATACAAACTTCACAATCTGTCACAAAGTAAAGTATTTTCCCAAGAGACCATGAGAGAGCCTATTAACATACCTTCATTTTCCGTTTTGATTCCATTATGGAAAAGAAAAGAAATGCTGTTAGGGATATTAAGGTCCAAACACCATTACAAGTCTTGCAAGTTGGAATTTCTTTCAAGCAGTGGGGCTAAAACGACAACTCGGTCTTGGAGCAGGAATTTAACACAAACCTGCTGTCCTGTGTCAGCACCCTGTACTGCCTTCAGCGGCTCAGGCAAAAGAGCTCACATCCTGCAAAAGCTGGAATGCAGCGGGCTGAGCACCCAGCAGATCAGCGCCCAATTCCTTTACATTTGTCCACCATGAAAGACTCTAGAGTTTATGTCAAATCTCACATTCTGGAAGGTGGGGGAGGAAGGAATGACAGAACTTGTTAGTCTCAGAACAGTGAAACAGTTCTTCCAGATGCCTATGGCTGGCGGCTGTCCTTCTCCAAACCCTTAGATAAACAAAAGCTAAGGGAGAGCTATTAAACAGCAGACACAAAGTCACACTTCCTAGCTGTCTACCGTGCATTCCAAGAATCAAGAAACCAGCAGGAAAAATTTCCCTGCCTTTATGCCACGAAAGCTATTCTTTCACATTTTTAGGAGAGTTTAATACAGTGAAGATCTGCTGCTGCCAGAAAGACCACAAACCTGCTTTACGCATGGACAGATTTGGCGAATGGCATGAGTCTTCTCCTTGCTTAGCAAGATGTCAACATTCCTATGTCAATGTTCCTGACAGAGCCAGGTAACTTTTTGGTCAGAGGAGCAAAAACATGCAAGCAGGCACTGGTGCGTAAAATGTGTTTCACATCTGTAACCCAAACTGAGCTCAGGATCAGGACATCCTAGCAGCTGTAGCATCAGTCTTCTCCACACTCAGCCTTGTGCCAATGGCGAGTTACAAGTTGGACCCCGGACACCTCACCACATCAGTCAACACAACTGTCTATTTTTCCTAGTCTAATCACCTTTCTATATGCCAACCAATGGCAAATTAGAGAAAAATGCAACAAGCCCTTCATTTAGACCATTCGCCACGACGATAGCCACGTTAGGGGGGCCAGTTGTGCAGACCCCCACATACTCTCCGTGTCCTGAAACACTGAGACCAGCCGCGGGGTGTTCACAGAGGGAAGCCCAGAATGGGGAGACGAAGACCAGGGCCAGATTTCACCAGAAACAAAACCCTCTCGGAGGGCCGCGGGCGATGGAGGCGTGCCGATGGCACTGCCGGGGAGAAGGCTTCTAACCCCGGCAGCGGCACGGCGATGGGCACATCCCCAGTTCTGCGGCGCGGGGAAAGGCACCAAGATTCAAAGACAGAAAGAAAAGAAAAAAAAAAAAAAAAAGGAGTGGGGGG
>NW_009649934.1:978672-1049662 GCF_000708025.1 Charadrius vociferus
GGGGGGCGAAGCTAGGCCCGGGCGACCCGCTTCTCGCCCTCCCCGCCTCTACCAGCGTAACGGGGAAAACGGGGGGCTGCTGCCCTGCGCCTGGGGCTCTCCCACAGCGGGCTTGGCCCGCCGGTGGCGGTTTGACCGCCTGGCGCTGGGGGCCGTTGTTCGTCCCGTTCCGCCCCTCAGACGCCTCCTCCTGTTTTCTTCTTCATGGGCGAACCGCTGAAGGCGCCGATCCCGCCCCGGTCATGCTGGTGAGCAAGAGGGTGAAGCGCCTCTTGCAGCTGGTGCCTGGGAAGCAGCGCTTCGGGGTTTACAGGTTCCTGCCCTTCTTCTTCCTCCTCGGGGGAGCGATGGAGTGGTTCATGATCAACGTCCGCATCGGCAAGGAGACCTTCTGTGAGTGAGGGCTGACCCCCGGTGCGGGGGCCGAGGGGAGGCCCGCTGCCTGCTGAGTCACCGCTGCCCCCCGCATCCCCCCCCCAGCCCCCCCCGGTCTGATCCGGTACCGGGTGCCACAGCTCCTGCTAGCGGTGAACGTCGAGGGAGGCGGTTCACCTCAACAAGTTGTTAGCAGGGTCTGGTGTGTGTGGGGGGTGCTCAGCTGGAGGATTTTAAAGATAATCACCCCCCAGCACCCCCCGGTCTGATCCGGTACCGGGTGCCACAGCTCCTGCTAGCGGTGAACGTCGAGGGAGGCGGTTCACCTCAACAAGTTGTTAGCAGGGTCTGGTGTGTGTGGGGGGTGCTCAGCTGGAGGATTTTAAAGATAATCAGTAAGTCAGGCACTTCTCCCTGTAGCGCAGGGTGTGACACTCCAGGTTCTGCCTCCCTAGCACAAGGCACTGGGCAGAAACGAACAAAACAACTGGGTTTAGAATACTAAATTTTTTTTTCTTTCCACGTTGAAGAAGACTCACCAGGGTTATCGGAATTTAAGTGTAGGTGTGGGTTCATCTGAAACGTGACTTTTTTTAATTGAAAAAGAAGTATGAATACGAGTTGTGAGAACTTAGTTAATGGCACTCAGTTTCTAGAAGTTAAAGCATTTTCCCTTTAAGAAACCATCCCTGGAGGTGTTCAAGGCCAGGTTGGATGGGGCTTCCAGCAACCTGGTCTAGTGGAAGGTGTCCCTTCCCATGGCAGGGAGTGTGGAACTAGATGATTCCTTCCAACTAGAAGGTCCCTTCCAACACAGACATTTCTATGATTCTAAACCTTG
Organism: Charadrius vociferus; assembly: GCF_000708025.1. NCBI lineage: Eukaryota > Metazoa > Chordata > Aves > Charadriiformes > Charadriidae > Charadrius > Charadrius vociferus. Next base: position 979,889 of record NW_009649934.1, read on the forward strand.
CTAGAAATTTTTGTGTACTTCTGAAATCAGCTCTATTGTGTGTTATATGAGAATATTCTCATTTTCATGGGAAATCTAGTTGAGTCTCCTGCAGAATAAAACAAGTTGATACAATTTCCATAGCTGACAAACTCACTGCAAACAAAACTGCTGCTTTGCTCACTTCTGAAGGCTTGGGTTTGTTGTGGTTTTTTTCAGTTTAATATTTTGGAGGCGTACCTGTATAGTAATAAAGTCAGGTTAGAAACTAAAGCACATCTGTGTAGCAGCAGTTACATTTCAGCTCAAGCCTTACGTTCCTGCCAAAAAAAATATTGCTATGCCTAAAGGATACTGTACTACAGTAATAATTGTCCAGTTTAGCCTTATTACTGCTCCATAATCCAAGCAAAGTGATAATGTGCAAGACTGATAACCTCTCTTTTTTTTGTCAGTAGGAGATTTTATTTGGTGATGGATATTTAGGGGTGATCATGGTGAGGGGAGGCAGGAAGAACAACTAGGAAGACTATGAAGGTGGCTATATTCCTGTGTTTTGTTTAAAAAAAAAAAAAAAAAAAAAAAAGCTAAAATACTGAAGCAATGCTGGCAGTCCTCAGGCATTGACTTTGTGCCTATAATTTCATTTCCCTTTGGCTTCAGCCACTTTGGGCATTTGTGTTTTTAATTACCCTCATGGGAAGGTAGACCAGAAATGACTGCATCACACTGGAAACTTAATTTTCGTATGAAAACATTTTATCAGGACTGATGGGAAGAACTTTAGCCTGGATGGGAGGGAGAACATGAGCTATTTTTAAGTGGTAATAAGGATTTGTGTTGGCTTTAATTTTCAGTTGCCTGTCAGTCAGTGTCTGCAAAATAAAACTAGATTGAAAAGTTTAAAAAATCATGACAGGCTTCATACATTTAATAGTACCTTGCACTTGGAAAACGCTAACATAAAAAAATTTTTTTTTGGCAGATGATGTTTACCGTAGGAAACGATCTGAAAGACAGTACGAGGCAAGGATGGAAAAAAATGAATTTTAGCTGAAATATTTCAAGGCGAAGGTCCTCAATGCTTCGACTCTATTAATACCAAAGAAGCATTACTGCCATGTTGATGGTAGGGGAAGATTTTTGTCTCTACAAGATGAACTGTAATCCACAAATTTGTGTAATACATTCTCAGACGGTTTTGGCAGTTTTATTCTTCCATCTACTTCATATCTTTAATATTTTTTATTTAAGTCAAATACAGTAGTGAAGAGTTCATTGTGTTTAGGCCTCTGCCACTTATTTGATGTTTGTTTAGTACTTTTAAATAAACTGAACTGAATAAACAGAGTCTGGCGACCTCTTTGCTTGATGAGAAACCACTCTTGTGAAAGAAATGTTACATATTGCATACATAGTATCTCAGCACAATGGAAATAGTTTCCTTTGTACTGATAAAACTGCTCTGGAATTGGATTTGTTTTCTTTCCAGTGTGGTATAATTTTAACTAGATAAAATGAACACAGACTGCCTGCTCAATGTTTACTCAGCCCACACTGTTTGGAAAGTCATCCGTGCATTCAGGCTCCGCTGCCTACAAGTGCTGTAATAACCATTGTTGCTACTCTAACGATGCTTTGAGCTGAGGGCTTGGGGGGGAGGGGGAAGTCTGATGCATTTACCTGGTAACAGGCACAAGTTTAGAGGAATGTGCAACGCAGGCAGTGTTGGCAAACCTGAATTCTGTTTGCAGGTTTCTTTCTCCCCAGAGAAAGAAAACAGAGCGAACTGCTCTATCCTGGACACCTTCTACTCCCCAGTGGAGGGGCAATGGCTCTCAGGCACGTGGGAGCATGTCAGTGCTTGGTGCAGTATGATCAGTGAGGATTGTATATTTATGAAATTGGTTTATTTCTGATGGTATGTGTATATGTTGAGGATTCCACAAATAAGCCAATTTCTAAGATCAGCTTAAAAACAAACCTGAGGAAGTTCATACACTTACATGCATTCCTGTGCTAATTCCTACCGGCCTTTTTCCTCAGAAGTAAGTTTTTATCAGCTAAAGAGACAATGGCTGTTTTAAGGATGTTATGGTGATCAGATCATTGCGCTAAAGTAAATCCTGACTGTAGCAATACATTAAAGAATAAAGCATTAATAAAAAGCCAGATTTTGAAAATTTCTGAGGTTTAGCCGCATCTGCCTTTACTTTTTGAGCCTTTTGCAACTCTTGTGCTTGGTTTCCATAGAACAAATAAGTTTTTCTTGTATATCTATCTATATTTTAGGGAGAGCCCCGTGCCCTCATTACTTCTATATACTCAGGAGCCTGCTGTGAGAAGTCCCACGGCTTCCCTGCAGCACTCCTGTAATAGTAGCAGAGTGTTTCACAGACGTCAGTAAGTCAAGGTCCAATTTTTCATTTCAGAGCTCTTGCTTATTACTGTTTCCCATTTGCAGCTGAGAGTGCCAGGCATGTCTGGATGATATCTTGGGTGGCTCCAGCCAGGTAAACAGAAAGTGAGACAGGCTGCAGTCGCTCACGACAAGTCTGGTGTCAGGGAGTTCTGTGTCACCGGTCTTCCTGACCTAGCTGACTCCTAGTTCTGTGCTCTTTCCCATCTTCTTTCTGACTCCCGTCCTCCACCTTCCCCCCATCCGTCTACTATGGTGGTGGGCAACGGGGCAGAAGCAAGAATTCTCCTTTGGCTCGGAGCTCAGGCCAGCACTGGGAACACACCGCTGCTGCTGTTGTGCACTGCGGAAGCAAGCCAGGAACACGGCCTTCGTTTTAAGCGCTGCTGAGCCCCTGCCAGTTCTGGGGTTGAGCACGTCTGTTCCTTCTTCAGGGAGTTCATCTGGTGTCAGCCCAGAACACAGCTCAGCATCTAGAAGCAGCGGTCTCATGTGTTCACTTTGCAGCAGGACATTCTGAGAATTAGCAAAGCATTTCTGCTGAAAACCATCCAAATTGTAGAAGTCATGCCAATATACATATCAAGCATGGAAAATTTCAGCTCACTAATGCAGCAGCAGTAAATAGTCATCTGCAAACAGTGAGCGATACTTATGTAAGAGCGATGCGGCTCACCACTCCAGCATTAGAGAGGGGATGATTTCACTGCCGATTCAGAATGATTTTGTGGAAAGAATGGATCTGTTTGTTGATCACTTCCCTGCTGCTGTGCAGCCAAGGATGCTGCCTGCTTAAAGACACTGTGGCAAGCCAGGGAAGCACTGAAAAGAAGTTCTGATAATGGAAGTAGGTGCCCAGCCTGTACTCCTTCCTGGTACAGGGGTGCAGCAGAGTTTTGTCCCAGCTTTTTAAGAATACCAAAAGGAAGAAAGAGTCTTCTGTTACATACTGGTGAATTCTTCCCGGGAGCAAAACTTTTATTACTTTCAGTGGAGGCTTTCACTTTGGACTTCATACACAGATACAAAACTGTAGCTGCGCTCTGGTTATGGCCAGCCCCAGCTCCTTCCAAGAGAGGTGCAAAAAAAAATCTGCAACAGGCACTGGTGGGATGACTGGTGCTAAGGAATTTCCTTAAGTTGTTGCTGGATGTTGGTACTTTGCAACAAGCACAAGGATTAATTATAGTCCTCCCAAAAATCATCCAATGGAAACTGAATTTGGGCACTCCCTGAAGACAGTTGCACAGACTTCATGAAGGATCAACCATCCTTCACCATTTTTGTCCAAGGCTTTCATCAGGCTTCGCTTAACCTGGGCTGAGCCACACAGGTTACTGGTTCTGCTGTGCACTTCAGTGCATTCTTCTCCATTTCTTTTCATGTCTCTCCTGCTGCTTCCTTTAACAGATGGTAATCCGCATGGCCACACTTCTGCACTGGATTTCTGATCCCTGTTGGTGCAGGAAGGACCGATCTCTCATCTACGGATGATTTTCAGTATCTCAGACTGAGCAAACAAGATGTGGAGGATGATCAGAATTAGTCTCCTCTGTGCAACTGCACCATCCACCATCAAACTGTAGAAAGGTGGAGTTCCGTAAAGCTGGCAGACTGCATGACAGGCAGCATTTATCCCCGGGGTCCAAGACACAAATGCATGTTAATTAAATATAATGCTATCTGTTCTGGTTGTTTGAATAGCTCTTTGTAAATTGTATGTCAGAGGCACCTTGAGACTTGAGAACTTGATACTGCTTAATTTTCCTTGCCATCTGTGGTATTAAAGAAAACTTCCATTCTAGATTTTAATTTTATTGTGTAAAAGATGCTTTTTTCCATATTACTGTTCTAATTTCCTTTATTATACAGCTACATAAAAGAGAGTCCTGAACCAGGTCAGCTTCCAGTATGAAATTAAGGCTTGCTGTTTATTATCAAAGCAATTAATATGGGGGCAACTGGGACTGACTGAATCGTGTCATCTCCACTCAGCTTGTTCCCAATGCATCACATATTTTTCAAGGTTTACTGTTCATGCTTCTTATGGCTCAATTTTCAACCATATTTTCCAGCATCACTGTTCTGAGCATGTCTTGCAATACACAGGACAATATGAAAAGGATTCTTTACCCACACACAATCACGTACATACCAAGGACTTGGTAAAATCTGGATCAGCAACAGCCAGAATTACTTGAAATAAAATCCTAACAGAAATCTTGATGGGACACTCAAACCTGGTTAATCCAAAACACTTTGCAAACTATTTTTATTCAAATTAAAAAGACTCAGGTAAACAAAGTGATGGTACATACATGTTATAAACCTGGTTCGCAGCTTAACCTTCAGGAGTACAAGATCTAATGAAAAGCCAAGCATGGATTAACCAGGTCCGAAAACATATGCTGAAAAAAAAAGTCACCAACATCAACGTTTTGAATTTTTACACAAACAGTAAATTTTCTCATGGAAGGGAAGGACTGAGGAAGAGAACAAATAATTATTAGTCATCTCCAACTGGTTTATGAAAATACCGGTCCTAGATTAATCTCTTTTCCACTCTCACAGAAGCCAACCATTTCCCATACATACCTTTATTTTAATATGAAAGTTTTGTTTATGCCAGTACAATGAACGGCAGTGGAAAACAAACGAGGGGTTCAAACACCCACAAAGAGAGAGAAAGACAGACAGACATGTCTTTTTCTTTTTTTAAACCAGAGTCAGAAAACAGATTCTTTTGCTGGTTTTGAATTCTAGACTGTAGCCATTATATCCTAAATTTTACTGCAATCAACTGAAATGCCTCCAACGTAGAGAGACATGATTCTGAAATAAATAAACAAAGCTTAAAATAATTGGTTAGGGCCAGCCCAGTGGCTTAGCGGTAGTGCTCTGCACTGCCTTGCGGGAGGACCCAGGTTTCGTTTGCACTTCCAATCTCTTGCTCCTGGGCCGGAAAGAGCAGTGAAAGTAGGGCTTCAGCTGCTCGGGCCGGAGAGAGCCAGTGCTGCAAGTCTGCTCGTCACTGACCTTCAGATAAATTAAACATCTGAGTTATACAGGCTCCAAAGGAGTCCCATCCAGTCCTCAAAAGAAAATAAATAAAACAATAACTTAACTAAAATCCATCCCAGGTTCTTTGGTGTAATTTTTGTTAATGCTGAGAAGCAGGAGAATCTGGTGGTGTATTAGTACAATCCATGATAGTTCCCAATACTCAAAAACTAGGATTTGCTGCCTGATTCGCTTCAATGTCCCATCTTTGTGGCTAAAAATTGCAAAGCCTATGGTAATTTAAACACATTTTAAGATGATATTGTATATACGGGGGTGGTCTAAGACTATTCAGTTTCTACTTAAATAAACTTGGTCATTTACAAAGGCCGATAAAGAATTTCTGTACCACAGGTGTGCTACTTGTAGAGATCAAAATTGTAATTTCCCTATACGTTGCTTAGCTCTATTTTCTTCACATCCATTGCACATCTGACCTAAACTGTCCTTAAGTGCCTATTTGTAATTTGGTTTTCTGTGCAATGACTGGAGGATTTCAACAGGAGAGGGAGAGGAATTAGCCAGTAAAATTAAGTAACAGTTTATACTTGCACGTGTCACTTCCCTCATCAATTATATCAGTAAAACAGAACCCAAGATATCCAGTATTTTGAGAAACATACTTAACCTTCTGCCAAATGTACTCAAATAAAAATGTTCTTACTATTAGACTTTAAAAAACATTTCCACATGATGAACATCTGTAGCAGTAAGATGAAGTATATCAGTAAATCCGTTCTTTTGGACTGAGTTGCAGTGATCATGTCCATGCCAACAGTTTTTTCAAATTCATATAGCCTTCCCAGTTACTGAATGCAATCCAAAAGTATTAATTCTTTTTCGAAAATTAAATACATGAAAGGATTTACCTTTAAACAAATAACTTCGCAGTTCAAAAGGTTGGTTAGTTACAAGGACAGGTAAGTCTTTAGCAGAAGGCAGTCACGACCTTGAAATTTGGCAAGAAGAGTCTACACCTACCTCAATTAGCTAAAAAAAAAAAAAAAAAAAAAAAAAAAGCCTCAAACCCTCTGAAGGCTGCAATGAAAGTACTCTATTTCTCCAACATACTAGGTATGCTGAACTTTCACATAGCATACAGTAGTATTTTACTTTGAAGTTAATTGAAGTGTCAAATTTCTCTCAAATTTTGCGTTGCAAAACTTTCATTAAGGTGAATCAATACACTTGAAGGCATACAAAAACGTCTTACAATGCCCAATCATTAACAGAATATACGTGAATTTAAAAACATCATGTTACTTCACTACCAAAAGAACTCAACTTTCCTCCTCCTCTAACTTACCTTCCAAGACCTGAACTGGTTTGAGGTTCTGCACGCCTCTCCCACATGCCGAATTGCTTAGAGAGGAAGCTTCCCCTTCCCACTGCTCGCTGTTAGGGACATCGCAGAACCCCCAGAGCAGGTCAAGGCAGATGAAGCATTTCTCCGGCTAAGGACATGCCCGCACATGTATTCTGTTACTGATTTAGCATCACAATGGCCTTGGCTACACAATTAAATAACTGGACAGGACTGGACAACATTAGTGGTCAAGACACCCTTGTCCCGTCCACCTTAGCACTTCCATGATTGCTGTGACCCACTCAGCTGCCTCGGTGTTGACCTGAAATGTCATTCTTCCCTAGTGTCAACGCACATCTTACCTTGAGCTTCTTTTAAGAGATCCTCCCTGTTCACATCCAAGCGAGATTTCTGCTGGAAGTGGCTAGCACACACAAACACATGTACACACGTTCTTCTAAGATGTAAACTATGACTAATTTCACATTCCACTGTACCAATCTGTAAATACTTTGTTTTCTTTTTTCTTATTTTATATAAAAACAATGGCATCAGATTCTCAGCAATAAAGTATAAGAAAGATGAATCCTTGACTACACTTAACCAATTATGAAATCGCCTTTCAAACAAAGAAAACATATGCAAAAATCCGTGTATTTGATAAAGTCAACTTAATATAACAAAAAGTGAAATATGCTTATTAAAAGTGTCCTTATATAAAAATGGTCTTGCAATGTACAGTAAAATGCAATACAAATTATTGTCGGTTATCTCTCCCCACCCAGTAACTAAAACAGCTATTGTTCCACAAAACTCCTTATATGTCGGTATCAAAGAAAGAAGCAATTATGCAACTAAACATTTTCTATGTTGTACGCCTGACGGATGTTAAGGGTGTCTCGTAGCATCAAGTCTCGCAGACGCCATAATGCATCAGCCATTGTGGTATGAGCCCCTTTACTTTTCAACCAGTGTGAAGGGAGTCGGCTCTCCTGTTCTTTTGATAAGTGGACATCTCGTCTTCGTGCTGGAAGGTCAAGAAATGGTCCAATTATCTACCGGCCTTGATATTCACAACAATTTTTTTGAAAAAGGCAAGTATAATTCTACAGCATAACTTTTACCCCTATATTTAAGCCCATACAATTGAGTCTTAGATTTATACAACGTCGATGGAATTAGTCTGCTGATAACATATATATTTCCAGTCTGTTGATTTGTTTTTAACAACTACTTGCATGTGTACATTTTATTAAGCAGCAGGTTTATTTCGCGTTTTCTATAAAAGTAAAAAATATTAATGGTTACAGAGAAGCGCGTTCTGTCTGGAAACATCCCACTCTGTGATCAAAAGCCTTACCTGCAAGGGTCTGGTCCCACTTGCTAATACTATTTGATTCAGCACTAAGCCCCTCAATATATTTCAGATAGGCTTCAGAATGAAGAAGCCTCTGTGTCTTTGGTGGAGGGGAGACGAACATGGGAGTTGTGGGCTGCTGCATAACTGGCTGACTTGCTGGGCTCTGGCCGGGGTACGGAGGGGGTGCCTGCTGTCCCGGCGGGCCAAGGATTCCTATCTGCAATGACAAAAGCGATGGAGAGATCACACCTGGGGGACGGCAGGGAAGCCGCTTCACATCTGTGCATCAGGTCATCCTCATACAGTGGAGCTTCAAAACAGGTTATGAGCAAAGGCATAAGGAAATTTTTCCTGAAGACACCCACTTCAGCCAGGGCTATCTGTTGTGGTCACCGAGATGCACAGAGAGGAGTGCAAACAAACCATATTCGTTTTTAGCAGACAACATTGCTCATATTTCTAATCTAACATGTAAACATATTCTGATTACTATCACCATTTCTCCTCTGTCCTATTACCCTTAATTACCCCTTTTGCCTCCTTTTAATTTCATGTTTTCTCTAATTTGATCATAAATCGTGTGGTCTGTGAAGTGCAGGGTTTACCCCTAAAGCATCCAATCCAAATTGACCCTGATCCTTGGATGACTGTGATACTTCCACAGAATAAACACTAATCACTGTCAGGCAAAAATCACAGTCACACACACACACACACTAAAAAATAATCAGAGCCACACAGAAGAATTCCCACCATTGTGATTAAGTAGCCGTACTGAGGACGCAGCACAGATATCCTGTGGTCTGGAATAACTCAATGTCATGACGTACACACTTTACTGCTTTCCCACTCAACTTCTGTTTTTCTTTAAGCTCGCTAGCCAAAATCACATTTCTCTTCATGATGCAAAAAACTAGTCAATACAATTGGAAATGTGCTGAACGCTTCATCTGTATTAATCACTGAGAAGGAACATCTGATCATCATTGTTATCCAAACTCACAAATTCTGAACTGCTGATGAACATCTGCTTTGTCAGTTTGAAATATGGAAGCAAACGGTCATCAATGGCTGAGAAAATAGACAGCATCCCCTCTGCATCACCAAAGCATGCAAAACCTAAATTATCAGCAGTTTAACACTGTGTTGAAATGACCCGTCTTAGTTTAGTAGAAGGAAAACAAAACACTGTCTTGCTTATACTGCAGAAGTTATCCCACTGGACAGAATCTAATTAGTCTAATAACAATTCAACCAAGAAATATCTTACTCTGAGTGTAAGATATTAACTGGTTCTAAATATTACCTGGTTCTAAATACATCAGTATACATTTGGTTTATGTTCTCCCTGGGAAGGCTACGTGCAACCCTACACATCTTAACTGAGATGTTGTTTAAATGCTAATTTAAACGCTAATTCGGAGCCTTAGAGCCTCATAAATAATGCAAAAATGACTCACCTGCTGTCCAAAAGGACTTGCGCCGGGTGCTGGAGTGCCTACCATGGGGGACACATTTTGGCCTATAACACCTATATTCCAAAATATAAAATAATTAGTCTTATTTCAGAGTGGTGGCAAACACCTCTTTGGTCTTTTATAGTAAGAATTTATACTTTGGTATCATTGCTCACAGTTATTTTAAGCAGATGTACGTCATTCAAATATCCCCCTCTCCCCCAATAAAAAAACAATTTAGAAGTTTCTGAATGAAAAAAAAAAAAAAAAAAGCCAACATGACAACTACCAAACATTGATATGTGGCCTGTTGAATTAACTTAATTAAAGAAATGCAAAGTGATTAACTTTTGGTTTTCTGTTACTTTTTTTCTTCACATTACTTAGTGATCGCCTGACTAAATCTTTTCGTTTATAATATACACCTTTGGCTTGACAGGATCTTCCTGGAATCCTTTAAGAAAGGAAATGCTGATTTGCTTTAGCAACATTTAACATTTCCTTGTGCTCAGTTTTATAAAATATATTCACAGCAGGAGGAAATCCAAGCCATTGCAAAAATTCTGTTAGATCTCACTAATATAAAACACAACTTGCAGGTTAAGCTTAAATAGTCTTATATATGAGACCGGTGAACATTTGAAACAAATTTCAAAAAAATAAAAACCTGTTAGTTTTTCTCAAACATATTAAGGCTTTTCCCTATTGCACAGAGTGTTTCTATGTTAAGTCTTACAAAAATTTACAAAGCTAAATGAGTCACGCAGTTCCTGATATTTTACATACAGATGCTTTGGTCTGAAAAAAATGAAAGTTATGCGTGCTGCTGCTTTTCTTTCTGTTTATACCACTTCTCGTATTCATTCACTGGAAAAAGCTGCAAATAACTCTGCTCTTCCTGAGGGTTTAATTTGCATGCAGATTTCTGTATCAGTGATCAAAAGATGTGCCGCTGCATTTTGCACACTAAAGCGTATTTTGAATGCATTTTCCACTTGATCACAGCCCACATTTTAAATGTACCTGTACTAACAGCAAGTCAGAAGTTGGGAAAAACATTGATAATACAAGTTGTGGAATATGGTACGGATTTTTTTTGGTCCAAAGCGAAGAGGTCTGGAGGAGGGCACCCTCACCTTTCCAGCATCAGAGCATGGCTTCACCCTTAGCCCACCCTGCCCAATTTAGCACCACTTCACGTGCGGTCCTCCATTCCCAGGCATTTTTTTTTCCCTAATCATAACCTCTCAGTTTTAAACACCATACATGCAGCCCACTTCTCCAGTGGGAAAAACTCTTCAAAGAAATGCATTGCCCTGGATTCACCTCCCAAACGTTTGCACTGGCTGATGTGTGCTAAATGTCACTGCCTTGGTGGGTCGGAGACAGGCTCGCAGACACACAGCTCTTTTCCTACTCCCTCTACGTGACATTATGGTGAATCTTACACACCAGGGAAGCTGCAAGCTGCACACCTAATACTGATGGATTTAAAAAAAAATGCAAGCAAACAAACAAAAAAAAACAACCCCAACCCACCCAACCCAAAATAATTTACATACAGATAAAAGTCTTAACAGTGCTTTTGATAAACACAGTTGCAAATGCAGTAGGGGGGGGCAAACAAGACTACTTCTGTCCACAGCTTGTTTAACTGCTGAACATATGGGATGCACATCTTTTAAACAGGCACATGAGTTACCCGAGGTAAAAGTGGAAAGAATCAGCAGGCGGATGAACATTTTTCCCCATAATGGGCACATGCTAACGGCATTACCACAGGAAAAATGTTTATGTTTCATTCAGCCTCACTTTTCATCAAAAGTGTGGCAAAAAAATAGCAAACGTAGTAGATACGCTCTCAAAAATCAATTCAAAATTTGGCCACAATAGTATACTGAGTTCACCTTGTCCCCAATGTTTTCAGTTACTGTTCTACCAACAAGGTTTAATCTGAACATAATAACACATGTCAGTGCCGCAGTGGCCAAGGCATCTTGCGTGACCAGGTTCGTTTAAGCGCAGTCTGACTACCGATAAACATTTAACATACCAAACAAGAGTTTGATGAGGAATGAGAGCACTGTATGTCATTTATAAGCGCCCTTTAAATAAGAAAAGGAGGAGTGGAAGGATGCTGTTGAAATGACATAATAAGGATACGAACAGGCTGATTTCAGCTTTTCAGACCTCTGATAGACTCAAGCACAATCGTCAGGTCTTTTGGCTGGAGCAGAACTACTGCTGGAGCAGTAGTCACGTTTCTCCAGTAACCTTTCCCTGCTGGTTTACTGGACACAGTGTTCTGTCAACATTTTGCATCTACCTCATATATTCAGCAGTGCATGGTGTGAGCTGCAGCTAAACAAACCTGCAATGTTCAGAAACAAAAGCTATGACCAAAACAAGGTGCAGATAATTTCTGTAACAACTGGTTAAACGGCAAGTACATGAAAATGAAATAAGGAGCGAATGAGGATGACATTCTTACCGGGTGGTGGGATGCCTGGGATGCCTGGCATACCTGGCGGAAGTTGGTGGGGTGGGGGCACCCCTGGGTGAAGTGGCTGCATGCTGCCCATGCTAACAATGCCATCAACTGGGCCCTGCAAAGGTGGCAGCACCGGTGGATAGCCACTTATCATGCCTTGAAGGACACAACAAATTTCAAACATGCATCAATAACATGCAATATGATCTACACAGTAAGACATGCACTATCCACAAAAGAAAAAAAAAAGAAAACAAAACCAAACAAAAGCACCTTTAGTACAGCAAGACGATACTACAATTAGTATCTTGCAAAAAATGAACAAAAATTAAAAATAAAGTTATAAATATGAAACACCATACTTTTGATGAATTAGTATTTAGTGTATTTGTATGTTTCTCATGAGGCAATAAATGCTGAATATTCAGATATGTTAACACAAGGAATAAATTCAGCCACGATTAAATGTTACTAACGCAAGCAATTTTAATACAGCTGAAAGCTCTGCCATCTGCATACAGACCCCGAACACAACACTAACTACAGAAGCTCCACGTACAGCCCTGCCGCGTGGGCTACCTCGCAGACCAAACCCAACTGGAACAAAAATCAAAACCTATACGTTTTTGTGCAGTGCATATTCAAAATTAACACACAAAAGCCCTACAACATTCGCATACTTATAACTAACGGCAGTGACAGGGGTGATTTTTATTAAACCATCTCCGGTATAAACTAAGGAAGTAAGTAACTCAAATTTTAAACCTGACAGCACTGGATGTGCTGAGCTGCAGTGAGTTACACTCACGGCACTAGACCAAAGTAAAAAGATTTACAAGGAGCACCTACAGGCCCTTACAGAATTTCATTAGCAATGTTTTCAAGGTGTTTTATAGGCAAATCAACGATACAACGGAGACAGTATTGTGCTGCTGCTCATAACTTTGGTTTTCTGCATGTAAGGGAAGACAATTTAGAGCTTATTCTCTAGGTTTGGGCTCAGGTTTGTTGCTATCTATGAGGTGAACCTACACAATATAACCCCACTATGTTTTTTAGGTCCTGGAATGTAACTTGCTCATCCCTCACCTCTTTTCTAGGCTTTTAAATTTAGATGGATGCATTGTCAGGTAACCAAGGAAAGGTGTTGGAAGACAATGAAAAGATGACAGAGGACAGAAGCAGGTCTAGATAGATGAGTTAAGTTTAGAAATGCAAAATTGCTGGGGTTTCTACAGTCTGTTCCAAGAAACCATCTACTGAGGCTTTGCCACGCTCCCAGTAACTCATAAAAGAAACCTTCAGAACAGGGATTTCTGGATTAAGATTGACTGAAAACTCCCACCATCTCTGACTGAACACACAGCTGTCACGAACTCAGGATTGAAACAGATAGAGCAGCTCCAAAATACAAGCTAAATTTGTCACTTCCTCAGGAAGAGTTACGAAGGTGAGAAACCTGAAATTCCAAAAGCTTTACATGGAGCAAACGACGAGAAAATAAAGAACTGATCTCCCTCAAACCTTCATTTTGAGAGAACACCTAGATTGATGCTTATTAAATAGGTCTACTATTTCAAGTGTCTGGAAACTCATCTGTACCTCCTTATTAACATAGTGAAATCCATATTTGTAATGGAAAAAGCAAAAGAAGAAGAACAAGAAAAGCCTCCCTAGAATAAAGAGCTATCACTGTAGCTGCTGCCTGGTACTTCCAGCGCACCCCGAGCTCCATTCACATCAATGCATTTGCATACGCTTCTGAAGCTTTAAAACAAACAAAACAAAAGACGAAAACCTCCAATGGAACAAACCCATATTTATCAATCACAAAAGCTCATTTCTACATTTCCAAATGAAATACTCAACAACTGGCTGGATTAATAAAGTTGTCATCAAATCTCCATGAGAAATCAGTTCTTGTAGCTCATCACAAGATTATAAGAGCAGCCACTTTCATACGGCATGTATAAGTTATCTCTTTGATTTTAAACTAGTAAACATGGGCAAACTATTTTTAGGTCCCACAGCTGTGATTTATGAGGTCCTCAAATTACTACTTCTCCCTTTTTTTACTACAACAATGTAAGATTAAATAAACATTTCTAATGCCTCAATTCACAAGAAACTAGAGCGCTGTGCACTAAGAGAAATGCATCTCAGAAGGTATCCAGATTTCTTGGACCTGTGGGCCATAAAGAAGTTCTATGAACTTCCTTGATGGAGAAATTCTCTGAAGTAGAAAAAAGCAATCCAATAATGGAGGAGGATGTGAAAGAGGTCTCAATAGAATAAGGTACTTCTAAGTAAGACTTGTGGAAACTAAAAGATGAAAGACTGTGTTTGTAAAATGGGCCACAAAAATAGAAGGAGTTTAAAAAGATCCACTTGATCACCTGCTTTAAGGAAGCATTTCATAATGCCAAAGTGAAGAGACTTGAATGCTTAACTGCTTGAATAAGATGATAGTCTTAAATACAGGTTTTGTATTTTGAGGAGGCTGTCACAGGAAGTAAGTTAGCATGTGTAGCTTGCAGAACGCACATTTTTGGAGAAGTTTTAAGAGAGCGCAGTAATAAGTATTACTGTCCATCAACGCCTACCTCCAAAAAACTGGAAAAGTGACTCAATGCCAAAAAAACCAAGAACCAAACCAAGAAAACACAACCACAAAGGATGACGTTTCTACATATTCTAGACTGAGGTAGGTTACTCACAAAAAAGATCAGCACTGGAAAGCTCCCTTTTTTTTTTCTTGATATATGCACAGATAGGTGTACACACACACACACACACACACACACTAACTGCAAACAGTTCAGAGGAAAATCACCACGAACAAAGTGAAAAACAACAGAAGAAAAATGCAACTCAGCGTAAACAAATGCTTTGTAATCTGGAAACCAGGAACAAAATTAGGAATGTGCCTTTAGTTTAAACATCCATGCAGCCTATTTACTGAAAAGGGATTTAGAGACCGAGATGAAAAACACTTCAGGCTGTCAGCTCTAAATATGGCCACAGCCTGTGAGACGGGAAAGAAAAAGAAAAATGACAAAAGAATAAATGGAATAATTGGAATGCCTTAAGGGAACGTTTAAAAATCTCGAAACTCAAAACAAAAAACCTCTGAATACTCATTTTTACGTACTTGGCACTATTTTGACCTTGACTGAAGTAATCTAATTATTTTAATTAGAAATGGGGGAAGGAAAACAACCTATCACATCATATCTAATTCATTTTCTCACCAATGCACGGCTGATTCCCATACAATGGGAATCAATAGTAGCAGACTACATTGTCTTCAGATCTGATCCTGAAAATACTTACTCAGAGCATACTCCCTATGAACTCGTCAGATTATGACTGGTAACGAGCACAACACCCAGCAACAGGGACCTCGTGGAAGAGTTCTCCAAGCCCAGTTTGATTCTGAAAATCACCTGATAAAACCGGCAATATGTTGGCATTTCGTATTTGTTCCCGCAACGGCTCTAGATCCAAGTCTGCTCTGCTAACCAGTGCCTAATCAGCAATTCTGGAAGCTTTTGCCTGGATTTAAAATCTGGTTTGGATTCTGTTTGCCTCTCACCTTCCTGACAACAGCAACAAAAAAATAATTTGCCTCCTACTTTACCCCTTCCACTGACACTGCATGCACTAGAAGAGTATTTAGCTCACACCCCTCCTGCCGTAGCAGGGTTAAACACAAACTCTGCAAAGTAGAGCAAATAAACATGACTTCACACAAACAGAACAGGACTATCACACAAGGAGGACTCTTTTTCCCTGCATTTTCAACAGGCTACTCACTACTGGAGCAAGTAACGTGGGACTATCAGGCTACCGCTGCGGTTACGTATACTCGTTATGAAGAAAGACTGAAGAGGTTGAGCTTTTTCTTCCATAAGAACAAAGTGACCCAAGAGAGTGTTCAGAGTTATGAAGGGGGTTGATATAGTGGATGAGGAAAAAATGGTCATAGCTCCTACGTTTTACCTGCAACGGGTGTCAACTGCTGATTGAGCATTCCCATTGGTGTTGGTGGCGGCACCACCCCCATAAGAGCCCCGACAGGAGTGCCTGCCCGGGGGGAGGAATTCTGCTGCTGTGCTGCTCGCTCTCTCTCCTGCTGCTCAGCAACTTTAGCTGCCCGCTCTGTAAAAGCATTTTAGATTTTCAGTTCTGTTTTGTAACCCAGAATTTCAAAATATTATCTGTTCATTAAAAAGGACTAGTCAAACACTGGCATAGTTTAGTCAAATATAAAGTAGAACAGATGAATCTTTTTATACAGCATATGATTTGATTTCATGTGGCTGCAGCTAAGACTTTTAGAGAACCTTTCATGAAAAATATTCCACAAAGTTTTATCTTTTTCTAAAAAATAAAAATAAAAATAAAAAAATAATAAAATAAAAATTTAAAAAGTCAAAGAACAAATTTGATAATAACACCAGTGTTACCAACATGAAGCAGCAGTCCAGCACTAGGCTCGGTCCGCACTAGGAAAACATGGCAAGACGTTCCCTCTTTTGACACCACTGGCTCAGCTAAACCAGTTACAGCCAAGGTTGGCAGCTCTCCGGCAGACCTGCTACCAGCTGCTGCGGGAATTTTTAAGCACCGTGTCTATCAAATGTGCCACAAAGTAAGATGCAAATAGCACACAGCAGTGCCAGCCGGCGGCCCATTTATTCTTGGGCTCCCCATGTATCTTACTACTGATTCAGCTGAAAAGTGGTGGCAAAGTCGGGAAGTATTTGCAAAGTTTCCCTAGTGTAGATAGGTCCTTAGTGTTTGGAACATAACAAGCAGCAGTTTGATGAACCAAAAATATTTTCTTCTGCCTCTTTCTGTCATTTTCCCCATTTTGGTCCCCTTTGAGCTTTTTTTTTTTTTTTTGCTTTTTTTTTTTTTCTGAAGACGTCTAACTCACATTGTGCTGCTCACTGGAGGTCATGTGTGTCCTTTGTACGATGAATCTGGTCATTATCTCAATCAAGTTTCTCACTGTGACTGCAAGAACAAAAGATCTACTGCAGGGGAGTCTGACCAGAGGACAATTTTATATTAAGGGAAAGGCAAAGGGTCATGGGAAGAAGAAAGAAAAAAGAAAAAACCAAAACCAAAAAAACCCAAGCAAACGAAAAAGGAGATATACTGAATGTCCACTCAAGGTGCTTTGGGGGCATGCAAGTTGCTGATTTGTTTACTCCGAACGTTGTATCTGACTGACGCAATGAGGAACAACAAAGAATAAATGAATGCAGCATACATCTCCAGCAAATTTTAATAACAGTGAATAAAAGGCTAGATGTTCTCTTGCAGTTGGTGAAAGATGAAAACTGCCACTAAAACAGCAATCAAGGTCCTCTGTCAAACAAAGGCTAAGAAGAAGTTCATCAAGGAGATTAAGTTATGCATCCTACCAAAAGTTACTCATTTTCTCTAATATATGACTTCAAATGTCTATGACGCAATTGTCTCCTGTAGAACCTGTTTGTGTAGCTTCTAGAACTACTTCTATACACTGAAAGACCAATTTCATTTCCAAAGGCATTTCTCTCCTTCTTTTCACTTCTGTGATTCCGGAAGAGATGACGACGCACAGAAACTCCTAAGTTTACTACAGGCAACTCATATGTGATTGAGCACAAAATACACAAGACGTTTAAAGGTAGATCCTGAAGTAGAAAATGAGATAATCCTCTTCAGAGCAGAGCAAGCATTTGTGGAAAAGATGAAGCAGCTGTTCTGACTCTCACCTACTTTAGGCCAGCTAAAAAAAAAACGGTCAGACAAAAGCAAAAGTTCTGGAGACACACTGATGAACGAGAAATTACTGTTAAGCAATCAGTTTTATCAGATTTCAGAGTGCTAAGCTTTGAAGAAGGACCTGATGTAGGACAGTGTTGGACTTTTACCTATCTCTATCCATGCTGTGACTGCCATGGAACTAACAGATGAAACAACACTGCCAAAGGGAATTGTAGCAGGTGTCTAGAAGTTCAGCCTTAAGCATTCACCTTAATACTCAATACTAAACCCAAATCATTGAGGCCAGGACTTGAGATCATCTAAACAACATTTCCAACACATTTCAAGAGACAGGAAAGAGACATTCTGCTTTGAACAGAGCTTTTTCTTAAAACAGACCTTTACCTCAATCCCATGCATTATTTTGTTTCATTTTGAGGAGTTTTCACAGTACAGTTAGCCATGCAGGCATTTCCAACGCAGCCTGTTCTTTGCTCAGCTATTGCTAAAAAACCCCAACTATTACGCTGCAGATATACCAACTGAAATTTTCAGTGGGTCAGAATGGATCTAAAATGCAAACTACTTTTCACCAGAACATAGAAAGGCACTTTTGCACTGAGGTGTCAAACCATGCCTGTTCCCTGGTGCACGTCCATACTAGAGAGCACATGAATTTTGACTTGTCACAGTGGAAGGAGAGGAGTTTCTCTCCTTTCACACATGGTAAGCAAACACATCTTGGCCGCTTCGTAACCCCATACCGTACCCTCAAACCCAAATAAAAGGAAGTCTAGTTCTGGGCAGACACCAACCCAGAGAAACGGCAGCCCAAAATACAAAAGCTTTGGAAAATTTTAAGTGAGAAAGAGGATTAAAATGGAAGCACTTAAGCCATCATTAACATAGTGGACAGGCACTGTTGCTACCAGTACGTTACAGCTATTCCTGCCTGCAGAAGTGCAAGGCGTCAAGCTGCCCTGAGCTAGGAAGTGATGACATGTTAGCCATCCTACTGCTTAAGAATTAGGCTGTAAGGAGGGATCTGACAATAAAAAGTACCACGCGAACCTAGAAGGGTGTAAAAGGAAACTACAACAGGAAAAAAGTAAGGCCACAGTATTTCCAGAAAGAAAGAGCATTACCATTTCCCTTCACAGCACTTGCAAAGAAAACTTGCACATAGCTGAGTGGTGCTATATTACTCTCCAAAATTGCAAAGAGGTATTACTGCAAATTTGGAAAGGACTGAGACAGCTGAGGGTGGAAAGTGATAGCATGCAAACTTCTAGTTTGAGTATCAAAGCCGCCTTTACGTTATGAGTATGCAGAAAACCTACCAAATCTCATTTTTAAAAAAAGCATAGTTATAACTTAATTGAGCAATAACTTTCTAGGGTTTTGAAACTTTCCTATCCAAAGTAGCATTTTCTTCCAATAAAATTGCAACAGGTGTTTAAAAAAAATGGGGTTTATATTTGAAGCATTGGCACATTATTAAGTAGAGTAGTAACTACGGGTGTTAAGCCAATGTATTTGGCTTGGGTAAGGGCCTGCTGTTAAGGATCAATTGTATTTTATTTTAATCAAAGTTGAAACACAATGACCAATATCAGTAGGAAAGAAAGAAAGAAAGAAAGAAAGAAAGAAAGAAAGAGTGAGAGAAAGGTTTAAAGTATCTCATGCCTATGAAATATTACTAGGCTTACTTCAAGATATGAAATCTCTTAATAAATTCAGTTACAGCTGTTGGTTAATACTGAGACCGAACAATAGGATCTAATTACATTATCATAACAAATTCCTTGATTTTGTTCTACCAAAGCTTTTTAGGACTCTAAGTACTGTTAATCAAAGAACTTTCTCCCACCCTACTGTAAGCCTTCTTACCTGCCGCTACAGCTCTGAAGAGCTTCTTGTCCAAAATTCCCCCCAGTCCTCCTTTAAGGAAACTTTCACTTTCTTTTTTCCAACTGACTTCCAGCCCAGGGGCTTCATGCCATTTTACTTCTAATTTATCCCCATTTTCTTGGTCTTTGTTAATTTGGTTATTTGTGGCAAAGACATTTAAATTATCACTTGTGCACTATATAACATAAACACGCTCTTTGCTCCTCTTCAGTCATCTCTCAATATGAACGTCTCTTTAAGGTACGTCCAGAACGCAAACATAAATATCTTCTTTTATTAAACCTGTCATCTGAATAACAGCAATGATGTGTTGAGAAAGAAAAAAAAAAAGGCAGAAAAGAGTTCAGCATCTTAGTTTTTATTTACCTTCATATTCTGCTTTCTTTGTTGCTTCCAAGTTTCTCCATTCAGTTCCTACGAGCCTGCTGAGCTCTCCAAAGGAGTAGTCTGGGTGCTGAGCTTTAATCACAGCTCTCATCTCGCTGCTAAATAAGATGTACCCACTCATGTTGATCTTCCTTTTTGATCCCTCCTTCTTGGTGCTGCCCTTAACAGACTTGGGAGTGGACTGTGAGAAAAAGCAGTTATGACCACAAGTGTACAAAAGAGAAGTTTCTTGACATACAAAATTCAAAGCTGTAAGAAACAGTATTTCCAAATATTCCTGCATTTCTCTTGAAGATATTTGCACAAAGACCATCCAACCTTACAGCCCCTAAAGAGAGACTGCATCTACTGATGCATGACAAGAGCATACGCACACACTTATGAAAAGTACACGTGGGAAAAAAAAAAAGAATCACGTTCTGATGCTTTTCAATCCTTCCAGACACAATGTCACCTTTACAACTGAGGCTTCAAAAGATTCTCAGTAAGACAACACAGAATGCTTACTATTAGCTAAAATCATTCCAAACTGAATGACAGGACTAAGAAAGTCTGACTAGCAAATAAATGACTATTTGGAAGGCCAGAAGAGAATAAAAGTAGTTGTGTTATGTCACAGAATTCATGCATTATGCTGTTCAGAAATATTGCCAACACAAGTCGAGTAAAACATTTTATTTGCCATTGCACATTTTAGGGAAATGCTTCCCCATTTCCTCCTGGGCCTTTGCAACCCCTACCCTCCCTGGCTCCATCTTCCACTCTTTTCTTCCCTACACGCTCTCTATTTTTCCTGCCAGCCTTTCCTTTCTCTCTAGTGTTCACCTCTCATTACATAAGTAGCCATTTCTCCCTGAAAAACCCAAAGCTGACCACTGTTTACCTGCACAACAGGTTCACAGCACATTTATATGTGCTGTATAAAAGAAGAAAACTCCGCGCAGGTTCTGGGATGACACACAGGGCACATACAACTCATTCCAGCTTCTCAGGCAAGCCCACGTTGGCAGATGAAGAGTTCTCAATTCAGAAACAGGAAAATCTAAAGATGTATTTTATACATCTGCACTTAGACAGATACAAGTTTATCTGCTGGTTTTGCCTTTACAGCACTTGCAAAAGTTTCAGTAACAGTAATCTAATGTAAAAGCCAACCCATCAGTTTGGAAGGGCAAAGAGGACTTTGAGAAACTGCAAGAATTCTGAATTTGATCCTTGTGTTTTCCATGCTTTTACATCTGCCATACAAATATTTTTAAATGAACAGATTTTTTTCCATTTGAGTGAGATAACCGCACATATTAGATGTGTTAAGAGAAGAAATAAAGCCGGATCCCCTTTTATGCCTTTTCTCAGCCATGTCGCTAAACCAAAAAATGAAGTTCCACATCTTTTTCTTTTTTAGGTTGATTCACAGCAAACTGCAGCAGGAGACGCTCTGTTTGTCAAGCCCCACAATACCACATATTCACTTGTCCTGACTCCTTTTATCCTTAGGTGTAGCAAGAGCTTCTTTGTTATTGGGAGAAAAAAGGTTTAACAGTTCTGGGGTTTAATAGTTCTTAAATAAAATTCTATACATTTAAGAGAACATGAAGCAAACACATTCCTTTTACCTAGGAGCTCTGTTTAAAAAGACACTTTTCACTAGGGACATAAATAGAACAGATTATCTGAAGAAGAAAGCTTATTTCTGTGCTGTATGTCAGTTATCTTTCTACCAGAGTTAAACTGTACTCTGAATGCCAGCTCAGACACAACACGCCTTTTCTTTCCAAATCAGCAGTGAGGAATCTGCCAGGGCACTTGTGTGTCATCATTCCCTTCTTAGCATGCATTGCTACTGATCCTTTTCAGTTTTCTGAAATTTTTAGTTTTCAGTATTTGGTTTTAGTTGGTTGGTTGGGTTGGGTTTTTTGGTTTGGGGTTTTTTTGTTTGGTTGGTTGGCTGGTTTTTTTTTACTTCAAGTTGTAGGCTTGAGTTCACATCTGCCTAAAGGTATACACCCATTGAGCCTGACTTCTCACCAGTTATCCTGAAAGTTCTGCAAGACTGTCCCATCACAAACAATTAAAAAAAAAAAAATAATGCAACTATCAACCTGACTTTTTAAAGAGATACTATACATTAGTATTTAAATAAAACTTCTCAAGGGAATCTGAGCAAAACACAGCTATGTAGAAAGACAGAAAGCAAAGGAGATCAGAAGGCAGTGAATGCTGCAGAAGGAAGTCTGAGGACATCTGTAATGTCCAATGATCCCTATTTAAGCTGCTTTCAGCAGATGCAATGCTTAACAATGGTAATATTTTGATTTATAAAAAGTTATCTTCCCCTTCTTAAAGTGTTACATTAGTTTGTTAATGCTGGTAACATGTTTTTATTTCTAGTACTCTGCAAGAGTTTTCATGCTACTGATGAAATTCAGCATGTTAAAACAAGAGCAGGAACACAACCTTGCACAGGAAAATGCATCTGGTGGTCTGCCCACATGGCAAAAATCACAAACCAAGCTAAAGCTTGCAATTTCATCAACTCTTTCATGACATCCAAAGACAGCTATTTCTATCCAGGGGTCATACCATTCTTCAATTACCAATGAGATTGTCACTTCACAGTCAATGTAATGCAGCAGAAATCCACATTGCTAGTTACAAAAGTGTCTGAAACTCCCTTCCGTTCCCAGCAGGTCATTCCCATTGCCTCTTTAATGCTGGCATTAGCTTGGATGTGGCAAGACAAGGAGACGGATGAAGGGCTCAACCCAGTTGCAAACCAACTTTTTTGGTTAGGTCAATTTCCAGTTAAAGCAGTTCCTCACCTTGCATCAATACTCAGCTATATAAATATGAGGGCTTGTGTAAGAAACACAGCATGAAAGGGAAGGGGGCAAAAGTCCCCCATTTAAGCTGCATATAACCACACACACAATTCCTCATTTACCTCCTATTCATTTATCAGAAAATTAATACTAAAGCTTCTAGGACATCTGGTTCTAACTTTTTTAACAAGTTCTTATTTCCAAGTAGGAAAGCTAACTCAATACTAAAAAAGTGATTTGTTTTTTCCCCCTTCGAGGATGACACACAGCATTTTCTAAAAATGTAGCAAAACCATACCACCCAAAATGGTAGCTTTTTTCAAAATTTAAGAAAAAGCTTAAAAATGTGCATTGGGTAAATTGAGAATTACAATTAATCACTTACATCCCAACTTCATATCTAACATACGGACATGATATTTCTGAACAAGTGTCATAGAAAACCTACTAATTGGAAATAACGTTAACGTATCATACAAAAATGTACCCTAGATTTTCCTCAACCGAATGATTTCCTTTAAAAGTACTTTAATGGACTTAAATATTATCACCTGGATATCATATTGGATATGCCAAAACTGTTTCATGTCATTTATTCCAGAGACTTGTAAACTGAAGTATAAATCTCTTCTGTGTGTATGACAAAACATTACTGTTTATCTGTTTATTTGGGTTGGGGAAAGAATGCAGAATATAAAGGTTTAAAGTTTTTTCTAGGAAGATCCTTACCTGTGGTGGAGTATAAGGCATTATATCCAATTCACTAGCTAACGGAGTCTGAAGCTGAGGCATAGAAGGTGTCTCAGTCATATCACCTTCCTCTTCTCCCATCTCTTCCATGTCCTCATCGCCTCCTTCCAACTCAGCAAATTTTGCTTCCAGCTGCTGAATCTTCTTTTCCAGTAGTGGAGATGGTTCCTTCTGAGGAACTATGGGTTTTCTGAAACATGGAGGAGGAAGACAAAAAGCAGATGAGAATACACTCATACTTTACAGGAGACAGCATATATTTTTTTAAGAGAAAACCAACTTTTCTTCCTTTATCCCTGACCAACATGGAAACAATGTTGACTCAGGATACGTTTGTGCTTCCTTTCAGAACACTGAGCAGAAACCATTACATGTCCATGGACAGTGTTTCATTTTAGTCACTTGTTTAAAGGGGTTTTGTTGGGTTTTTTTATGAGTTAGAAGGTGATTTCGATGCAACAAATACTTCATTTCTGCAACAGAAAGCAGTTAAAACCACATCTTCCTTAGATTTTACATTTTACTTAAGTTAGAACTTAATATTTTTAATATCAAGATCCACCAACTGGAAAGCTATTTGTTACCCGTAATGAGGACTGAAGTATTTTAACAACTTCCAAGAGAATTTACCAATCTGATAATGTAACGACTTTTACTAAAGTCAGGAGAAGAAAAAGAAAACATCCACTGGTATTAAAACCATGAAAAGACGTGTAGTTAGTCAAAGTTCATCTTCTCCTACAACTATGACTTTTGTGTACATAGTGGGTCTGGCTGGAGGTGATTTTTTGCACAGTAACCCGTATGGTGCTGTGCTTTGGATTTGTGACCACGACAGTGTTGATAACACCGCGATGTTGTAGTTATTGATGAACAGTTGGCACCGTCAAGGCCTTTTCTTTTTCCCACTCTGCCCCCCAGCAAGTAGGCTGGGGTGGGCAAGACGCTGGGAGGGGATATAACCAGGACAGCTGACCCAAACAGACCAAAGGGATATTCCATACAATATGACATCACACTCGGCAATAAAAGCTGGGGGAAAGGAGGAGGCAGGGGCACAGTCAGGGTTATGGCATTTGTCTTTCCAGGCAACCATTATGCATGCTGAGGCCCTGGTCTCCAGGAAGCAGCTAAACATCTGCCTGATGATGGAAAGTAGTGAATTAATTCCTTATTTTGCTTTGTTTGCATGTGCAGCTTTGCTTCACTTATTAAACTGTCCTTATCTTGACCCAAGAGTTTTTCTTCTTTTTGCCCTTCCGATTCTCTCCCTGATCCTGCTGGGGGAGAGTGAGCAAGTGGCTAGGTGGGGGCTTTGCTGCCCACCAGGGTCAGTCTACCACAACACAGAGGAGTGTTCAGGTGACCGTCGCATTCCCATCACATTTTTACCTAAAATAATATATTTCATCGTCTACAACTTTTGCAGAGAGTGAAAATCTCTTCAGCCCCTTGAATTTCTTCATTTGTTTGTCACTTTCGTTGTAGCGGCTCTCACAAAGAAAAACATCATTTTCAGAGATTTCTGTTGGTCTGCAGGAGAGGAAGTCTTTGAACGACAGAACAGCACACTTTCCTGCAGAAATGAAAGAGCTGGGTAAGAAAGCAGCAACACTTGCAGGCATTTTACAAAAAGTGTGGAAACTCAAGTTTTTGCCAGTCTCGTAAGTCCGGAAGATTCCCAGTATTTGGCCCAACTACGGAAAATACACCGATCGATATCGCTATTAAATAACACCACTCACTAGAAACCTAGATGAACTTAATGCAGCTTTTTTGATTTTTTTAAAGAACAAGAAAACCTCCAAAATAACAAAACTCCATGATTGCTAGTCAGTTAACTATATTTAGCGCAGCATCATAACTACAAAAACAAAGTACATAGTCATCATCTTATGCCACAAACTGAATTTCAACCTCATTCTGGACCAACTTTCCAGGTAAAACATACTAGAATAATTGCATTAACAAGCAAAACCAACAGAGTTTTCTGTTGTCTGGCTGCAGACAACGTTCACTTTGATATCATACATGTAATTCCCTTATTGCAAGAAAGCTTCCTTATAGTGAAAATTCTCACTGCAGGTCCCAAAGACAGGAATGCATATTAGAAATGGACTGAATAGTCTCTCTCCTCCCTGACTCAACTGAAAAAAATGTACTTGGAATCAAGCCTACGCATAGGTATAAATCACTTCAGATGGTACAGGAAAAGAAAGAGTGCCCATTGTATTTAAAGTTGTTAATAATTACCCAAGATGCAAGTCATCGGACAGGTCTCCTCCAAGTTACTCAAAAACACTTCCTTCTTGTAGAACATTTTAGTTGGCTCATGTTCAGTTTCTTCAGGATGTATAAAGATTGGACCAAAGAAATACGCAGCTCCATCTCGCACCCACATCTTTTCAATTCTGGAAAGAAAACCAAACCACTGACATAAATGAAAGGCCGTCCCTCCTAAATGAGACGGCTGGACACACTAGGTTGTTCAGGAAGACTGAACAAACGAGTGGAGAAGAACAGCCTATTTCAACTGTACAACTCTATCACCTTTTTATAAGGCGGTTAAACTTCTACCTCAATCTATTAAGAGCTTGTAACATTAGCTTCATTCAGAAGTTTTTTCCCATCCTCTTTTACACTTTTTTGCAACAACCCCGTCTTTTGTCCAAGTTATTTTTATAGACACAAACTGCAAATAAAGAAGTTGCACCTACCTTCCTACCCGAGGTCGCACTAACCCATGTGATTTTATGAAGACGCAGTCCCCAACCTTAAGCCACATATCATTGTAGCAGAGCTGTTCAAAGTAATGGCAACCAGGTTCTCCATTGGACATTTCTACCGGAACATCTTCTTTGTCCTGCACAAGAATATGCATTTAGAAACTTGTGGAAGAAGGAAAACCAAACACATAAATAAAAAGATGCCAGGTGCAAGTGAAAGACTTTAACATGTAAACACTGAACAGAACTGTATTTGTGAAAGTGAGTGGCCTGGAAATTTAAAAATGAAAGACCACCACCAAAGTTACACTCCATGCATGTCGCAAGCTGCCCTATTCCACAAAGCTGTAATTTTGCCAGAACATTAATTTACAGGTCCTCTTTTGTTCTACTGCTTCAAAGTTAACTGGCTAAGCCAAGCCTTGTCAGCTTATTCTGATGGTTTGTTTGTTTTAAAGCACAATAAGCACTTTTAAAGCACTTGCTTAGGAGGCAAGTATTGAGTCTACGGCCAAGTTAACATACACAGAAATTTAATGATTCAACTCTCACATAAAATGATACAAATATTCCATGTATTGCTTGCTAATTCAAACCATTTGCCCTATTCAATTTCTTACTTTTTAGTCGAAACTTACATTGTGCCTCATTTGATATTTTAGTCTAGGATTTCCAAAAGCCAATGAAACACAAGCTATCTCCCCAAGGTGCGGAAGGAAAAGTCTTCATACTCTCAGTAGAAGTAATTCCTTCTTTTGTCATGACGTGAATAAATACAGTATTATATACTAAACGTCTGATTACAGCTGACAATGAGCGTGCTGGGTATTCTGAGGTTCTGTTAGAGAACTCAATGTAAAGTGAATCTATTTTATGACTCTAAGTTTATTTTTTTTATGGCTCTAAATGTATTTTAGGTAAATTTAATTTAATGGAATTTAATACATTTATTTAAATTTCTTTCTTTTGTGACTCTACAATAAAATAAAACATTTTACCCAGTATGTTGGACAGAAATATTCTTAAGTATTTCAACAATAACAGGCTCAGTTATCAACCATAAACACAAACAGCAGAATATTATGTATCCCATACTGCTGCCTAGCTACTGACTATTTTAGTGAAATACTACATAATAAAGCATTTCAGCACTGCCATGAACTAAAATCAGACTTTTAGTTCTACTGATTCTTTAAGCTTAAGGCAAGCTTTAAAGTGTAATTTTCTTTTCAAAAGTGGTAAAAAAAAAAACCCAAACAAGCCAACCCCTTCACATGATCACAAGAAAACATTTGTAGAACCCAGCAAATATGTACACAGTTTATTTTCTGTTTAGTCTATTTAAATTTTGTTTGTATTTATTTACAAGCTTGTAGAACAATTTATAACAGAAACATCATATGTATTTATATTTTATTGTGTCTGGATGCTGTGAAACCCAGTTGTGATGGCTCACAATTTGTCATTCTTTATCTGTGAAACAAAATTGATGTTCCCCTTGTTATCTTACATACCTTTTCAAGATGAAGGATACCTTCTCCCACCTTACTGTCCTCCAATGTTTCAGCGTGTTTCTCCTCATCCACTTTGTCTGCATTAGCAAACACAGAAGCAACACGGACCACAGGCAGGGGCACATCTCGTGGGACAAATCTTACAGAGCTTACAGGCATAGTCCACAGTTTAATCTTCTTAAAAGATTTAGTCTTTGCAGAATAACGTGACTCACAGACATAGACATCCTCATCTCTGAAGTTCTCGGGACACAATTTAAAATACTCCTGCAGATTGAAGAAAAAATATGAAATCTTTCACCAACACAGACACAACCCCCACAGACACATAGTGAACTTCCCCTCATGCTTCCTTTTTTATTTTCCTACGTTTCTATCAGAAACACTTTTAGACTAATAAAGCCCTTCTGCTGAGTTCTTTTCTTCCAGTCTGACATCCCAATTTTACTAAAAATTAAAAGCAAACAAGAAATCCCACTCTTAGAGAAGAAGCTCAATTCAGTACAGGTTACCATGTAAGAAAAGTTTGGTTTTATTCATTTACCAAACCGGTGCATTAACAAGTCCAAGATCTGCAGTCTAAAACCACCTTTACAAGACTTCTGAGCTTTGACTTGGAAAGAAAACACAACCACAAAGTTTGGGGGCGGGGGGAGTAAGCTCCATGCTCATTGATATGGGACTGTGATACCCATTCATGTACTCAGCAGCTGTAGCACTTCGTTCCATACAAACACACCACCTTCAAAAAAGTGGCTGAGATAGGTATGTTGCAAACGAGCCAAAAATCCTCAGCGCAAGGATGATGTGGAATCAAAGTTGAAATATAGATGAAAGACTTCATCCTCTTACCAAGCCATTCAAGTCTCTCTCTGTACCAAACCTAAATCTACATCCTTTTTAGGGAACATCTAAGAAATTACCTGCAATTTCTCTACTACATGCTCTAAAAAAATCAGTTCGCTAATTATGTAATAAGCATATGATTCTACAAACCAACTGGCACCGGGAAACATCACCATTTGGATGAACGACATATCTCATGAAGCAAATGAAGAATACAAACAGTACACAGGAGCAAGTCCTATTTTATTTAAGTATTAGTAGAATGTCTCTATGTTAGAACACCTACAGCTCTTCAAGAAAATAGCAGAGAACATATTATTTGCTTAACAAACTAGTCTGAATAGTCTCTCACCTTGACAAACATGACCACACATTTGCCTAAAATTTTGCTAACAGGAACTTTATTGTAATAGTCACTTTTAAAAACTTCTTTCTCCAAGAATTTTCGTGTTGCAAGATGAAACGTTTCATTTGGTCGATAAAACCAACACCCGTAGAGCCACTTCTCTCCTTTAAAAAAAAGAAACAAAAAAGGGAGAAAGAAATAGATAAAGATGTAAAACAGGATATTCTCTAGTGCATGAGCAAGAAAAAACAACTATAGATTGATTGATTAATCAAATACGCGTGTAGTCATTTATACTGACAATAAACTGTTCTAAACCAGGACAAGACTCTATAATCTTAAAAGTCACTTCCAACCTAGATGATTCTATGATTCTATTCTATAAGATTCCTTAACTGTTGCTTAGGTTGCTTAAAAAGCCTGCCAATTGTTTTTTCCCCAGTAAAACCTGACTCAGCAAAATAAATCACCTAGTCCAACCCCCCTGCCAAAGCAGGTTCACCTACGGCAAGCTGGACAGGAATGCATCCAGGTGTGTTTTTACTATCTCCAGAGAAGGAGATTCCACAGCCTCTCTGGAGGTTGTGACAAATATGTACTATTTTTCTAAATCAATGAAAATCTGCAATCTGTAGACGAAACCAGAATAAAAAGTGCCATTCGCTTTCTCCATCACAGACAAATAAACATACGAAACATCCAACTGACCAACTGTCCATCTACCCAAATACACTGCATCCAACTGAGTGAGCAGGATGGGCTATTAGGAGAACACATTTGACCTTGGCCGTAACTCATTCCACTCCTTCTGCATTAGGAGTGTTAGAGAGCTATTCTCTTTATCCGACAATTATTTGCTAGTTATTCCCTTTATCATTTGGTTTAGACCTGTTGTACATGGACTTGTCTGACCCGTTTTTAAGCTTGCTGACATAATCTGCCTCCACAAGCTCCTGGGGAAGCCAGAAGGCTCACCAACCACTGTTTTGAAAAGCCAAACACTTTCACGGGTTTTAATGTGGTTTTTTTAGTGTCAATGAGTGCCCTTGAACTCTAGTACTGCTGAATTTGTTAAACAATATTTCTGCCTTCATCTTCTTTACCAACTTCATGATTTTGCAAACCTTAATTATAACATGCCTTACATTTCTCCTCTCCAAATTTAAAAGTTACAGCCTTTTTAATCTGTCCTTGTAACACACTATCCCTTTAAAAAAAAAGTGCAACCAAAATGCTTAACTCAACTATAGCCCACTGTGGTACTCAGCAACTGTACTTTCCAGGATTGCTGAGAGTGCACCATGCTTATCTGATACTCTTGCCATATCTCTAGCATTACTTACACTTAAGAGAAGTACCTGCTGCAAACAGAAGGCATCACTGATGAGGAAAAACAAAACAGTACTTGTTATGGCTTGATTTGGCCTAGGAAATGCAAGATTCAGCTCAATTCTGAAATTTAACAAATTCAAGTTCTGAAACTGAGTTGTTCTATGGAACATTTGCAGTTAAGTGTGCTCAAACTTTGGTTCAGATTTCTCAGCACAGAAAAACCCCATGTGTTCTTCTGCGCCTAAATTACAAGGAGCCCATCCCACTTGGAAGAGCCTGTTCTCTGGGATGCTTACAATTTGAGGGTAGGTAGAGATGAACAACAAAAAAAGGTGTGCTGATCCAAGAACATTGTATTTGCAGTATTATTTGGAACAAAGCAACTCAGAAACAGGGAAGATACTCACAGTCCACACACATTTCTGCAAATAAAATAAATGACACCTACACAGAAAAAGCTCAAATTGGAAGTTTTAAATAGTAATAAAACCAAGTTTCACCACATCGTTTTCCTATAGCAAAGACACCCTTACCAGCTGAATCTTCCCACAGCCTCTCAATACAGACGATGTGAGGTTGCAAGTTGGCTTCAGCAGGCTCCACATACACGTAGTCTCCTACATGGTACATGCTGTTCTTGAAGCTGCAATCCTGGCTGTAGGTCCGATGCAAGCTTGACAGCCCAGCTGATCCAGACGAATCTTCACTCTTTTCAGCTTCTTATTTCAGGAAGGGAAAAATAGATGTTAGTAATGCAACATTTCCACATTAGTCGATTGCTGACATGAATGCCTTCATCCTTTGCTGAGTGCAAAGTGCCACATGATACCCGATGCGTCCCTGTCACTGACATCCAGCATGAAGGAAGGGTTTAAGCATGCTTTGTGCTGCTAGCCCTTCTGCTACCGGTGCTACTGGTGCTGTTAAAGGTTGGGTTTTCTTTCCTCAGTTGAATTTTATTGAGCCCTCCCAGAGTGAAGAGGAACTGAATGACAGCACTGAGCTCAGAAGCCTTCAGAAGGCCAGTTCTCAAAGGAAGACCGAAAAAGGACATCACAGCTGTGATACCTTATAATCCTGAACCTGGTTGGAGCAACCAGACTTCACTGCTCCTGACATTAGTGATATGTGGGAAGATGAACCATGTTAGAAGAAGAACAATTCAAGGACAAAAAGCTAATAGCTCTGCTCCCATCTGTGGAAAGGAGCAATTCAAAAGCTTTATTCATTCCCCTCGACATGCTTCACAACAATTATATGGAGAGCAACAGCCAGGAACTGTGAAACACAAAGGACCTTCTCAGTAGGTTTCTTGCCCTAGAAAATAGTGCAAGCCCATTCTTCTTCACATTCACAGTAGCCAAGTAAGAAACACAAACGGCTTACTTAAATACCATTTCAGTGTTAAAAGCCTGATCATAGACAACACCATCAGCACATCAAGAAACCAGTATTTGTCAAAAAGGAAATGACTAAAAGGTCAATTGGAACAGCCACTGCTAAGTTTATTATCAGCAGAATGCTACAGTAAAAAAAATACTGTTTTCTTTTATAATAGCCTTGAAATAAGACTAATGGTACCCCAATATGTTCTGATTAAAGAGTTTACACAGGGTTAGTAAGTACCTACATCTCTTTCTTAAAGCTATCTAGCATGGTTGATAAAGATTAAAAAAAAAAATAATCTCTCAGCTTTCTGGTGGGCAGCCAGATTATTAAGGTCCCTTCAGCAGGTGACGCTGCAGCAACAGCAGAGCCTACATCATATGCACAGGTACATTTTCTTCAATTATTACATTTAAAAGGAATGAAAAGCAAGTAGCTACCTCTCTTCTCTTCCTCTCTTTTGAGCTTATCCTCCTCTATTTCTTTGGGCAGCTTTTCCTTCTTTTCCTTTTCTACATCGTTGTGAAGATGCTTGGTGGTATAGCTGAGAGCAGGTGACAGAAGAATCTCTCCATTCTTACAAAGTTCATCTCGAATTTTAATAAAGAACTGCTGAAGTTCGACCGCATCCTCGTAAATCTCTGAATCAGTCCTGTACAAAAATACATACAATAGGGTAGAAACATAGTTTGTGCAGAGTCAAACAGGATCCTAAACACATAGCCATCAATCACCACACTTTGTGATAAAACTAAAGCTTCACTCTACCAACAGATTTCTGTGCTTACTCATAACAAGCAGCAACAGACACTGGCAAGTCATGCTCCACCTGCTATTCTGCTGTCAGTTTGTATTATAACTTACCTAAAAGAGTATTTTTGTATACAATAGTCCTGAAATACCAGAAAAATCAAAGGTAACTAGTTGCGACCAAAACTACTTGCCACTGGACCTCTACAATCTGTTAACTTCTGAAAACTTAATAACATTTTTACCAACAAAACTGCCTTATTTGAACTACCCATACTCCTGTTAGATGATGTTTTAATAACATTTTTTACCTCCTCTCCTTCAGAGTCAAGATCTCACTTGTACATCCCCAAGTACTCTACCTAATTCAAGCAGAACACTGAAAGAAGTTGCAAGTGTTCATAGTTTTTGCACAATATTACCATGACTTATACAACCGTGATTGCTCCACAAGAGTAATCCACCAGTCAAGCAGTTAACGAACAGCTCCTCCTCTTTGTTTTTTCAATTTGAAAGTTAGCACAAACCTGGTTTTCATGAGGCGTGCCTTTGGAGGACTAACATCAAAATTATCTCCTTGTTTATAAATGAAAGCATACATTCCACTGAAGACCTGACAGTTTTTTAGGTTTAGTTTTCTAAAGACCCATATCAAGGAAAGCAAACACCTTAAAAAAACTTCAGCCTTTGTCTGAAATTAAGATGCAAAACTCATGTGATAAGACAAATGATACCTGAAAAATATGGTTTCACTCACCTGTTCATTCTCCTCGCTCTCTCCAGTACCTCAAACATATTCTCCTGGAACAAGTCCAATCTTCTATAGCGATTATTTTCAACATTTTTTCGGATAATATCAAAAGTCAGAGGAGGTTTATTTGGGAAGTTGGGATCAACAGCTGGAATCTCAGCTAAGGAGTCGCTGTAGCACCTGCCCTCATCATCCTGGTGGCTCATAACAGATACAAAAAGGTTATGGATAAGTTCCTGAATCAGCAAAGTGACATTGGGCACATGAGAATCCTCATCTCCTTCTATCTCTCTCCGAGTTTCAAGCAAAACTTTATGCAGGACCAGGGCATCTTTATAAATCAAAGATTCTGGCTCGTTATATGTGCAAGCGTTATTGAACATCATTACAAAGTCTTCTACCATGGAATCAATATCCTGGTATTTATTTGCCATCATATGACTTCTGATCTTTTCCATGTCAACAGGCTTTTTGATGGTCACATAATAGTCAGGAAGTTCAGACCGAGATGGCAGCCTCAAGAAGATGGCGCTCAGTCGCCTGCCTCGTTTATCAGTGTAATTCTTAACTGCTTCATACACCTCATTCAATTTCTGTTGCATTGGAGTCATGTATTTTGATTTTTTAGGAGAAATGCCACTTTTTCTACCTAAGCAGATAAAAAGGAAAAAAAAAGAAAAGAAAAAATCCTTAAAAAAACAGAGCTTGCACACTTCTTTATCCATCTCCTTTCCATTGCAGAATTGCTTAGTAAAGAACCACTTTATGGTATGAGCAGAAGATTCACAACATGGAGCTCATTCTAAGTTGCAGCTTCTTTTATTTTTCATAATTGTATGAAAATTTTTTTAAACATTATTTTTGGCAAACACAGAATCATATGTTTCTATGTGGTCCACCTCGCGAAGGTCTCTTCAGAATTAGGCATAGAAAACATCTTGTCCTACCTAATGTTATTAGTAACGCCTCTAAATTCAATTTGGTCTTACTAGCTCTACGTGAATTTCTCTCTAGAGCCGTTAAAAATGTCACTAAAATTAAGCATTCTAAATATTATCAGGTTCCTTGATGACAAGTTTATGCCAAATTAGAGAGGATTATTACAGGTAAAATGTAAAATAAATCCTCCCATGGGATTATCAATCAGATTAGCTTCTTGGTTAATTCAGGATCTCTGTTACTGTACTGCATAGACTCTACCTGTGAGTTCTCTACTACCTGTACCTTACCCAAGAGCTGCACATTTCGATTTTCGAGAGGGCTGTGTGCAGTTACTTTAAGCCTTTCTGTGCAATGTTATCCTTCTCAGTTTGCTAAGTTCTGAACACATACTAGGGCAACATAAGGTTTGAGCAGTAGCAAATCAAGTCTGTAAGGGCAACAGCTCTAGGAACAGACGTTGCTGGAAATTTCACTTCTGTGTTTTCCATGACCTTTTATAATTTTCCAAATAAAGCTCACATTTCTTTTATCATTCTGTGGAAATCCCAGATTAAGAGCTTTACACAGTCTGAGAAGCACCTTTCTTGTAAGCAATCCCAGTAGCACACATTAAGTCTGTTAATGAAGTGTTACTGAGCCTGTAATGCAGCACCTAACATCTGGATAATACCACGTGACTACAGGCCAGAAATTCTAACCATTCTTAAGTTTTCTTTCTTCATTCAAAGCTACTTTTCTTAGAAAACGCGATATGCAACAACTAGATTTTATTATATGCACATACAAACATCACTGCTGTCATGATTCTGAAAATTCTACTTTGCATGTCAGTGTGAATTTGCAGATCACGTCTTCTATTCTAAAAGAAAGATCTGTTAATGTCTATTGTTGGGTTTTCATAAATGTTGAAATGAGGCATAGCAATGTATGAGGCTGCCTTACTTAGCTTTAGTTTAGGGGACGCAACATCATCATCTTCAGCTAGGGGCCCCAGTTCTTTCCTTTTTTCTTTAAGGATCTTTTCCAGCATATGGGCATCATTGTATACCTATTAATCGGTAAAGTAATCAAAAAACAAAACAAAACAAGGTTTACTGTGTTTAGATTAGTTTAGAACTAGCCCCCAAGAAACATTTAAATGTTAAGTTTGAAAAAGCTGAATGCAAAACCAAATACTTGCTAAAAAGAAGGGCTTATTTCTCAAATGTACAACTTCAACAGACTTATACAGGTAAGCAGAACGGATGAACACCATCTACATCAGGGAGATATAAATCTTGATTAAATTATTCAATTAAGCTGCATTTCTATTCCAAAGACTAGGAAACGGCACGGTGCAGCTGTCTTATCCACTTCCTCATCAATTCATTCTGCTGAACAATGAAAGATCTCTTGAACTATTGTGATTCCATCAAGGTAGACAGGACTAGAACAGAACTCCTGGATCTTCAAATCCAACCCTGGTGAATGCAGCCTCATCATAAAGTCCTGTACAGTAGCTGATCAAGTTCCTCATTAGAAGGAGCTGGAGGTTCTTATCACCACTCTGTTTCACATCATCATGCTTTCTGGCTGAGAAACATCACAATATAGAAACACCCTACAATATATTTGTAAGCGAAAAGCATATTCCTTTCAGACTCCTTTTGCCAGGCTAAACAAGTCGGGTCTTTTAGTCTGATATCCCATACTCTCCACTTCCATGAAAACAAAGCTGGTTTCTTTCCAACTATGACACTCAGAGGTGGTGAGCTCCAAATCACATGCTGATGACCACAGGCAAACACCTTCACATGATTAACTGAGGATGAATAATGAGAATTTAGTAACCAGCTTATTTTTTTAAAACATAGTAGGAAACATTCAGCTGATGTTCTTTTAGTGAAGCAACAAGTTCAGCTAACAGGAAATAAGTCTAACTTTTGCAAAGGAGCGTGTTGCATTTCACGTTTATACAACTACAAAGACAGAATTTAGAACTTCAGCAGAAAGAAAAAGTCATATTTCTATTTTAGTTCAGCAAACAATTACCATAAATAATGAGAGTAATAGTCCAAACTAAACCATCCTAACATAACTTGTACGTCTGCAAAGAAGCAGAGAGGTAAATGTGACTGTAGAATCAAAACAGTACCTGGGAGCCTTCCTCATTATAATGCCTTGCATTTCGGAACATGAGCTTCATGTCTTCAATCATGGCTTCTTCCCCTATGTACTTATCATTCCGGATGTTGTGTTCTATCATTTTCAAGTCCATTGGCTCCAAGATAATTTTATAATAGTCTGGATAGTCCTTTTTGGATGGCTTAACCATAAACAGATCACATAGCCGTCTGCCTGTGCCTGGTTCTCGAGCTTCCAGAACTGCGTTGTATAAGATCTTCATTCGTTGCTTTCGTATATTCTTTTTACTATCAGGTTAAGGAGAAGAACAAAAAGGAAAAGAATAAATGTCAGGGGCTCTTTTCCCCACTTTCAACACTAGTATCAAAATGACATTATCCTCTACCATGAGAAAACAACCACAACTGCCTAAAACACACACACGAGAAGTTCAACATTAAGACAGTATACTAGAAACATAGGTCCATTTGCAAATAATGACAGCATCATAACCAACAGTCTGCCACATAAACAGGAAACAACTTTAAGATATGATTTTTGCCTCATTCATCTCTAGCTTCAGTGTTCTACCAAATAAAACAAATAACTAGTTTTAAAAAGTGCAAAGGTTAAAAGGAGCCCTAAGCGTTTTCCAGCGCCAGAGAGAACGCATCAGTCACAACTGATCAAGTCTGAATCCAAGATCTCAAGTTCTAGTGCAAACAGGGGAAAAAACCCTCAGTCAGTATCTTCATGACTACCTCTGCTGAACACAGAGTATCAAAGTTTTGAGCTATTTATCTCAGAGATTCTGTATCTTCTTCAGTACGAGATACAAGAAAAATTAGGATATCAAGAATGTCGTAGAAAGAAGGGTCTGAGTTGCTTAAATGTCTGTCACCCACAGTCAGATGAAGTTACAAAAGTCAATGAATTTCACCAAAACTGCAAACCCTGGTAGAAAATGGCCACAAACTTTGGAGTCCTATGTGTAGCTGTTATGCTTGTCTCAAGAAATCTGACAGCACAACCAAGACACATCTTATCATGAAAACAGCTATGCACGGCTCCCTGTACACATACTACATCATCTATAAGCAAAACAGATATGGGAGAGCAAAGCTTATGTTCATAACATATAATCTCAGCTCAGATACCGTGGCACTCTTAGAAATGCACTCTCCACAAAGCACTTTTAAACCAACTTCCAATTGCAATCTCTGTAAGACTTATTCTGGTAGTTATAACTTTGACTATGTTATCTGCAACGACAACAACAAAAACTATCTTCATTTGCAGAATGTGCAAAACAGCACTGTACAACTCGCTAGAGACCAAACTGCATCAAAGACTTTCCACTATCTGGATCTTTTTCTCCTACATTTAAAATATACCTTACGCAGCATAGCCTCATGCCTCAGATACCTCTTGCTCCTTGGTGAGGTCAACAAAATAACTAATGAAAATTAATGTCACCACACATAAGAAAATTCAAACTGTATCTTCTATAGGTTAAAACCTTTTTCTGCATTATCTGGAAACTGTTAGTTAGTTGTTCACACTAGCAGATGAGCAATGCTAGAACAGAGGCATGCTTCCAAATTCCACAGTTTAACATGTTTCCAAGTTTTAATGTTTAGTTCAGTGAAAAAAGAAAGCAGGTAAAGCAAAACCAAAGCAGAAATAGTAAAAGGCCTGCCAATACTCAAGATTCAGGTCACGCATCCCATACATAAAAGGGGACATTCAAACAACTTTCTTCTGCGTCACTATTATTTTCCCAATGGGATAAATTTTGCCTAGGTTATTAGTTTTCTTTTTCAGCAACATTTTGGAATTTCTCTCAGTGCTTCACTTCTGCTACCAGAAGCACTGACAATCTTCTTTCACTTCCTGTCATTCAGCAAGTGAAACTGGTAACAACTACTGAACTGACAACATCAAAAGCATTTTCAGGTTCTCTTCAGGCATGAAGAAAATAAAATCATTTTGACTTCCCTTACCTACAAACACAACTTTCTCTCTTTTACTGTTCTTGGATGACAAGGCCCGACAGATTTTTTTTCTTTTAAGTGTTTCAGTATTCTCTTGCACAAGGTGATCAAAAGCAACATAGGGTTAAAGGGACACTGATGACAGTTTGACTTGCTTGATTGGGTTAGTAGTTCTCTTTGAATCTGAAGATCATAAAACTAGCAATTTTTGCAATTTGCTCCTTCCTGATGTTCATTTGGTACTGTGGTCTGTCTTACCATTCCACTACTGTTCTTCTTCCTAGCGCCCCTAGCACCACCTCCTAAATCCATGTTAACATTTTCTCTCTGGAGATTTTTTTATGACTGTACACTGTTGCGCTTGATTGTTCTTAAGTGACTCTTTGCTGTTGCTCTATTTCATTCCCTTCCTCCCGTTCCCCCCTCAATTGCTATCACTTTGACAAAACAAAGGAATAAAATACAGGAAGCTGAAGGTAATAAGCAACACCAAAGAAAGATGCTGAATTACAGTTCGACACTGGCAGTTGCTACTATTGCAATAATATTGTCAGAAGTTGTAACTTACTTGAAATACCACAAGCAGACTAGAGAAACTATCGCTCATGTAGTGAAATGCATCACTAATATTAATTACACAACAGCTATCACTGTTACAGGATACTTTCCATAAACCATCATTATTGCTCACTAAAAGAGTGTATTTTAAATCATTGTGAATTTTGATTATTCTGGATACTGTAACGTAAACAAACTGTCATACTAAGTTTACCTATTTCTCAAAAACCTTCTGGTCCAGCAGCTGACAGATAAGTAACCAAAGAGTGCAAATTCAGAAGGGAGAGAGAAGCAGTCTTCTAACATTAATGATGAAAACTACTCAAGCAGAGTTCAGGTCATGGAAAATGAAAATATTTTTATTTGGCGAAGTCTCCTGGCATAAATATTTGTAGAGTAATACTGTAAACTTCCAAAAAATTCATTCAACTATAGTGTTGACTTTAATTATATTCTGAAATTGCTACCCAAACTACATAAATAGTCACATATTGGAGACGTAGTGGAAAAGAAGCAATAACTGCTAACAACCCGTGAAGACAGTCCCCACACCAGGCTGAAAAAAAACAGAACACAAATAAAAATCCTGAAATCCACTGACAAAATTACCTAATTCAGTGCAACTACAGTGTCCATGCCACTTACTGAAGTTATGTCGACAACTGCCAACTACTAGGCCAAAAAAGGAAAATAAAGTCAGCAAAGTCAGCAAATAATTTTGAATTAATTAGAATGAACACTTTATGAGGTTAGTTTCAGAACTACAAATCATTACACAAATGCTAAACCCCATGATTTAATATTCTTTTAAACAAATAAAAGATGTGGCAATGTCATGGTCTGCAGGAACTACAGAAATGCATACCTTTTCCTTTTTGAGCTTCCAGTATCAGATGTAGCAGAAGAAATCATGCTGTCCCCATCCTCAATATCATCTCTCCTAGCAAGTTCCTTCTTCTTTGCCTGAAAAAAGAAGAAAAACCTGAAGCCAAACTCACTGCTGCACACTTCCAGAGCAATATTAAACATCAGAACCGCTCAGATGCATCCACAGGTTTTGAGACTAAACCACCATACAGTGATTTATTTAACACAAGTTGGCCATCATAAAATAGAAGTATAATTCTTTTTAACTGTCGGAAAAAAATTTTGAGGAATCAATTTGAAAACAATGCCTTTGCAGACTGCAGCACTTAGCTGGAGCACCTCATGAAATCTCAAGTGTTTTAGCATCCTCCAATTACCTGCAAACCTTAAAACAAAACCCACATCATCAATTTTCTCACAACGTAATTGGGTTAAGAGGCATAGTAAGCAATAAAAGTGACCAAAAGAAATCACAGAAGGCAGCAGGTGTGCTGAAGAAAAATCACCCTATGATGTTCTTCATTCCCAGACTTCCCCCTAAGCAAGAAAGTACTACTGCAAATGCAGGTCTCGTTAAAAATTATTTTGGAAAAACATTCGTTAGGGAAACAAATTCACGTATGAAATTATATCATTTTGACTGTTCCACTCCACATACCTGCATAACCTGCTGCATTTTCAGTACTCTTTTATAGATGGCAGAATTGGGAACGTTGTAGCGCTTGGCATTTTCAAACATCAAGTTCAGATCAGCCTCCAACTGATCTAAAGTTTCATACTCGTGGTTCTTCAGTTTGGTTCTGCAAACAAGAAATACCAATCAGATATTTCACAAGTTACACATTGCAAAACAGTTCTTTAACACCTTCCCAATAAATCAATATCCAAAGAGCTCTAATTACAGGAATGTGTTTTCTTTTTCTGATGCTGCAGTAACATCTTCCAATTGTAACTACATTAGGGAAATATATCTCCTCTTAAAGAATGATTTTAATAATTCTGAAAGCTGCCCTCTTGAAAGTTGTCAGACTGAAGTCTTGTTTTCATACTCAGATGAGATGTGGTAGAGACGAGGCAGATGAACAACCTGCTGAGACTACTCCAGTACGCTTCAGCTGTGACCTGTAGGGCCTGCGTATGATGTCAAGGCGACAGTTTAGCGCCTCACAGCCGCAAATGACCAGAAGTGCCCAACACCTCTCATCTTAACCCCCTCCAATTTTTGCCTTCTCTTAAAACCACCTGGTTGCTGACTGGTGCTACCCGCAAAGCTCACTTCACGTGAAAACAGTTAGAAAAGGACTAATGACCAAAAAAAAAAGTCATTTTTCATATGCTAAACAGCTGAATCAGTGCACTAAGTTTGCCGATAACCTAATGTGTTTTCTCATATTTCCTTGCACAAGTGGTAAAGTACTAGCTGATGTTTTTAAGCCTTCCAACATCTCATTAACCACAACAGAAAACAGTAACCTGCAACATCAAAAACACCAAACCCTATCACAACTGAAAAACTCAATCCTCCACATCTCCTTCCTCACCCACTTGCCTGTCACATCCACTGGCCATGCACCACCTTTAACCTGCTCACCACCTTTAAACCCAGCCTGGTTTCCACAGCACCTACCTGAACACGAGCTTGCCTGATGGAACATAAACACTACCACAAAATAAATTTAATATCATATCTTTTAGTCCAAACACGACTTCACAGCTGAACCAGTGAACAAAGAGTAACAACGTTCAACTTGTGTTAAACAGGGCTCTTCACTGGTCAGCCAAGGATGAGGAAGTCATGGTTGGATGAAACATGGCACACACCTAACTGCTCTAAAAGCTACTGAGAAGTGTACATGTTGTCTATAAAGCTGTTGTGATGGGAATACATTTCGCAGGAAACATCCAAATAACTGCGTGTTGCCAGGATGGCGGCGGCATGCACTGTACTGAAATGGGGCACGTTTCTTTTTCATTTCCTTCAGAGCTGATGAACTACTGTGTCCTCAATGACTATGAGAAAAGCAAAAAAAAATTTTGGACAAATGTCCTGAATGTAAGATGTGGAGAAAATTCCTTCTTGCCATTCTCATTTAAAGTGACCGTTTTAGGTTCATGTATCTTTTTTAAGACCTCAGTATTTTGCAAACTTTTATGCATTTTTAAAACCATTTTTAACGTTCCCGACTGAAGCAACAGATCACCAAAAAGTTTTCCTGTCAGCTTCATTCACTCTGCAATTCCAAAAAAAGGAGTTACCAATATAATTGTCATTAGATTAGTAAAAAATACAAATAATAATAATAATAATAATAAAAAAGCAACCAAACACACACCCCTCCAAAAGCCAGAGTTTGGGTACCAATTAAATTGCCATGAAGAAAAGGCAAAGTTAGTGTCCATTTCTACCTTGTACCAGCAAGCATTATTTGCATATGTTAAGAAATACATGACCCATGTTAAAAAAGTCAAAACCAAAATTAAAAAAAACATTAAATTCAGGATTATTTTGCCCTAAGCCATTAGCATATGATGTATACACTCATAAATACTGAGGATGTAAACACTGAGTCTATTTCATGTTCTTGCCACTGTCTGGTAACAAACACTACAGGCGGCCTTACATCTTCTCCAGCTCATCTGGAAGCAAAATCCGTGGAGTAAATTGTATGTAATTAATTCTTGTAGTTCAACAAAAATATTGCCAAGCCATTACAGGACTTCAGCACACGAACGCTAGTTGGTGTTACAAAACCTAATACATCATTATGAGTATACTCAAGAAAACATAGAATAGGAAGGCTTAAAAACTTGCATCAAAAAACCAAACTAGTAAGCCCGTATTTATCAAAAACATCAAAACTGAGTTTTAACTTTTTTCAAAACAGAATTATTTAACAACATTGTCAAGGCACACAGGATAATTAAGTCTGTAAACAAGTAGTAATTTCCCTGTTTAGTGATGCTACTACAGATGTTAATAAAACAGATTCAAACTTTCAAAGGATTAATGAAAAACCAAAATGATGTCTAAAGGCATCTTAGAAAAAGGTACCCAGGTCAGCTAAACTACTTTAGAGATTAAGAACATAAAAAACTTCAGAAAGCAAGTCCTGTGTGGGAGCAAATTAAGGAGCAGCACTGGAGAGAAATGCTGACAGACTTTTTTTCTCCCCTTGGATATAAATGACATCGTCATCATTTGTTTCTAAGTGACAACCCATACTGACAAATTCGCAGAATTAGGCTCTAGCTAACAGTCTAATAAAGTGAAGACTACCCTAACTGCCTTAGATTTGAATATTAAATAGTCAAGACAAATGTCTAAAATGTCTCAATGCTTTTTACTGATAGAGACAACTGCTGGAGGACATGGAATCGTCCTTCAGACATCATAACCACCAAGCTGGGATAAAGTCCTCTCAAGCTCTGCTCTGCAGTTCATCCTCTTGCAAGTAAGCACATGTGAATGCAATATTCCTGCTTTTCAACTCTTGGCTCAAATTTTGCTTAAATATTAGTAGCATGTAGTTTATAAACATTCTTGTGCAACTCTGGCCTGGCATGTTTGCTTTCTTCTAGAGAACTGGATCAAGCTTTGAGAGACTGGACAGCAGGAAGAACAAAAACTGCAGAAGTTTCTAGTCTTCCAATTAATTTAATAAATCAGAACTACACAATTGCAAGTTTGTATTCTGATCGCTGCGGCATGAGGTCCAGGTTCAGCTTTCTGAAAGAGTAACCCAAAGGACATCATCTAAATTGA
This sequence comes from Charadrius vociferus, assembly GCF_000708025.1. NCBI lineage: Eukaryota > Metazoa > Chordata > Aves > Charadriiformes > Charadriidae > Charadrius > Charadrius vociferus. Next base: position 1,023,472 of record NW_009649934.1, read on the forward strand.
AGTACCACTTCTTCAATTCAAATTGTTTTTCCCTACTATCACTTTGTATTACTCCTCTTTATTTGGAGTTGTTCTGTACTTAAAGCTGCATTAATGTCAGCGTATAGGCAAGGGGAAAGGGAGGGAAGAAGAAAAAAGCAATGCCCTGAAATGCCACTGACTATCTAGGATTACACTGACTAAAAAACTCAACATCAACAACCATCCTCCTGAGATACTAAAGCCAATAGACAACTCTATATCCTTATCACATGTAAGTTCAGGATCTATGATGATGCCATAAATCAAATTTACTTATTAGTAACATATCTTGATCCTGCTCAATCAAATGTTTAGGTGCCAGTTTTATCAAACTGAGAAAAGGGGGAATTTGTCATATCTTCTGAAGCAGAGTGCGGGCAGAACAAGCAAGGTAGTAGGTCTTCTCTCGGGAATATGTCCTGCCTGCAATAATTTTCTTTTTACAAAAAAAGAATTCTAAATTCGTCCTGCACAATTTCATGATATGGTAAAAGAAACTGGTGATTCTTCATATCAGCAGATCCCAAGTCACTTGACACTAACAAATCTGGGACTTGCTATACCTCTCCTCCCAGAGACAGAGAGGTAGCTCATGCAGACCCCAGAACACCACAATCACATGCTTCACCTAAAAATACACCACTTACTCTGCATAGCCTTGGTATCCCACACTAGCTTCATCTGTGTGTATTTCGGCAGTGACCTACGCACATTACAATGCAGCTGTCTAAGAAGCACCAAAAAGCAGAAAAACCACAGGAATTTGCCATTAGTCTTAAATACACCATTCTACATGCACTGATTCTCTGCTCTCCTGACCCTGTAGAAAGAAAATCTTTTAGCTGATGGAGAAGGTGAAGGCCCTAGCAGCAGCAGCTCACAAGTGAAGAAAAGCAGCTTAATTATCTCTTAATCCTTTAAATCTTAACCTAGAGCCAGAAGACAAAAGGAAACATTGGCTTAAAAAGGGAGGATGAGCTATCACCCAAATTAGCTTACCAGGAAATAAAATCTTGCTTCTATCCGCATTTGTTTATCCACAACCAAATAAGGAAGGTGCAGCCCACCTGATTTTAAGCAAACAACCCACATTCACAGTTGAATTCATGAAAGGCTTGGCAACAAAAGTAAAAATCAAGACTTAGCCCACATGGTTTGGAAAGATAGACGACTTCCAACCTCACACATAAAGAATGAAAAATACACAGGCAGAAAAGTAATCCTGGTCTAGTCTGCAAATAACCTCCTACCTCTTCAATGTGCTTGCTGTCAGCAAGCAATGGGATGATTAATCAAGAAGGTGATTCACAGAAGTACTTTGAACAGATTTAATTATCCTCAAAATCAGCAGAACTCATGTATCGTGCCTATTCTGAATTTACAGTATGAAATGCAGTTTCATGATCAATTTAAAAAAGAAAAAAATCATTTCACCAATCCTGGAAGAAAAGAATTTTATAAACATCAATTTATTTTGCTAAGCAAGGCTAAAACTAACGAAATCCATGGCTCGATTCAACAGCAAGCCACTGCCAACATATTAAAAACTACACTTTAACTTTATACACCAGAAACCAAGAGAAATTTCTATGAAATTATTGATGGTGATACGATTGTGCCTGAAAGCTTGAAAGAAGTGAAACTTGGAAGAATATCCTTTTAAACATAATGACCTTTGCAAAATGAGAATAAAAATAGTTTAAAAGTTAGGTTACAGTTTAATGAGGCCACTAAGCCTAAAACAACACTGGCATGACATTTAATTTGGTCAAAATCAGAATAGTAATTGAAAACCCATACAGTAAGCTGGCACTCAACTCCCTAAAAGGTCTACTGGAAACTCATCAGTCCTTCCAGGTGAAACGTCCAAAAGAACTGAAAAACAGCGAGATACTCTCTCCATATAATCAAAAGATCCATCTTATTAGTCAGACACTACGCCTAAAAAATCCCAAGGAAAAAAAAAATTCAAATACAAGGCTAAAACCAGTTATCACGTAACTTCGTTTCTCTTGTTCTGAAATTGTGAAGTCCAGAGACTAGTCCAGCCTTTTTGGGGGGGGAGGGGGAGGGAACAGTGTAACAAATGAATGCATGCAACAGACGCATTTGATAAATGCCCTATTTAAGGAATGAAATAATCGTTTTATAAAGTACGGTCAGAACCTTCTTTACTTGAACCCATGATTTTATAAAGGCCATACCTATGATATGTACTGAAAGTAGTTGCTAAGGTAGGAAAATTGGTTATACTTACAGAAGATTTTAAAACCGTACAACATTCAACAAATATTAAATTATATTAAGTGAAAAAAGAAATGAAAGAACTGCTAAATCTCAGATAAAGTGCAAATTTGCAAGGTATTCTACATATTATAGAGACATAATTTTCTCTGCAGAGAGTATTTTCCCATTCACAGATTAAGCAAACAGTAACACAGCCACATATTATTTTTCTGAAGTCAATGTAATAATAAAACACTAATATATTTTTTTTAATTAAGAACTTAATTCATATTGGGCTTAAGCTGTTATTAAAAAAAAAAAAAAAATATCTATAAACTATTCAGGGTTTAACGCAGACAGCAGTCTCCATTATTTCAAGGTATGTTCCACTGCTTTATGTGCCATTACTGGAAGTGGTTAAATGATAAGGAAAAATATGCTTGACCAGATCATATTTACTATAAACTCAACTCAAATAATTAATAATTAATCCAAAGGCAACAAGAACCACCACAAATTTCACAGTTTCAGGAGACTGAAACACATCCCAGTGCAGTGAAATCTAACATTTAAATTCCTGTGTCGCAGACAACTGTTCCACAGGATGTACGATCGTAAGACAAACGCATTTCAAATCCTCAAATAGTAGACATCACACAAAACCAATCGTGTTTTACACTAGATCCACACACTTTTTTAGACCTCAACTACAACCCCAGCCTCCTGGAGACACTGGGCCGTGCCAGTGAAGATAACGATTTCAGTGCCTGCGCACCCCCATCGGCCTCACGTGTGTATTAGCAGAGAACTGCTGCCAGGGAATTCTCTGGAGCGCTTCCCTCTTCTGGCACAGAAAATCCTGACCCACTCGCCTTAGGGATCACACTTACCAACGCTGTAAAATTTAATAAAGAACACAGTTCTTGTAAGCAAGCCAGGATCTAGCACGCACGTACCGGGTAACTGAACACACTCTGCTGCCTTATTTCCCAACTATTCCTCCAGCCATTTGTAATTACAGAATGACTTTTCGCCAGCAATGTTAAGTTTGCAAAGTAACCTCCACACCACCCGCTTTTACCACATCTGAAAGTCACGGCCTTCACAGTGTCATGCCTTTCTTTTTAAACAAGATATTCTTGTTCTACAGGTGAGTTTTGTCCTGTTTGAGGCAGGGGAGTCTCATCAGCGTGTGCATGAGCACCTGGTGGGAGGGAATGAAGATGGAGCCAGGCTCATCTCAGCTGTGCCTACCAACAGGGCAAGAAGTACTGGGAAAAAATTGAAACACATGAAATTCCATCTGAATATGAGAAAAAGAAAAAAAAATTGAAATAAAACACTTTTTTTGGTTTTTTTTTGGTTTTTTTGTTTTTTTAAACACTGTGAGGGTGTTTAAACACTGGCCCTGGTTTCCCAGGGACGTTGGAGAGTCTCCATCTGTGGAGATACTCAAAACCCAACTGGATATAGCCGTGGGCAACTGGCTCTGGATGACCCCGCTATAGCCAGGGGTTGGACCGGATGGTGTTCCTCCTGACCTCAGCTACTCTGTGATTCTGTAAAGAGCAAGTCAGGAGGAAACTAGCAGAAAATTAAAGCCACCAGTGGAATTACCTCCCACATCCAGAAACAGCTCAGGATCAGCACTCAGCTCAAATGACTGAGGCTCATCATGCTCATAAAGTGATCGAGAGGCTGGGATAGGTATAATGTACATCTCATTAAAACAAAACATACCCATGCTCTCCCTCCAGACATCATATATTATTTTGTAAGGGTTTTCTGCACTTAACTCACACACAAACTCCTGAAATATATGACTAGCTGTAAAACTTGCAACGGCCACACATTTCACAGTTCACTCTGGCAGGATAGCCTAGGCAGCCAGATGCCAAAGCAAAACATATATGGCACAGGAATACCAGGCTTTACTCCAACACCCTCAACACTTTGCTAGGACAATTAACTTTTCTGTCCCCATCTGTGAACAGAAGATATGCTCTTTGTATGTACCTCTCAAAAAAACCCAAAACACAAAAAAAACCCCCCATCACCACCACCAAAAAAAAAACCCCACAAAAAACTCCACCCCTAATGAGTGGCAGTTTTGAATACCTAAAGACGTATTTGCAATATCAGTAAAGCCATGCTTCCCTAAAGCACGTCAAGTACACATATGCATGACTTCAAGGCTTTTTAAGTGTAGTAAGAAATTAAGATTACATAGTAATTGAAGGAGGAGTTGAATTTCAGAATTTGCTAAAAGAATCTGGACTATTATAAATACTGTAACTTTTGAACTATAAATGCTATTTCTAAAAAGACTCTATTTTCTAAGCACTCAGGCAATAAGTAATTTTTTTCTACAGTTCTTCATACATTTGCTTGAAATTTCTGTACTGCTCACATAGCCAGATGCAACCTGCCTACACTGCAAGGACAGCAGAAATGCAGCTTTATTTATTATTTGTCCTATAACTGATATAAAGTGTATTTTTAATGGAAGGTCTCTCCCAATTAAATCCATTTATACATAATTTGAGCCAATACTCTTTGGTACATTCAGACAAAAAGCTCCCTGACAACTGTCAATGATTTTTCTCACTTTCACCTTTTTTTTTTCCCCATCAAGTACATTTTGTGCTTTGTTCAAGACAAGACACTTTCTTTGCCAAGCCAACAGCTGTCCTAAGACATAAGAAAAAATGTTTTAAACCCACTGATGGATAGATAACCAGTGTGGCAGCTCCACACTTGTTCCCCAGCACGAGGAACATTCCCTCTGACATATTAACAAACAAACAAAAAAGCAAGCAGCTTTGTTACTTTCTGATTTAACAAAGACACTGCTTATTCAACAATTATACCAAGTCCAGCAGATCATGTTATGGTATAACTAAAATTCACAGATCTATGTATTAGAGTGGATTACAAACGCGTGAACAGTGTCAGGATCCAGTCCTCACTCACTAAAGCTGGAGGACCAGCACTCCTGCAGTGTAGCTCAGGCAGGGACTGGAGCCCCAGGGGCCACTGGGCAGGAGGCCAGGGCCACCCGCGGCTGGCCAGTGCCGTTAAGGTCTATTAATGCACTCAGGACCCTGACATATATCCCTCATATTAGCGTAGCTTAGATTGCTGAAGAAAGATATTGCTCACTTTTTTTCACTCAGGTTTTAAGTCCAACAACTGGCAGTTGATTGAACCTTTCATGGCTCGCAGATTTATAAATGGTGCACTGCTTTGGTACTTCAGCTCAGGCTAGCTACATCATGGATGAAAATAATTATTCTCCACAGTTCTATTGTGACCTAGACAAAAGGAATGTAATTGCAACTATCTTTCTACAATTCACACTGCTGAAGACTATTAATTTAAAAAAGATGGCAGTAAGAGGTAACCAAGCCATCAGGGTCAAGGAAAAACAGTGGGGGGATTCTGCAGAACCTTTCATCTCTGCTGCTCACCGAGCCTTCAGAATCATTGACATGGCAACCTTTCAGGCACATTACGAACGAAACTTCATAGCAAATAAACCTAACGGCAGCCATCTATAGAAGATGATCAAAAGACTGATGTAGACTGAGTTGAAACGAGAAGCAACCAAATGTACAGGAAAGACAGTATATACTGCATTAAGTATTGACAGCTTGACCACAAGATAGGATTCTGGAAACAAAAGAAACCCTTGAATAGTTTCCCACCAGATGTAGTTTGCATTCTGTTTTCTTACCTGATCTGCTGCAATGAAATAGGTGCTTTAATTTGCTGATAATAATCAGGATACTTTTTCTTGGAGGGTAAGTGGAAAAAGGGTTCAGATATGAGCTGGCCCTGATTATTTCGGCAACTTCTAACTGTGTCATAAAGCTGATAAAGAGGATTAGAAGTGTCCATGAAGGAAGTAATGCTCTCAGCTTCAGATTCTCCCTCTTCATAACGAGCAGCAGCTGCACAGAGAGAAAGGAAAAATAGGAAACTCAGCAGGGCAACTCAGAGTGGGTTTTTTGGTTGACTTTTCAAATGGATAAAGATCTAAACCAGAAGAAAAAGCAGTCCCTCAGGAGAGGGTGTTCAGCTACTCTGGCAGTCAGATTCATACCTCAGAAAAGGACATCACAAATATATCTTATGAGGCTCAAGCTGACAAAAAAAGCACTTTACCTAGGTATTGCAATCTTGCTTATCGGATGAGACTTCTGTCACTGTAATACTCCCTTGCCACCGACACGTGCTGAGAAGTGTTCATATATGAGACTACATAACAGCAGTACTCAGCCACACACTACCTATACAACAGCTACATCCTTATTTACCCATCAAACCATTAATACTAATCTTTGTGCCAAATACATCTGTATATTGAACTACTGCCACTCTGCTATCTGACAAGAGCTCACTACAAAAATACAAATTGACAAACCATGGCTGGAATTTTCAAAGGTGCCCAGCCAGTTAAGCAAAACGGCTAAATTAAAAATGAAATTTTGCGTATATATCAAAAAGCTGACTTCAAAATTTCTATAATGCCTTAGACCATATTAATCACAGCTCAATTCAAAAATTGTGAAGTTTAGCAGAAAAAAACTGACACTAAAGCCTGAGGGTGCACTTCTAACATATGCAGCAAAATGAAGGAATAAATATTTTACAATTATTATATAATTAGCAGAAACATTTCATAATAAAGTATTTACAAGTTCTATAGCAAACTTTTCTGGTTATCTATATGAAGCATATATTGTGCTTCAGGTTTAGAATGAATGAAAGAAATGCTATGAAGAGCTAATGTTTACTGCAGATAAAATTAGGAGAAACATTACATGGGTAACAGAAACACAACAGGAATGAAAAAACGCTGATAGTGGAAACATAGGATAGGAAGCAACAAATGACCAATCCTTCCATGCTTCTCAGTAGCACAAATGGTGTCATTTGCACCTTGCAGACAAGCATAACATAAAATCTATGTGGTTTTGCACATACCAAAGTGAAATTATTCACCCTTTTTCCCCTCTTATGAATTGAAGTTTGAAGGAAAGCTTGGCAGATGACACACTGGGTAATTCAGCTACACAAAAGACAGTTCTCCAACACGCACGCCAAGTTTCCAGCTGGCATTTTCATTATTGCTCAGTGGAGGCTGGCAACGTTTCAAACTTTCTATCCAAGTTCAGTAAAGACATATTGAAATAATGACAAAGCCAGGGGATGCTCTGACTGCATAACAACACAGTACTATCATTTTCCCTCTGCAGTCTGACATTGCAGATCTATGTGACTGTATGACGTATGGGACCTACCAGAAAAGTTGGATGCAAGCTAAAACACAAGCAGATCTCAGTATAGATGCAAACACATAACAAAGATGTTCATTACCGACTCAAAGACACTCAAAATTATCCTAATTATCAGAGAATGTATCTGTATGTCAACCAGCATCACTTAATTGCCTAGCATCTACTACACAGTAGCCAACAAAGCAGCAGCTGGACAGAATAACTCCAGTAGAAACAAAAGATTGGAGGTAGCACTATGTTCTGCTGTACCTAACACATCAACCCGAACGTGCAGATAAATGCTAATAGCTAAGAGAATGCTAACAGGTAAAGTAAGTTTCCAAAATAGATTATGCAGCAAAATACTGTCTTTGATTTGTTTTAACTCAAACAGTTCAGTTCAGTTTGTTTACTCAAAGAGTTCAGTTGAGTGCTCCATCAAAAAGTAAGAAGCATAATATAAAAAGCAGAACTTGTTTTTTATGAAAGAGAAAAAATAAGAAACTAGTCAAGTATATTGCTGTTCCCTGACACGTGGCAGCCAGCAACATAGCAGTTCAATGCCCTAATTAAGAAATGTACTTCCTTTGTATTGAAAGTACAATACGAGGCATTCCCTAAGATAAAAATCTAAGCAGATTAAACAGGCACTAAAAGGAAAGTGTTTACATAATACTGTAATACAGCTATAAACATTTTCATTATGATGTGTATGTTCTTTAAAAGCGATCTGTCAAACGTTACATGTTCTTACACATTCAGAAAATTATAGTGTGTCCTAATATGAAACCTGTTATCTTAAGAGCTGAAGAAGAACGTATTATTCAGATCAGAAGACAGAAAAAAACCATATTTTGCTATGGAACAATCTAATGCAAGACTTTAGATTCTTTAATATGCAGTAGCACGCAGTCCCATATCCCCACCAAGCACACACTGGCAGTGGAGAGTAACAGTCAGTTACTCCCCTTTCATGCAGCTGTTACCACAACTACACTTAGCAGATACAGGAAAAAAAAAAAAAAAAACCAACCACGCAGTAAATTGTAACCACAAAATATATGCCATTCAGTAGTCCCAAACAAAACATATTTCCGGCTGTTCATTCCATACCACAGTGACTGTTTCCTAATGAAGGGACAGCTTCATAACGAAGTGATGTTAAATTGACTTCACTGCAAAAGGAGAAAGCCATCTAATTTACAATTGGAACTGAGCTTTATTATCAGGTATAAATGCATATATTATATACATGTACTCTTACTCAATGATGAGGCAGAAAAAGAGCAGAGAGAGAGGACAGTATTTGAATGTATATGGAAGAAAATTAGTCTTTACTCAGTAAGTGATTTGTTTTAAACACTGTCTCCGTCATGGTCCCAAAGCACCTAGACAACAATGAATGCTCGAAGTCTAACTGAAGATAGATGCTAGTAAAACCAAAAGCAGCATCCAGTCTTAAAACCTTTCTAAAGGAAATAATAAGAAATAAAATAGCTTCGTTTACAAAATGAAATACTTATAAATAAGGAATACATAATGACCATCTATGCCTGCCTTTAGAGATTGATAATGAGGAGCAAGGGAGCTGCAGAAGCTGCTCATGTCCTAGTACATTTCAGTTGGAAATCTTCTACAAGATCCATCACACCATGACACCCTCTGAAACTGTGAGGATAAACTCCAAGTTGGAAACAGATATTTTTTGTTCCTTAGGCAACTGCTACAATCCAAGAAGCTCAAGAAGATTTAGTTCTCTGTATCAAGAAGGAGAAAATTCTCTTCATGTTCAGTCATGCAGTCTAGTTCTCACTTCTTTTAACAAGTGTTAGAGGAAGGAAAAAAGATGAGATATCAGAGTAACTAATAAAAAGACCACCTGGTTTAAATAAAAATCCTTTTCATCCAGAGAGTGAAAGCATAAGGATGTCCAAGTAGTATGGTTGGAGGGACAGAAAATCTTAAGGGTGACAGAGGGCTGCCAGAAAAATTGACATGGAGTCTTAGGTGAACACAATAAAGATAGGAGAGCTTCAAGAGCAGCAAGGCAAAAATCTCAGATACGTAAGAAAGGCACCATGAGAATGACAATAATGTCCACAGTAGAGGTGGCACCTGAAAGTGGTTAAATCACTTCAATAATTTAAATCAAAGACTTAAAAAACTATGTGGTTTTACAGAATTACAATTTGCAAAAATAGCAGCTAACAATCACACTGAACCAAGCTAATAAATACTTGTCACACATCCCAGAATGCAGCTGCTCTGAAGCAATAACTGAACTCTGGGCTAACCAGCAATAAAAACGCTTTTGCTTGCAGCAAGATCTAAAATGACCCAAAAAATTGTACAGGATATCCATCCACTGGAAAACAGTGGTAAGTACAATTCAATTACCAGGTGTGAAATATAAGCCCCAAAAATATATATTGAAGAGATGCATCATTTCACATCAATGCAGAAAAAATGTAAGTGAAAAATAAAACAACAGTATGTGTACAAAAACATTTTGGAAACCTGCTCTGAGATGAATGCAAGGAAGTTACTGAGAATGTAACTATCAAGACAGTCTAACTTAAAAGACAACATATAAGAATTTATAACCAATACTGAAATATCTGATATAATGCACATATTATGGCATATATGCCCGTAGTATAATGCTAAAGAATGCTTATTATGAAACTAAGGATGTTGTATGAAGGCATGCCTTTTTGTGTGCTTTTGTTTCAACATAAAGCTTCACACAAGATTTCATGACTGCTAGGTTAGGCCAGATATTTCTAAATTAAGTTCTAACACTTATCTATCCTTATACCTCATATAGATTACCTTCACCTTAAAAAAATAAAACCTCACAGGTACTTAGAAGACCCAATGGCACAAGAGAGCAAGAGAGAACAAGCCCGTGTGAGCAAGACTTCTCTCAAACAATTGCGGCACTGAAAATCTCCTTTACTGCAAGCAGCATCCAATGTCTTCCCCCAGTGCCTCCTCTTCTGTTTCATATTAGAAGGAATAAAACCAAGCAATAGTTTCCTAAAGCTTGGATAAGTATACTTGGAAACACACATGCTAAATTCAAAACATGCAAGCAAGTTTGGACTACCCTGTCTTACCAGCTGTGCATTTACAGATTTGTACTTAGAGGAAACAGGGATTGGATTTAACAGAATTACATGCTGAGTTTTTAAACACTGCAAAATATTTTTGAAATTAAGATATTTGAATATATCAGGAGCTCTATAATTTTGCTTATTCCAAACATTTCAATTAAAGAAAATAAATAGATAAACTGCATTTCAGTTCCTACCAGCCAAAGCTGCGTCCTCATCACTTTCTGATCCATACTGCAATGCCATGGTTATTGCTGATAAACGATCCCCTTGGGCTGACCTTTTGTTACTATAAAAGAGAAAAAGTAAAAAGAAAAAATGTGTAAAATTTTTTTAAAAAAAGGCTTATCATGTTAACCATTAACAGTCACCCAGAGTGTCTAAGTAAACACGTGAAGCTCAGCTCGTAACGGTTGTCTACATTATCAGGAATACAGACGTGACTGTGCAAGAAAAGACTGGAGCCCTTAACAAGGGAAACTGTTAACGACCCGCGAGGCTGGCTCTATTTTAAGAGGCGGTCCATCAAACTGAAAAACTGGACACATAATCAGAAAGCTAGAGCTCAAGCTAGCAACCTTCTGTCCTACTTTGAATACTTGAGTATTTGAATTATTGGGGAAGAAAGGAGATGGTAACAAGTCCCTCCCGTATTTGATCTTGTTTTACAGGCATTTGTCTACACGAAGGAACTTACGCACACTGTCAGCTGTATATGCTATCTTCCCCCATCCCCACCTTGGCCGTTTCCAGCACACAGAGTGCTGAATATGTGAGGCAGCTTCCTCTGCTTTCTAGGTGGAGTGAACCAGGGCCCATGCTGGCTACGGTCTCACAAAGACTTCTCTTCAGGACCCCTCTCTTACTCCCTTTTGTCCCAAACCTGGGGCACAGCGTTTCATACCTACACCGTAGGCTACGCCTGACAATCTCTGCTTTTTCACTAGGTCAGCTCTTTAGGCATCTCCAGCAATGGGCTCAGCTTTGCCCTGTGGGAGCAAAGTGAAGACTGGGAAAAAGCAGGTGGGTTGTTTAAAATGACACCAACTCTGTACAAATGCTCAGACCCTTAAAGACCTTTGCAGCTGCTGGGTTGAAACCGTGGTTTCGGAGTATACAGGCAAGGAATTAGCCAGGAGTAGTACTGGTTCAAGACAGCAACGCAGAGACTGCAGACATGAGACCTCGGCTACGTACCAAAATTCTCAAATGAGGACTGAAAGAAAAAAACCCAAAAGCCTCCAGCAATCCAGCCTACTCAGCAAGTTTGCCATAAATGCATCCCAAATGCAATACTTTCATGTTACAGGCTTCATTGGTTTCCACCATCGCTCTCTTAATTATTTAGTCCTATTGATGATTTCTTTTTAGTCTCCAAATACAATTTTTCTAGATTTACAACGTATTTCCACGTTTTTTTCCACCCGTTTTATTTTGTCATGAAACTTAACATACTCAGAACATTTCTAAGGAAATAACTGCATACAGAGCATTTCGTGACAGGTGTTTTGAAATGCTAAATATAAACTCAAATATGGAAGAGTAATTATGGCAAAGTAACTTACTAAATCATACTTAATAGATATTTGACTGAAATATATTTGAAACTCAGAAGCATTTGAGTCAATATTGAAGAGCACTCTCAACTAAAAAAAAAACCCAACCAAAAACAAAAACAAAAAACCCAAACTGAACCCAAAATTTTAGTATTTCCATATGATGAGGACCCAGCTTTTCCTCTAAGTCCACAATTTACTTACCGATAATATTTGTTAGAAGAATTTCTCTCATCACCAACACTGCCTTTACCCTGTGAGGAAGGACCTGTCAGCTTGGAAGCAGTCAAATTTGATGGAGTCCTTAATGCAGAAGAGACAAGCCAAGGAAAGGGGAAAAAAGAGGCCCACCTTAGACCCAAGAAAAGACGCAGCAAGGACAAAGCTTTTTACAGAATTACTTTGATAGATCAGCCAAAAGGTTCAGAGACAGATATAAAATGTTTTAAAGCTAAAAGTAAAGTAATACTAAGATACATTTAGTGCCCCAGCATTAATATTGTTTTTGTTTATAAAGTCAGAGGAAGGCAACATTTAGATTGAGGATTAATAGCTATACACACAGCTCAGCCTACAATAGCAGTGAAAGCAGCCAACAAAATGTTCCTTAGCACCCAGATAGAGCTAATCATACAGAGCCAATCACGTTTTATCAATTCTTAACAAAATTAGCGTCAAGTTGCTTGACAGTACGTATTGTCAAGGAACTTTATTTTGCCACATTATTTAAGGGAGGACAGTTAAATGCACCAATAAAGAGCAATTTAGTATGACAAAGGATACAATGAACTCTGCAATAGAAAAGTATGACTTTTGACACATAGGCAACATGTCTGTAGAATTTAGGTTAGTAGCGTTACGATGAATTTGAGTCTGATCCATCAAGGACAAAGAAAAACAGATGTAAATTCAGAAGAAAAATATAGTAAATTAACTTTAAATGAATTTACGAGGGTATTTTACCAAAATCAGCGATAGGTAAAGAAGACTCCCCTTTGAGACAATTAAGCAGTTAGGACTTTAAACAAAAGAATAGTGATGCAGATTCAGGAGAAAGAAACAAAAAATGAATAATGGTTTGATAAAAATAGCAACTGGGGAAATACAGAACAGCAGGTGAAAGGTTTGGTTTTCACGATACTTTTCTCTCACCACAAGTTTTCTTTGCGTTCAGCCCAATATTATTGTAGCCTGCTTCAGGCTTTTTTTTTTTTTGTCTTCCAAGTGAGAGAAACAAAGGAGGGAGCTGTCAATTATTCTGACATTCAGATTACTTCAGAATTTGCAGGTCTATTGAGAACACAGTACATAAGAGAACGTCTAGAATAAGGTAGCTGAGAAGTGGAAATGGGTTGGCAGTGCAAGAGAGGAATTCAACTAACAAATACCAGTGTGATTTATCTGTCATCCCTTCTTGTGCAAACAGCTTTATTTTGAAGAAAAACAGTTAAGCTTCAAAATTAAACATGACACACTTGTGACATCCTGAACTTCATCAATGGCCAACATAGTGAGAAAAATAAAATCACAATTTAAATATGCCTATATGTAACTCTAGTTACTGCAAGCAAACACATATGAACATTCAGTGTCTGTAGAATCAAGGTCTTCTGGCACTACACATACGCTCAAGAAGGAAAATTATTAAAATGTGTCAGGAATTACTCCCTAACAGTATTTCTGCTTTTATATTTTTTTATGCTCCGGCAATGATTCAGCCAAACATGGGAAGCATGCTAACGCTGAGCAAGTGAACCAGAAAAAACACTTCACAGGTTGAATGTCTCAAAGCACCAAATAGTAAAAATCAATCAGGTAACTTCCATTTTTTCCACACGTAATAATTCTATGCAATACTTTTAATACTGAAACCATCTAGACATTTGTCAGACAACAAAAAAATTTAGACTGCCTTCCAGTAAAGTAAGGTAGTGCTAGTGTTTTCAGTTGTACCATACAAACCTTTGCTGGAAATGACAGCAGTTATTTTCCAGCATCAAACACCAGTAAACAGCTCAAATAAAGTCTATCTTGTAAAGAGTTTCCTAACTCCTTAGATGACTTGCTAGACATTGCTTTATTTTTTTAGATAAATGACACAGCTCATACTGGCAAATAGTATCTATACTTGTAAGTAACACTCAAAAGTAGGTAAAAAGTTTATACGAGAAAAAAACTAACTGCATTTCAGATAAGAAATTCCTAAAATGACTGCATCACTTCTTTGTACACTATGGATTTTCACAGGAAGAAAATGCTATTTCCTAAATAAAATCATTCCATGAAACAAATAGAGCTATCAACACTGTTTTATACCTGCCTGTTCAAGACCAAATCTATGCTTCACTGATTAATAAGTCCAGATATTCAGTACCCTGTGCCTCTTTTCAGGGCTAGAACTTGGTTTACAAACAACAGTTTATATAAAGTGGACTTCCCTCTAAATACCTTTTGCCTGACATCTTGTTCCTATGTTTCTGCCTCTACCTAATTAACTGTGAGCTCTTATGTCTAAGCTCCTAACAAGGTTCAAGAATATCCAGCATTTTCCATAAATCAAGCACAACAAAGCACCTTGTTCCTCACTATTCCTTTTCTGTTGTTAACTTATAAACACACGTAGAAGTTGGCCATAGCTTAAGTTATAAAAGATCCACTGGCACTGTTTTTCATAATCAAGTACATCACAGAAATATTTCACCACAGATGTATTTCAATAAAGTTTCCTTCCAAAAACCATTTTACAATTTATAATTTTTAAAAGAACAATAAACTAAGTTTTCAAGCAATTATTTCCCGCTCTATCCTCCACAGCAAAATTAAGGGAATGTCTATAGAGATTTTTATACGAGATTATAAGAACAACTCTATTTGCAGTACCTGATTCGGAGACTTGACTTGGCCAACTCACTGTGTTCAATTTCAGCCTTTTTCATATTAAATATTTTTTTAATCGCATTTGCATCCTGTCAATTAAAAGAATTTTTTTGTTTAATGATGAAAGTGAAGAATGTTATAGTCCGCTATATTCATCTATCTAAAAACCTAAAACAAAAATCAAGGCAGTTTTACATTTAGATATAAAACAATTTTGCATGAGAAATAAAGCATAGAACAAAGTCTGCCTGAAGTACACCCACAGTGGCCTGTAAAAACTGAATAGAATACGTGAGTAGCTCCAAGCTCATATTTTGTTGTATTCTTTAAAAAAACACAAACCCAACAATTTGCAAATATACACAAATACCACTTTGAACTAAACAGGCAAGTGAGTTTCTGTGCCTTTGCAATCAAAAAGTTACTACCATTACCCAGCTTTACAACGCTTGCTCGCTCTCGTTCTACACCCGTGGACCTGATACTCAGAGTAACAGTTCACAAAACACAGATTACAACTTTTGATTGAGGTTACAAGTGTGAGTAATGTTGCGAGAAACCGAAACTACAATCCAAACAGAAGTGCAATTGGAAAAGTCCAAGAACCACTTACTTCATAGTGTTACACATATACAAGTTCTCTCACCACAAAGCCCTTAAAAACCGAGCACACAAAGGAATTTCCTACTAGAACACTCTTATTTCCAGAGTACATGGAAACAACAATGTGATAACTTGCATACAAAATGCTAGTGAAGTAAGGATGAAAAAGATAGGAGGTGCAATTTGGTCACAAAAATATGTCTAAAATGAAGAGGATCTTCCAAAACTATTCAAAGAAGGCATGACTGGTTTTGAAGCGTATGATGAAAACCATACACTGTTCCTGCAATCTGGAAAGAGGTTAACAGCTGAGTACTACTGCTGTCACTTGAACCTGTAGCTTCAGCCATTTCAACTTCAATCACAAGTACAGGGATCCTCCATTCCTCTAATGAAGTCACGTAACTCATCTCCCGAGATACAATTTAATTGGAAACAATCATATACCTCAAGGAAAAAAAAAAAAATTACATACACCCCAATTATACTAAAAGCAATTTAAAAAAAGGAAAAGCCACTAATAGCTATTTTTTAAAAAAATGCAAACAGAGTCTTTAGGGCCTTATGCTAAAGATTCAATAAGGATTAATCAGCATAGAAACTAGTAAAGAAAATCTGAACTCAAATTAAACTATGAACAACTGAAACTAACCTTGAATACTTGTGATCCAGGCTCATTGTAGGTTTTGGCATTCTTTGCCAGAAGATCTATATCCTTGGCCATTGCATGAATGCTTTTATAAGTCCCATTCTATACAATAAAAAACAGAACTGGTTGAAATGGCAATCTTCAGATATCATGAGATCTAAGTCAATAGTGAAAAGCAACAGGAGTTCATATAGAATAAAGGGAACATTTATAGAAAAACCAGAACATATTTATAAAGAGAACAGATAAGTATCTGGGAAAAGTCATCAAAAAAGAACGTAACAAACATTAAGTGCTAAGTCCTTATAGAGCTTATGAATGCTAAGTAAAAGATTGAAAAAAATACTTAATACATTAGATTATCTTAATTTTGAAGGGTTCTGACAAAATGCTATTTTACCTTTATTCGCTAGTTCAGCTAGGCTATGTGCGATCCCTTACTATTAGACAAAATGCTAGAATTACAGAACAATATTTCAAATCACTGGAGAAGTAAGATGAAAAATGCATCAGTACAAAACGTCTATTTATAGCACTAGAACAAAAGCAGGTGATGATAATGCACGACCAAACTTCAATACTTCAATGTTTTACATGAGCACTACTTGCCAAGGAACTACTTTAAACCATCATGGAACCCAAAATATTCAGGCTCAACGCCAGCACACTACAGTTTATGATGCTCGATCTTCAATACAGCTACTTCTGCAGCATTAACCCAGGACAGAACATTAAATCAGCATAGCATTCAGATTTTTAAATAGCAGGGGAAAAACACATTGCCTTTCCTACCGCCATGAACTTTGGCTTCTAATAATTTTAGAATGCTTACTGTTAAACATGTCTATACTCTGACACATTAATATGCTCATACTGTACCTGTATCCTCTGGGCAATAGTTTTAAGATCTATGGGCTCCTTTATTATTGCATAATAATCTGGATATTGCTGGAAAACAAAAATAATTTATATATTAAATAGTCACAAAGCTATTGTTCTAATAGCTCACAGAACGAACTATTAGATGAATTGCAGATAGGAACAGTGTAAGCTTCATAAACATAGTACTAGGCTTCAATTTGAGTGAGCCAGATCATAAGGCAGACACAAGGAATTATAATTCATCAATAAACTGACATAAAGGAACAGTTCTGTCTGAAAGCCAAATACATGGTGAGGGTCTTCAGAGTATTTGTTTTGCCGGTTAAACTTTAAAAATTAAAAACTCTGCACCAAAAAAACCCAATTGCCTAAACCAGCAGAACAGGGCAAGCCCAAATCTGCAATGAAGGGCTGGGAACGAGTGGGTAGGAGCAAAGAAGGGAGGGAAGCTCTAAAACCAGCTCGAGTTTGCCACTGATGACACAGCAACGAAGAACTGCATCCTGAGTGTGCCCATCATCACGTATAACATCAGCTATATAAATGTCCAGGTTTCCAACTTAGAACACAACTAATTATTACTAAAACACCCACCACTTTAGAAGGAAGTTTCTGAAACAGTTCACTTATGAGGCGTCCTGATGGGTTTGTGGCAACAGCTACAGCTTCAAGAAGCTGTTCAAGAATTTCCTTCAGGTAACCTGGAGATGACTAATAGAAGAAACAAAATCACCATGAGTTTTAATAGCAGCCATAGTGAAGCACTTCCAAGTTGTACTGAAATACATGAATTTCCTTTTCAAAAACAGAAAAAAAACCCAGCCACAAAACACAGATGAGACTTTTGAAAACAACATTGTTCATGCATTTAGGTAAAGCACATGAGAAAACTTTAATTTCACATTTACACTGCAGACTGTCAGACATACATCACATCCTGTTAGAACAGACTTGTTTGTCAACATTAATGAAAACATGCATCCCAACATTACAAAAACCAGACAAGCCCAAACTTCCTGTCATCATATCTGGCTTATAGAACATTACAGGAACAGCTGCACTAACTGATTGGGACACTCGCTGGAAAATGATGCCATTAGACATGAAGCTTGCTTGCATCAAACCTCAATGTTGGCATGATATCAAGCACACATCATATTAGTTTCAACTAAACCAGAACCACGTTTTATCCATGTAGAAAATGTCAGAACTTTTTTTGCTAGGCAAAGTGAAACACACGTGCAGTGCTGTGAAATTATTAAGTAATAAACTCTTCTAAGAGCTACCTTTTAGGGCATAATGTAACTACGAAAAGACTTTATGTTTTTTCTCATATGGAGGCCAACCTCCCTCTCAGTCAGCTGATGTACACAGCCATGGCCTACCCAACTGCAGCTGTCTTGCCCACACTTACTAATTCAGAATTTGCGCCTTGATTGTCATGTCCGTCCTCATCTTCGTCTTCCTCCTCTGCATCACCTTTTTGAACGAATTCATTTTTTGTGCGCAAATACAACTCCCATAATTTGCAGGCAGCTTTATATTCAGGAGAATCTGGCTGCAAAAACAAATCAAACATTCTACTCAAAATTCAGATCGTTCTTACCTGAAGGAAATGTATACCTGGGAAATTCCTGCTTCAGTTGTTCTTCAACAGAGACATTAGGAATCACAATAAGCACTAGAAAATATAACATCTATCACTCCAAAGCATCTCAGTCTTTCAGAAAACTTAGCAATAAAATTACTTGGGTTGAGGCTTGGACCAGCCTATTAGATGAATCTGGAGAAATCATTAGGTTCTGTTGAAGCATAACACTACTGATATTTAAAATACACTAAATACCAGTATGCCAGAAATGTGATTTAAGCCAATACTGCTGTCATTATGTGGCACTTGAATATTAATTTCTATGGAAGAAGAATGACAATAAACATGCCAATATCTTTAAAAGCACTGCAATGATCTACACTCAGCATTAACTGTGAATTTGACACGAGCTACAAGAACTTGACAACATGCTACTACCTGGGTACCCACCTAGGTGTATTTTTTGGAAGAGCTAGAAGCATTAGTCTGCAAATTAAGTTTTGTAAATACGGAGTTGGTAGCGGCAGACAAGCATGTGTCTATTAACATTACTACTTAAGAACATTACTCAGAAAAAAGACTGCTTTTCCACTCTTATGTACTTTTCTTTCCCTTTCCTCTGTCACTTAACCTCTATTTCAGGTATCCCTGCAGATATGTCACCTTAGTACAGAGCAGATTATGCTCTTCTTACTTCACTCTCTCAGCCTTTGACAGCTTGTAATACAAATGAGAAACCAACACGAGAACTATTCTTAAGCTTACCTTATTAGGCTTAAGTATTTTCAAACCATGAGACCAGATGTTAATTATGAGGAACAGATTTAAAGGGTATTCTCCTCCACTAGTTTGCTTCCTTCTATATTAATGCAAGATGGTACAAAGTGTAACACTTGAACCAAAATACCAAAAACCCAAAGGTTTCCATTCTAATCTAGCATTGCAAATAAAACATCTGCTGCAATAAAGACCTTGACGATGAATCAGTTGTCCCTGTTTTATATGCGTCATTGGAACTGCGTGGGTAAGGTAAAAGATGAAAAGAGAAGAGGTTATATTTGTGTGCCATACCTCCAGCTCACAACTCTGTATTTCTCTGGAAATGTAAACATTCCTTCATCCTAGAATAATGGCTACCCATTTCTATTCTACGTGCAAGATTTTTATGATACAGGCATAATTTTGAGTCCACTATCTTGTAGGCACAGGCAGCACCCATTTTGTAAACCTCTAATCGCTCTTTCCTGCCATCAAGTTCTTCTCCCTCATGTAGAAACCATGAAAAAGCCAACATTAAAGGGTGAGAGCCTTGCAAAGCTTCAGGAGTACATAATGAATCTGGAAATCTTTGTACTTTTTCTACTGTAACCAGAATGTGCAAATACATTAATCCATAAATCTGACTGTTTTTCAAAAAGCTACACACACACGCACAAACAAAATCAACATTGCTTTGCTGAATGACACACGGTTACACTGGTTGGGTTATTCAGAAAGCAGTCATTTGGATCATCTCCAAAGTCAAAGACATATGAAAGGCAATATTAGCAGTTTTAGATTTGCTGTATCACCTCAGTCACTCCATACAGTTTCACTGTTTTATGTGTTTAACATAGCCTCCCATTACACAAGATTAATCCAATTTTTCTCCACATCCTTAAGGCAACTGCAATAAAAACCATTACCATCTAAAATAAAAAGACATACCCAGTTTGGGGGAATGGACATGGGGGTTGCACCCTTGATGAAATACACTGTCACATAGACTCACAACCTATCACCCTGACCATGATAATCAGCATGCCTTTTTTTCATATTTTTAAGCGCACTAGAAGATTCAACTCTCCTACTGTATGCTTGCTGTTGTTTATAAACTCTTACTTTGGGGAAAAAAAAATATCTTTTTCTACTTCAAAAGGTGATACAGAGCATGTAGTAAAATGGGAAGGCTTTTATAGAAGAGTATTTTTCTCAGTTTACATCTTTTTTTGCTTTCTATCTCTTCTGGAAAACTACATGAAGAACGTCCCCACATTACTTTATAATTTTCAACAGAAAAATTGCTATAGTAGGACATCTTACAAAGATATGATCAAACTTACAGAAATATGTGCAAACAACTGCAATGTGTGCTGTTCTCTTACAATAATAAAGGATAACCTGAAAAGTTTTTTGGCCAAACCAAGAAAGAATTTGAACATATCTCTACCACTTTTACAATTAATTTGAGCCTTTATATGTATTTCCTCACCTTATAGTAAGCCTTTGCGTTGTTAAAGAGAAGCTGAAAATCAGCAGTCAGCACATTCACATCATCATATTCCTCCATCTTTAGCTTTTGTTGGATTTTCATTAAATCAATTGGCTGAGAAACCACTTCATAATAATCTGGCTGATTTCTGTTGCAATGACAAAAACAAGCATTATATTCCAAGCAGTAAAACCAAAACCACAGCACTAAACTTTGTACGTGTCTATGACTAAATAAAACAAAGAAAGTTCCACTACATTTTTGTTACAGCTAAAAGATCTGGGCAGTGATCTATTTGTAGGCTTCCTGTATTACATATTCTGTTACCACCCTCAATTTTCTGAGTTTAAGACAAAATTCAGTCTCTTACTTTATCTACTACATTTTCAAGGGTCACTTCTATTAATCTTCCCAAGATGTGCCCTCAGTGTTACATTCCATTACTTACGTTGAATATTTTATAGTCATACACATAGATGTTTTAGGCAGGCGTCACAAGAAACATTTTAAATTAATTCAGCGTATTCTTTTTTGACTGAAAAAGGGCACCAATGTTAGCATGTCCCATTGAACAATTACAACAAATACTCAGATCAAACACCAGTGTGAAACTATGAGAAATTCAGCTTAAATTTTTCACAGCTATTAATGCTGCAGTATTACTCAATATCCACTCCCTGATTAAATCTCAGGTTCAAGGCTTAACCAGAACCATGCTCTTACCTTCGTTTCGGTGCCCTAATGAAAAGCTCACAAAGGAGCCTGCCCTGTTCATCTTTGTAATCTCTGATGGTGTTATAAAGTTCATGGCATACAGCAATCTAAAATGCAAGAACAATAAAGTAATGAAAAAGGAGAAAATTTTAAGGAGGTAACAAATCAAAGCCTGCTTACAATGGGAAAGACAAGCTGCCAATCCACAGCGTGCTCTAAAGCAGAAGTGTGAAGAAATTGGTGGATCTCATATATTAGAATGATACTTGACAAGTATGCCACGTACTGCAGAATTTTAATTTATTTTTTTGAACATAGGAAGCTTTCTTTCAATGCTAATCCTAAGTAAAACACCCAAAATGTAAATTAATTCAGTACAATTCTCTCCAAGTTATAGACATCTAAAATAACGACAGGGGTTCTTCTGCCCTGCAATTAATTAAAATTAGACTGTTAACTCAAAGGTATAACAGAGACATTGTACACTTCAGCAATCACTGCCTGTGCCATTCCCCACTTATCTCTCTCTGCATTTGCTATTCAGACACAGCTCTCAACTTCTCAGTGTTATGATTTCAGCTCCTTCTCCAATATCCTTCCATCTGCTAAAATCATCAGCAAAAAAAGAAAAGCAGCAAAAGGAAAATGGGAAAGAAAAAGATGTAACTGGGCAGACAAGAACAAGCCAAAGCTGAATCAGATTCTGAACAAAGCTTAGCCAAAGCAGCAACAGATTCAGGACCAATGTATATGTAATGCATATGATCATTCACTTTACTGTCCAGCATTTCCCAGATAGGGATATAGTATCCCCAAAAGAAAAAGTTGCGCATAATAAGAAGGTACTAACCGGATCTACAGTTGGGAGATTGGAAAGTCTCCTCCTCTTTCTGCTTGGGCCTGGTATATTTGTGGAGTGGTGGCCATCATCAAAGTCTCCTCCGCTGACGCTGCTGGAAGGCGAGGTAGCTCTTCGCCTCTTGGAACCCATGGAATCCAACTTCTTCTATAATGAAGACAAATGTTCTTAAACTCATGGCATTGCATCCAAACTCTCTGGTGAGAGCTAACTATGAAGCTAGCAATGCTTTAGGATGAGTCACATATGTTTGTTACACATGACAGTTCAGTTAAGCCATATCCCTAAACACCAGCTTTTTGAAAACTGGCAGGAGTAAAGGGAAATTAAAATGGTCCTACAGTTTTATAGCCACTGATGACAGCAATGTCAGAAAGCCTGGGCTCACAGTGATGAAGATGAATTTAGCAGCTCTTACTAGGATACATTCTTAAGCTCTCTACATTTTGATACTTCATCCCCTGCATGATAACTAAGCGAGAACTGCTCTTTTAAAGGAAAGAGCTGTACAGAGACAACTGCTCTGTTCTGGTGTAAAAGCAAGTCATTCCATGTCAAATTAAAAAAAAAAAACCAAAACAAATACCACAAACAAACAACAACAAAAAAACGCACAAACAAAACGTCTTACAAACTGACATTCAAATGGCTACTGAATACCTTGTCTTAGATTCAAGCCAAAAAAAGGTCTGGACCATCGTGTCACCCACCACTCCCACTTTATGTGTCGGAGAATGGCTAAACCATCAAGAAGTAGAAAAAGCCACCTCCTTTTTTGGCCATAGTTTTCCATTTATCAACACAAACAGTGACAAATGAATAACCACCATCCAATAACTCTGGTGATTTACGGAACAAGTTGTTGGCTCTTTCCCAACTTCCAGCGACAACATCATAAAAATATCTTTATTTGTAGCTGTCTCAAAGGCTGAAGACAGAATAGATCCATTTATCCCAGCCTAAACCCATTTTCCAACCAAATCAAGGGATTTCTCTAGGAAGCACTCAGTTAATTTACAAGGTATGGCAGCACAACATAACCGCATCAGAGCATTTATGTTAAGAGACAGAATTAATTTCCAGCACACCAATGAATGAATAATGCAAGAATAATTAATAGTTAGGATAAAGAAAAGCAAAAGCCTAATGCAGAAAAATGGAGAGAATGGTGCACGTGCAATCAATAATTTACCAGATTTACCAGAGTACAACCAGCACCTCGAAAAGCCAGTCTCCTCATAGTGTCTGATGGGCAAGTACAGATACCGGGAGAAGGTAACAAACACTCTAAGAGTAGCAAATCAGCAATGGTGTTAGTAGAGTCAAAACTGGAAGACAAGAAAAAGGAAAGAGAGAGACAGAAGAAAATTGATAGTAGATATAGATAGATTATTAAATATTAATAATAAATATAATATAGATAATTAAAGAAGAAAATAGAAGAATAAATTGAATAATTACAGTGAGAGAGAAAAAAGGAAGAAACAGAAGGTAACTTTTTTTAGCCTAGCAGAAACTCTGCAAAGTAATTTTGTGCACAAAACGCTAGACATTTCTATCATTTTTACAGTAAAAACACATTTCTCTAATGTTCCTGAATACATACGACGGATTTCACAGCCACTTGCAAGAGAATGATTCATCAAGCAGGGAGTAAACATAAGCGATATCTGACCTGAGAGTAAAAACCAGAAAGTGGTAAAACTTACAGAATGTGTAGTAGTACAGTGCTTATAACAATAAGAAAATCATTTTTAAGGTCAAGAAACATTTAACAGAGCCTGTAGTGATGATGCACCTCCATTAGCCTTCAGAGTGGATTTTTATCCTCGTAAGTAAGCAACATTAAGGATCCAGCCATACGGAGTCACTAAAGATATACCTGTTTCAATTTCTAAGCAGTCTCCAAATCTGATTTTTTTCAGAAATTCCATGTGAAATCTAAAGATCCATTTTATGGCAAAACGATTGCTTCTATTTTATTGATACAACTACTGTCTTCAATAAAACCCCACAGAGATTGTTCTCCTGTTCAGTACTCCAGACATTTTCATAACACGCACATACAGAGAATCTTTGTGCTTTATTAGCAGGCAATTCATCTCAGGAACGGACAACCACCCTGTTGCTTTTGGCCCTGCCTCCAACTTTTGTCTCAAAGCTACAGTGTCAAATGGCCAACACCAGGCGCATGCTGACGGGGAGGCTGCTAGAAAACACAAGTTCTCGGTTGTGAAAAAAAGGCAGGAGAGACTACTGGAATTAATAATTCTGGGTCACCCAGGAACCCAAAAGTACACTCAGTCCAACACCACCCTGAAATACAGATTTGGGGACCCCTCAACCAGCGCCTGCCTGCAAATTGCATATAGGCTTCAGCACTTCCATTATCTGAGGAACGTGTGCTGTGGTTCTCAGCCATACACAGATGTTGGTGTGTCGCTGTACAATCGAGAAACCTGTCCATTCTGTACACAGCCTCAAAAAACCATTTTTCTCCTCTAATAACTGAGGAAGGTGCAAAACACGTATCACAGTCTGAACAACATCATGAATACTCAGTGAGAGAACTGCTTACCTAAAACTCCTACCAAATGTCAGGCTCCAGAATGCAAACTTCTCTCTAGATCTCCATGCTCATAAACGCAGATAATCCTACTGCGCACAGAAATGTATTGTTTTACTTAAGAACATGTCTCCTAGACCACCTTCTGCAACGTAGCTGCTAGTTCACAAGACTCAACAGTCACAGCAAGAACATCCACCGCTACAAACAAGCCACCTCCTGTGCAACAGGAGCTTGGGCATCCTCTTAATAATTGCTCACATCACCCATAAAAACGTCACATAACTATATACATCTCTATAAGAAATGCTTTGGCCATGACTACTATACACTTATACTAACATATACGCAACGGGTAGAAGATTGCCTCTCCTGAAAGCTGTGCTACTGCTACTGATCAGCAAAAGTATTACCTCATTAAATGAGCAGGTTTTACACGCATTTGATTGAAAACGCTTAAAACAAGCCAAGGAAGTTCTAGCACACATTTCATCTTCCACCTCCAAGTAGAAAAAAGCTAAAATCCAACAGATACCACTGAAAGTATTTTATCATTATCGGGATCTGCCACATTTCAACAGAAATTCTCAACAAACCATGGTAAATTTAGCAAATGAAACAGGGAGAAAAACAAAGCCGGAATTTCTCCCTATTATCGATCCCATTGAAAACAGCCACAACACAGGAGAGGGGGGACAGCAGCAATCAGACACTATAAAAGCAAGAAGTTGGTGAAGAAGTGAGAGGCAAAGCAGATCCATCGTTTTATGAGCACTAGGACGAGAAACAAAGAGGCAGAACACGTAATTTCCCCAAACCGCCCCACCGGCGGGCCCCTGCCCGGTTTATGAGGTGTTATTGTTGGCCGGAGAAGAAAGAGACAAAGAAAAACACCTTTTGTGGCACCGGACCAGTCTGCGCCCTCACGGCCTGACAGGACAGTGTCCCCTCCCCGGCCAGGACACGGCCCCGGGCCCCGCTCCGGAGGCCCTGGGAGC
>NW_009649934.1:1050620-1068121 GCF_000708025.1 Charadrius vociferus
GGTGTCCCGGGGGGGCGGCGAGGAGCCGGCGGTGACGGGCGCGGTGCCTTGCAGAGCTGAAGAAGGCCAGCAAGAGGCTGACCTGCCACAAGCGCTACAAGATCCAGAAGAAGGTGAGTCCCGGCGGGCTGCCGGCCCCGGGCTGCCTCTGCCCCTCCAAGCGGGGGTGGCTGTTTCTAATTAAAGCTCCGTGCTAGCTAGTTTAACACTAAAACCATTTGTTATATATTATTACAGAAACATGTTGTGCATATACACGTACACAATAAGCGTGTTATATCGAATGTTAAGGAGTCTGGACTGTAGCGAGGAATTTGCTTTCCAGTCACCATAGGCTGAAAGATGATGTAGAAAGGAGCGTAGGTTTTTTTTATGTCATTGCATTTTGCATTATTTTGGGCTGGTATGTTAAAGTGTAGCTTTGCAATGAGACATTACGTAATTGAAACACTTCAATCTAAAGTCAGAAATGTACCATTTTTTACTCTGTATCTGTAATTAGGAGGGATGCATTCCTTTTTTTTGGCCTTAGACTGAGAAAATATTCTTGTTCCTGTCTTCAGATCAGAGAACACCACCGAAAAGTCAGGAAGGAGGCCAAAAAACGTGGACACAAAAAGCCTAAGAAAGATCCCGGTGTTCCCAGTGCCGCACCATTTAAGGCAGAGCTTCTACGGGAAGCAGAGCAAAGAAAGCAGAAGGTAAAATACCATTTTTGGTAAAGAGGACAAGAACTGAGATCATTGCTACTTTCAAGGCAGCCTTGTGTGCACGTGTGCATGCCCAGAGGCACAATCATGGCAGATTATAAATGGTCCTAGTAGACATGTACTTTGGAAAAATAGTATATTTATTTCCAGCATTATACACTGTGTAACAACACACTCTTTTATTTTTAACCTTCATTTCATCACTGTGTGTATAAACATGCTGGAAGTATCATTTCTAATGTAATCAGAGTTGCCTGTGATGCTAAGATACATAGACGTCTCATCAGAATGCTAAAAGCATCTTGCTGTTATGTGATTATACAGAAAATAAAGATCTGCGGTCCACAGTGTGGAGGAATGTAACGTAAGAGCAACACCTTTATCAGTTGTATTGGGGTTGCTGCACAGCTGCTCTTTTGGGGTCTAGCTAATGGATGTATTGCCTCTGGTTTTGAGGCAATTGAAGGCAATGGTATTCTTTTTAGGGCAGGATGTAAAGTTCCTAATGTCATTTGGACAGCCATGACTTCTAACTAAGCTTTGGTCATAAATAAGTAAATAAGAAAAAAGAACAGCCTTCCTTACCACCTTCAAATGTGTTTTATCTGGCTTGGTTTTTTGTTTGCAATCAGCTTGAAGAACTAAAACAAAAACAGAAGCTTAACAGACAGAAAGAACATGAAAAGAAGAGGAAGCTTGAAGCTAAAAAGAATGCAGCCAAAATCAAGGAAAAAACAGAGGGAAAAGTAGGTGTCTGGCATGATTTTGTTTCTTTGAAGTTTATAGAAGCAATAAAAGTCATTCTGAAACTACATCTTCTTAAGCAGTATGTTACATGTTACATTTTCATGCTGTATATGCACGCAAGTGTAATACACTAATTCTCAGTTAAGTCATTCCCTTTCATTTTTATTCGCATCCAGGAATCCTCTGGCAAATCTAAAGCAAAGACTAACAAACTGCTGGATAAAAATTCAAAGAAATCATTTTGCAGGGAGCTTAAGAAGGTGAGACACTTCAACTATTTTTATATAATTTGATGAGAGCCAGCAATGAGACCACTTGTTATTTTCCTTTTTTGTATTACTGTGCAGCTGCTAGAGAGTATTGGGAGAGTATTGTCGCTTGTGATAAACTTCAACACTGAAGTAAGGGATTTTATGCCAGAAACTGTGTAAGCCACAACTGTTCCAGAGTTGTTATCTATAAAATGGTCTGTCATGTCTTATTTGAGAGTCTTCTCTCTTTTTTCTAACCCAGGTGATTGATGCCTCAGACGTGGTTCTAGAGGTTTTGGATGCAAGAGATCCAATGGGCTGCCGGTGTCCTCAACTGGAGCAAGCTGTAACTTGCTCTGGAGGAGACAAAAAGCTACTGTTGGTTCTGAACAAAATTGGTAAGAAGCACAGGTTTTCTTGAAGTGTTACTTGGTTACTGTGTGGTTCTGTGAGCTATGAAGAAGATTTTAAAGGAATCTGAGATTCCATTGAAGACATAAGATCCAACTCTGAGCTCACTGCCCTATGAAGGGGTCATATTTCCTCCACCTTTTAGTCTAGTTTTCTAAGAGAACACCACAGACAGGTAAATGCACATTAGCCCCTTTCTTTTGCAGTTACTTCTGAGGGCATTGGCCAGTTTCAGCCAAATTTGACAGAAGTTAAACATCTTACAATTTTTAACATTTTTGTGAATGTGAGTACACAGAGGTTAGAGTGCTGGTCCCCACTGAGGCAATGGTGAGTTAAAAATCAACAAATCAATGCAATAGTTGTATTTGAAAGTTGGCTTTGGGAAGTATTTTCTCTCTTCCATTGCTGTATTCAAGGATGCACACACAAAGTAGGTGAAACCATCTAAAAAGACTGGAAATTACTGGGTTAGCAGCACCAAAAAATGAAAAGGAAACACCAAAAGTGACAACAAGAGTAAAGGGAACTTTGTATTAGAGTAGTCTTTGCAGGGATGATGGGATAATCCTTCACAGAACATCTCTCTCTACCATACAAAGTCTGCTAGCAACACCACACCATTAAAAATCTGATACAGGAACCAAAAATGTAATTATGGTATGTTCTGCTTGAGGCAGAAAATAAAGACTAAAACTTGCAACTCTTGGTGCCTGTGGGGTACATACCCAGTACTCTACCAGAGTTTACAGCCAAACATTCTTTGTTATAAAGAAACATACTAAATAGACAAAATACAGCCTGGTTCCCGATTCCACATTAGATTTCCTCCACACAGTGATATTTAAGATTAACGGGAGTGAAAGGACTGTGCTCTTTTTTTCCAGATTTAGTGCCAAAGGAAAACTTGCAGAAATGGTTGAATTATTTGAAGAAAGAGTTTCCAACAGTTGCTTTTAAATCGGCAACGCTGATGAAGGACAGGACTATGGTAAGTGCACTGCAGGCTGTCTTATGGCTAAGTCATGTGTGTTTGCAATCATACATGTTGAGACAGGAACTCTTGTTCTCTAAAATTCCTTTTCTCCTTGTTTGATTGTACTGTTGTGACTGAAGGATATGACTTTGCATTTTGACTAAGCTTTGTGGTACTGTGGGGGAATTCTTGCTGTTGAAATATGTATTGTTATTTGTGCCCAGGATGCTGGACTAGAGTAAAAGCAAGTCTGTCCTTTACTGTAAAAAGGACAGTGAGGGGAGGAAGGTGAGGAATTTTACATCTTCTTCATAGGATGGATGCACCAGTTACGTCTGAATTGTTTTGTAGGTAAAGTGGTGCAGACTATACTACTGCATTCATCCTAACTGTGGCCATTACTAAAGGTAGAACCTGACATTATTTCATGAAGAGTATAAAGGGGTTAGTTCCCCGCATTCTAGTCTCAGCTCTTTGAAGATCCTCGTTTGAGTCATACGTGTATTAATACATAATGCTTCACACGACTTAACCCTGTTAACAGCATAGTGAAATAAACTCTCCTGCACAATGGTGTAGAAACTGCAATGCAGAGAGCAGGTTTTGAAATCCTTATAAAACTGAAGCCTCTTGAGTGAATTTGCAGATTTAAGGATTCTATCATCTGAATGTACATGGTTATTTTATGGTCACACAACAGATCTGCAACGCAGCTGAACTGAAATCATAAGCCTTATTAGTCAGTTCACATTCCTTTTTCTCATAGTAGTTGATGGCTACCTTTTTTTACTGTTCACTGATTAGCCAATTTCTTATTAAACTAACTCCTTCTGTTCAGAAGAACACAGTAATATCATCTAATAGAGGATAGGAGTTGGAAACATTACAGTAGATAAATAAATCTAAGCATACATGTTTATCTTCCTAAATAGCTCCTGACCATGGGGTTTTTTTGCTTTTGAATCCTGTAGCAGGAACAGTTCACAAAAAGACGTGCACGTGTTGATTTATCAAGCACCACTGAGCGTTTTGGAAGCAAATGCCTTTTGAAACTTCTTCAAGACTATGGCAGGACTCAAAACAAAACCATTCAGGTTGGGGTAGTAGGTAAGCATTTGGAAAGACAGGAGGAGTTGCCACCTTCTCCCATAAAGCTTTGGTATTCTGTATTACAAATGGGGTAAAACAACTAACACTTGACTTGCTTTTGGGCTTTGTAGATAGACATTGCTCTTACTTTGAGCTAAGACTCATTATTGTAGTGCTTCAGTTGGCTGCGATCTGTGTTGTGCTTACACACATGAAGTGTATGTGGTCTGTGGAAGGCACATTGTGTGAGGCCTTAGCTGGTTCAGCAGCTTAGAGAAACAAGAGAAGCAGTTTACAAACCACACGGCTTGGTTGCACTGCCTTCCTCCTACTCGATAAGTTTTGTACTCTGTTTCGTGTCTCTGCTATTGTCAGTGTGAGAAATGAGGATACAGACTTTGTCTTACTTCTGTAGTGAAGACTTCAGATCCAACTCTGATCTCACGCTGAAGATGTACTTTAACAAAGACACCTGGAAGAAGCAGTTTTGATCAGTGTTACATTGGCTGAGTTCTCTTATTTAACTTACAAGGATTTATCTGGTTTTCTCCAGGGTTCCCTAATGTGGGAAAGAGCAGCATAATCAACAGTCTTAAAGGAGTTCGTGCTTGCAATGTTGGCCTAACAAGAGGTGTTACCAAGTAAGCCAAGTCTGATAAAAGTTGTTTATTTCCCTGTTTGTTGTTGTGTTCTGATTACCTTGTTTGTGTACAATTTCCATCCATTAAGGGCAAAGTATGCCCCTGTGTGCAGTTTTAAATGCACATTTCAGTTTGCCAGGATGAAAGATACTGGTCTTTGTGAGGCAAGCTGTCATGAGAGAATAGTTTTTTGTACATTTAGATTTCTGTCCTACGCAAAGCATATGATGAGAAAACACTGGAACTGACTCTGTATGAAGTGCATTCAGTCCAACACTGAGCTTTGTGTCTTGCATCCCTCACCTTTACCAGTCCTTTGCTAGTTGATTACCTTTATGTACTCACAGTGCATTTCTTTCTGAATAGGTCCATGCAAATTGTGCACATTGATAAACAGACAAAGATGTTGGACAGTCCAAGTATAATTGCAGATCCTTCCAACAGTGCCCTGGCTCTGGCCTTGAGAAGTATCATAGACACCGAAGAACCAGGCTCAGCAGCTATGCTTGAAGGAGTAGATGCCATTCTAAATCACTGTAGTAAACAGCAGGTGAGCTCTATCTTTCTCTACACCTCTCACTGCATTTGACTTCTCTGTAGGTTTCTTAGGCCAATAACAAAAGTTCATTTCACTTTAACTAATTCTGGTAGCTTTTGCACTGCTTTCTCCTGACCATAGAGAGTGGCAAACTTTGGCTAGTATATCCAACACTTAAGTGTGGTCTTTCACCCTTATAAATGGGAGGAAGAAACGGCATGCCATGATCCTGTCAGCCAGAGTGTTTTACCAATAACTTCTCTGATTTTTAAAAAACCCGGCTTTTAAGATCTCATCACAGTATCACAGAGTGAAAAATGAAGATATTCTGACTGCTTCCTATTATTACAGTGAAGACCTCAGATCCAACTCTGATTTCACTCGAGTTTCAAGTAGATTAACCTAAGTCTAATTCCCATTCAGTTCTGTGAGCACACTGGTTTGTGAAAAAAGTTATGTCTCCATACATCCACTAGTATGGGTGAATAGCAGATGAATTTGTTGTTGAAGTAGGCATTTTGCTTTGTAATCTTTACTCCCACAGGGAAGAGAAAACCAGCTCTTCACATACTTGTTCATCCTCATTATAACCCGATTTGATTTGTTTTTTCATTCCTAAAACTAAGAAAAGTTCTGAATGCACCATTTTCTTTTGCACTAGGTAGTGATGCACTATAGCATCCCAGATTTCAGGAACACTGAGGAGTTTTTAACTTTGCTTGCTCAGAAGAGGGGTATGCTGAAAAAGGGAGGTGTTCCTGACATAGAGAATATAGCTAAAACACTACTTTGTGACTGGACAGGGTACGTATGCTATGAGTTTTGCTTTATGCTGCTCACCTTTTTCACATTGTTAATCCAGCACAGCAGAAGCTCTGAGTCCTGAGAAGTACTTCAAAAGGAAAGGCTGCTTTACCCCCCCGCCGTCCTTTTATTTTCTTTCTCGCGTTTTACTTTAGTAACAAGCTGGACTGACTATCAGATTTAGAGAATGCCATCCGTGGATAATTTTCTAAAGCAGTGAAGGATACATAGACAGATTCAAAGCATGTTGTGCATTACTCTCTAGCCAGTTTGCTGACTTCTGGTATAACTCTGTTAAGGGAATTTGCCTTCCTTTCAAATACTGAGTCCATGTCATCCTCTTATGGACAGGAGAGGATATGGCAAATTTTCTGTGGAAATTTACAGCAGTTCCTATATTCTGAGGGTGGGAATAACTGTAACTCAGTAGCTGAGTGACTATTTCCCTTGCTCAAGTGGTTCAGCTGCTTTTACAGCTCGTGATTTTACAGGCAGATGATTTGTGGTGACAAAGCATGCCATTTCTTTTTCCTTTCAGGAGTGGGCTATACACTTAATACTGTTATTGACAACTGCAGAGTCAAATCTAAATAGCTATTTAACTGCTGTTAAACAGATGATAGTAAATGAGTAGTTAGGTTGAGGAGTTTGAGAGGTTTATGCTCTGGGTTTTATTTTTAAATACAGTGATTTAAGTATGTTATCTTTGGTTGTTTTTTAATGCTGATTATTTTATTTTCTCAGAGCTAAAGTAAGGTACTACTCACAACCTCCAGGATCTCCGAGACCGCCACCGTATCTTACAGAAGATAAAATAGCTAAAATGCAGGAGTGCTTTAATTTAAAGAACCTAGAAGAAGAAAACAACAACACTGTTCAAGGTAGGACTGTTACTGTAACACACTGCTACCATTAAGAGTGCTAATAGTAGTTTTAATGGGACATCTTAAATGGAAGTTGTCCTGGAGTTTATAGGATAGCTTTGCCAATATGCAGTGAATATGAACCTTTTAAGAAAGAAATAGATTCTGATGCAACAGAACAGTGCATCTGTGTGCTCTCTTAACACAAATTACCCCTGCTAGTTCTTAGTTTCTGCTTTTCTGACCTAACCCTCCTAAATAGGAAACGGGGAAGGAATATTGAAGAGGACATAAACACTGGCTAATTAACAAAATACATTTTACTCAGTAAAACCTATACTCAAATCCAAGTCTTTCAGCTCCCAGCAGTCTTGTGTAGATGCCTCAGAAAAAGCTATTCTCAGAGAATTGTCCTTTGTTCTACCTGCTTATGTGGGAGTTATTGTGGAAGAGGGGGGAGCAGAACTGTCTTTTTCTAGCCCTGACCTAAAATGGCATTGCATCTGGTGCTAACGCAGTGACTTCACAAACACTTCCTATGTTTTTCCCAGCTTTAAAATACCCCAGTCCAGCAAGCAGCATAATTTTCCAGTCAGCTGGTATGACAGATGGGACAATAGAGGAAAACAAAGTGATAGAGGATGCATCAGAGTGGGAAAACTTGGAAACAAGCAAGGAGGGGGAGGAAGAAGAGGAGGATTTCACAGAAAGTGATGATGATGATCATGATGAAGACGATATGGAGGTAGAAATGGATGTCAAAGAGGTAAATCAATGTTTAATTAGGCTTCTTCTACCTGTACCCAGTCAGTATCCTGCTGTAAACAGAACACGCAGTGACCAGGAGTAATCAAAAAGCTTCATCAAAAATCAAAGTAATCTCCTGGAGATAAGGGTTGGGCTTTTTGCAAAATTAAGGAAACGACATTCTAACATTCTAAGGCAGTGTGTTCCAGACCAACTAGGCAAGGGGACATCCACACTATGGTCAGTCTCTGTTAGGTTTCATTTGCATGACAGACTTCATTACTGATGTCGGAATAAACACATATATCTGATCTCTCTGACTTGTAGGAAAGCAAAGTTCAGGTCACCAGGAAAGCAAAGCTTGGAAAACGACAAACAAGTCCTGGAAATTCAGAAAAGCAGATACCAGGTCTGTATGAAAAACCCTGGCTTGAAGGATAGTCTCTAGTACTCTAGCACTTGCATTGGTTTCACTAACACATCGTTTCCTTTTCTCAGAAAGCGAACATTCCAATTCACTATCACTCAGCTTGGATAAGACAGCAGATGAAGATGATGCCTATGATTTTAATACAGACTATGTGTAATGAATTATGTGTGAAGACACCATTTGAAGACTTATTACTGCCTTTCAGAACAGCCCTGAAGGCTTGTTTTGTGGCAAAAGCTGGAGGAATGCTGCATACCAGAGCTACCGCAAAGATTCACAATTATTACTGTGTCAAATAATGTATATAATACTGCATCTCTCTTGATCATTACAGATTTCATACAAGTCTAGGAAACTGACTATTCAGCTTTAAGTCCTAAACTTCATTTCCTGTACTTAAAAAAAGCCTATTTTAAAAAATTCTTAATAGACCGAGTCTGTTCACTTTGCCTTATAAAATGATGTTTCAAAAGGATAAACCCCTTTTCTTTAAAAAACAATGGTAAATGTTTAATTTCAGTTATGGTCAAGCAATTTAATTTCAATTTAAGTTTTCATCCTGCCTCCATAAAACTTAATTGTTTTTCTTAGAGGATTACAGAGACTATACCTCTAGAGCATGACTTAAGTCAGTAAGTTTTCAGTATACTTTTGCAAAACTTGTCAATTTTCGTATGTAACAGTTGGGTGGAAAATGCTACTTATTTCAGCTAGACATAAGGTATTTAAGCACTGGGAAAGGTAACTGAGATTATGATATTAGTCATCTGTCTTCACTGGGGAACAAGCTTCTGTTCTTACCGTGCTCTTGAACAACAGACGTATTTCCTGAATGTATACATGGTAACAGCTGGTAACTGTAAAGCAAAGTGTTGCCCTGTTACTGTGCTCAGCCTATAGCAGAACTGGGGTAGCAAAAGAATTACGAAGAAGCGCTGCAGCTGCTCAATGAAATAAGCATTTAGAATAAACACCTGACATGAAGCATCTTCCTCCTATGCACCTATTTTTTTTCCTATTAACTTTAAAAGTCTGCTTTCTGTGTTCTTTCCTTTAACAGATAGTTGTATTTTCCCTAAATGTATGTTAAGGCACAGTCCTCCTAGGCAGCTTAGAAAAGTATCAAGTGGAGACACGCAGACACATGAGTTGATTTAAGCCTGCTAAAACACAGCCTGGTCAACAGAATTAAGCTGGTTTCAGCTGATCTAGTACAGTCTTTCAAAGTCTGGTAATTGAACTTACTTCATTACTCCTAACCACTTCAAGGACAAGAATAGTTCTTGTTCATCAAAACCCAGGAAAAGAAACAATAGATAACAAAGGACAGACCAGCATCCATGACAGAAACAGAACTATAGGCAGTAACTGCCACAAGTCAAGCAGTTGGAAATCCTTTTAAATTATAAAGCAGTGCTAAAACTGTATTCATACACATGAACAAGCCCTTTAGTTCTGTGCTGCCCTGTATCTCAGACCACGCAACACTGAGCTCATTACTGCATTAACACAAAGCCTTTTATCTAAACATCTTATGTTGAAGACTGTTCGCACACAGTAGTAATAAAAATGACAACTTGAGTTCAAACCTGTATTAAATGGAATAGTTGGTGAAATAGCTCCTGGGATATATCAGCTAATAATAACCATTACTCAACACTACAACTATAAAAAAAGAAAACAATTTACCTATGTAAAAGGCGATGGACAGCCAGCTGCAAAAGGGCACAGGAATCTTGCTTGATGAGTTTAAAGGGCCACACTGGGAAAGGCATCGTGGGAAAAACTTTTACAGCAGAGCCATGCTCACTTGAGAGAACTATGAGGAACTTAACAATAACAAAATTAATCTGTAATTCATACAGCCAGCCTAATCCCAAAAATAAGCATTTTGTACAATTTGCAAAGATGAGATCAACTGACTTTAGTTTCAATTACTTGTTACTGTATTTAAGTACAAAGGAAACACACTTCATCTATCAGATCAAGACTAGAATCGGATTGCCATTTACCTGAGGCTTGAGTCAGCATGTTAAAATTTGCTTTTATTTTTCAACAAGGTTTTCTCCATCACTTTACAAAAAAAATGTTTTAGTGTCCACTGGCAGTTAAAACCACTTTGCATAGTGAAGTAATACTTGAAAAAGTCACCCTTCAAAAAAACCAAGATTCAATTTTGCAGAATTGCGCACGAAAGACTTACACAGAAATGGTTGGGAGGAGATTCCATGCAGGAAAGGACTGTTGAAACTTTCACAGGGTAAGAAACAACCAAAACCACCAGAACAAAACCCAAGCAGCTCTTAATTACAGTACATCACTGCGCAAGATTCGCACGGTGAAAGCACCAGCTGAAGTTCTATGTTCTTAGAAAACGTTTTGTTCTGTAAGTGACAAAATGATCCTCCTCTAAAAGACTTGTAGTAAAGAGCAGGACACACAAGACAGAAATGAACTAACAAAAGTGCTAGTTTGTGGAGATCCTTCCTTGCTTACTATCATGCTGCTGGAGTAGCATCTTCTGTCACACAAGTGAAGTGAGTCTCCTTTGGACTTGTGCACTTCAGAACTGCACCTGAATAAGTGCATCACCTTGTGCTCCAGAAGGCAAGGACTGCTCTGTAATACAAGTTGCCTAACCAAAGTTCTGCTTGGCTCCAGAAGTTTCCTGAGAAAATGCCATCAGTTATTAAAACCGACTCTACTTTGCTTCATAGGCTTCTGCATGTCTGCGGATCAGGCTGAACTTGCCTGTAGGGTCAGGGATATACCACTTCTCCCAGACTTCAGGGTATGAAGCTGTTCTTCCCCATGGTTTGAAATGTCCATTCCAATGAAGGAGCTTGGCAGCTTTCACAAACTGAGGAGAGTACCTTTTTCCAGCACTAGACCCTTTTATTGGAAAAGAAGCATTAGTGCCTGAAGTAAAGGCAGCAGAAACACCAACGTGCAATATTTTAACTTCAAAAAAAAAAAAAAGGATTTTAACAAAGGAAATCTTGTCATTTATGGAGAAAGGAGGTGATTTGTGAGGCAGAAATCAGAACAAAGTGGAAAACATAATCAGGTGCAAGTGAATGACACTTTGATCTGTCTCAGTACCTATTTCAATGTATTGCCTTAACTTTCAAGTTCTATAAAACCCCCTTAATAGCCAGATGTATTCAGCAGCCTATGTATTGTTCATTGGAAACAAAACCGAAGAACACTCTCCCAGCATTTGGGTTTCACCAGTAGGAGAAGAGATACAAATAGGCATTCCTCTCAACAATCTTGGAGGAAACACCTAGGATCACTTCAGATACGATATATATGTGGAAAAAGAAAAGGAAAATGAGAAGTAATTTGAGCGTAAGTCAATTAAAGAACTATCCCCCGGCAGTTCAAAAAAGAACATGAAGGATCAGGCCCACAAGCCCCAAGGTGGTATTGCAAAGCAGTGTTTCTTAAAGAACAAGGTATAAAATAGGGGAAGAAAAGATCTTTTTGCTGCATCATCAACTAGGTGTCCAGCCACAGACCTGGAAAAACACACTGGGGGATCAGTGTCACAAATGTTTCATACATACCGAGGTGCCGGACATTCCACATGGGGTCAATACTGGAATGTTGCTTGTAAAATACAATTAGCAGTGGAGGTGTTGTGATGCTGCCAGCCAGAGTCCTACTGTAAAGTTCCTCTCTGGAAGAGAAGATACAAGGAAGTTGGGAAAGGATGCTTGTGTGGCCCTAAATCAGTTCATTTTTCACTTGCAGCTGTATGACAGGAATCCA
This sequence comes from Charadrius vociferus, assembly GCF_000708025.1. Lineage (NCBI taxonomy): Eukaryota > Metazoa > Chordata > Aves > Charadriiformes > Charadriidae > Charadrius > Charadrius vociferus. The sequence goes on from NW_009649934.1 coordinate 1,062,602, forward strand.
CAGATACATACACAGCCCTTCATTTAACAGTTAAATGCCATCACCATAACCCAATCCCTGTTCTGCTGTCGCTCCCAGCTTGGAGATACTTACGCTACATTAAGTGCCATCCACTTCTCCAATTGCTTAGTGATGTTCTGCAATTTCCATTCTGTCAAATTGGCAACAAAAACTCCTGGATTGAAAGAGCAGGTGTTGGCTTTCATGGCAAGCTTTCGGATAGTTTCTTTTTTGTAATCTAGATACCCAATGTAATTATACTGGAAAAAAAAAAAGAGAGTAGAAATTAGCTTAAAATATGGTCAAATTACTATTTAAAGAAAAATTTTGCTCAACTCCCAACAGAAAAGCATAACTTGAAGTTTTTAAAGCAAACACCCCTTCCTTTAACACAAGAGCAAGAAAGCTTAAGAAGTTTAACATTTTAAAAATATGATTATATAAACTACATATTTTAAGGAATGCTGCATGGTCATAATAATACTATATTATTAATATGGTACCACTCCCAGAAAAGGTACTTTTTATACACTCACAAATGAAAAATTCTCCCTCTGATGTTCTAAGACCCCCTGCTGTACCACACTGGGAATTTCTCTCATGGGAAAGCACAGCAAAAATTCAAAGTGCTTTTACTGTGCCTAAACAGAAACTGCAGGTGTCATGTGTAACACAAACATCACGATAAATTGATTTGGGTAGGGACAGTCACACTTTTAGGTTCACTGCCTTTGGAAGTCAACCTGCAAGAACGTTAAAACCAAGTGCCTGCTTCCAAAGCCTGGGATCTATAGTATTGTTACTACTGAATCAGAAGAAAACTAACCTGATTGCCAGCTCCACGGACAGCAACTTTATTAGTGGTTGAGTCACAATCATCTGAAAATGCAGCTGCATGTCCAGGTTTCAATGGAGTGTTGTAAAGTTCAAGAATATCATCTGAAAAATGGAAATAAGCACAGAAAAATTAAAAGCAATCCTGTTTAAGCGCTGGGTGACTTTTTGTTCAGTCCACTGCTAGAGCAGATAAAACCACTCAGTTTAATGCAACTCATTCATATTTACAAAGTTTTTACACTTTTCCTTGAAGTTGAAGTGTTTGGTTACTGTAAGAGACGGCATACTGACCTCAGCATAAGGCCAGTGGCAAAAAGTTAAGAAAAGGTCCCGTACCTTGCACTATTATATCATCATCCACATAGATGGCCTTCTCTGCATGAGGTACCAAATTGGGCAAGTAGAATCTTGCAAAGGTTAACTGTGAAAACAAGAAAGCAAGAGAAGTGAAGAATTAAATGAAAAACTGTCCAAATAAATGTGAAATTGACTGATAGTCCTGGCACTTATATCCAAGACAACTTCTATCGAGGAAGCAAAATAGGCAGCAGTATTCCATAAGTTATTTAAAATAAACATGTTCCATCAGTTCCTGGTTTCCTATGAATTTGTGCATTGATAAACTACATTTATAACTGGTCTGTATTAGAATTTATTTCTCCACATATATCTATAGTATCTCTGAGGTGTTAGCACACTTGACATGCAAGCTGCTGTGTTTCACTGTAGCTAGCAGCAAAACATGACACTAGGCATGCATATATAGATACTCAAATCCACCTCTCACTATCTGGAAATTTATTCTTACTAAAATTTAGGAATTTGATTATAAAAGATTGCTTCTATGCTAACAGATTTGATTTTGATCTCTAGTTATGTTCAAAAGCCAGTATCAAAATATATTGTTACTAACAACATCATCCTTACTGGTTTTAAGGTATCTGGCTTTTGAGGATCCATTAGTACTTTCCCTTCTAAGACACGAGGGTCAAAATCCAAAATTCGGTATCTCAAATTTTTCAGAGCAGTGTTACTCAGCCACAGCCTGCAAACAGAAGAAAGGAACAGATCTTGTTAAATGAAACAAAAATCAAATGAAAAGCAAGAGATACAATTGACAGTGACACAGATCTTGATCTGGCCACTCGCTTCCCTATCCAACAGACACACACGTAGAATGTAACCTACGGCTGATGGTGGTGGTGTCCTGTATGACTGCAGAGGTATGCCCACTATCGGCATCCTGCACAGCTGGGACACATCAAAGGTAGGAAGCCGCTTCTTAGTTTATTAGAAATATACGGTCCTGTTATCACAGGTCCTTCAAAAATATCAGTGTGAATGCATGTGGGTAAAAGTAAAAGGATCAGAGAACAATCTACAAAAATGGAGAAACTGAATCGCCAGCATTTGATCTGCTTAGATGAAATGTAGGAAGTACCTTTTACAACCCCTCCACCAAAAGATTACAACCCCACTGGTTGGATATAACCGCACTGGAAAAGATGGCTCTTTTCCATCCCTGAAACATTACTGGAAGGAATGACTGCAGTACTCCCCACAGCAGCCTTGTCATGAAGCTGCTATAAGCAGCAGCAGATGGAACTGCAAACAAGTTTGAGGAGTGCAATTCCAGGGAAAGTCACCTCTTCCTCTTCTCAGAGATACTCAAATTTTACAGTATTGTGGGAATCTAATGACAAGACCATTACCTCAAGTGATCCACTGTATCATTCAAAGTAACAATATGGAAAACCACGTTGGATCTGGTGTTATGGTAAATACTGTTCATTGCTGCAATTGCACCCCCAAGCCTCTCATCTGATGCTGCAATGACCACAGAAATCTCCTTATCATTCCTTTCATCTGCCAGTCTCTGGGGAACTGCAGGTATGAAATCAATAGGCTGAAGTCCTAATGGATTTGAATCTGTGGAGAACAAATGGCATCACATACTTGTTTTATGCAAACAAAACAGACATTATTACCACACTAAAATTCCCAACGTCTTCAATTGTTTCTACTATGCAAACACTTGGATGTCTCAGTTGGCGTGGATTACAGCATGCCAGTATCAAACACGGAAAATATAGCACCCACCCTTGAGAATCCACGATGTTAATGAATAGGAAAATATCACACTTGCAAATAAACTACATACATTTAACTGTACGTATTCACACGCAGCACAAGGCACTAAAGTGAGGTTTAAACTACAGTAGGCTACGCTTACCTTTGGTCCCCTCTGCCATGTCTATAATCTCACTGACTTCCCTCTCCCATTTATCCTAACCACCTTCTAGTCTTCTCCACATCACCCTTCTCTCTTTTCTACTTTCTTTTCCTCGTAGGTAGGAACCAATGAAGAAAAAAGAAATTCTAAATTAAAGTCACTGTTGCTGTTGCAAATATTTTCCCACCAAAAATCAAGACATTAAGTACAGCCCGTGTTTATTCCAGGCATCACTGATCACACTACACTACCTAAGCTGAAACAACAAGAATTTATAGTCATAGTGTGCAGTAAAATGGGAAGATCAGCGTTGAAATTTATGACTAGACCACATCACCTGTAAAAGCTGGCAAATTCCCCACTACCCACACTTTTTATAACAACACTGGTACTTCTCAGATGATCTAGACTATCACATATTAGATAATTTTAGGTAATTTGAGCAACATAGCAAACAGGGACTTGGCAGTTTGTGGGCAATATTGTGCTGTTCACAAAGCTGGGCTTCTGCTTCTGCATGCCTTTTTCTGACGACACAGCTCAACAGCTTTGATTTCAGCTGATTCCTGGTTAAGGCCTGTCAGGCTCCTAATTCAACTGCTGCTGGGCAGCACATGTACAACTGCTACCCAGGAGCAACTGGTCCCAGGAACGGCAAACTGGGACTTGGCAATTAATAGGGACATGGAGAGGCTCTGTGGGACCATAAGCAGTTCTTAAAAGTGGACTCCCAAAAATGAAAAAGCTTTGCTAAGCAAATTGAATCATATCTTATTGACTTTTAAAGCCAAAAGGAACCCTTACTGCTATCTCACCTGGCTTCCTGTCAGAGAAAAGTCACAGGACAGCAAAAACAGAGAAGCCCACCAAGCTGAAGTTTCTTGGGTATGAGAAAAGGAAAAGATGTACTCATAAAAGAGTATAAAAATTATATCCGGTTATGCTAATGATTGATCACTCTCATACACATTATTCTAGCATCATGGTGGTTTCTGTCTGGCCAGAGCATGTGCTTTCCCACCAATCTTAAAAAATAATATTAAAATCCAACATACCTGACAATTCCCGCTTCAAAAAGTCACTGAGGCCTAGGAAGTTATGATGAAGAACTAGCAAAAATATTACAACAGCCACTATAAGGATGGAAATGTTCACTGAAAATTTAAAAGAAAGACGTTTATCAATATAACCAGAAAACGACTGAGAAACTCAGAAAAGTACAAAAGAGATCTTTAAAAAATTAGACACACACATATACACATACCTTTCCTTAATGTCATTTTTCTCTTGTTATTTTATTTATTAGCATAAGCTTCCTGCAAACCTGCAGGAGAAAAAAAATATGTCAGTCACTTCCTACTTCCACTGCTTGCCTACACAAGGCATAGCACACTATCACTGGGAGCGTCTAAATAGCTCCTGATTGCAGCAAATGTTTTCTTCTCTTAAAAACATAAAACCATATGTCACATTTTAATAACTGAGTATGTGCCTGCAATGACGTATCTAAAGAAGAACTCAGAGATGAAGTGGGAGACATAGAGATTTTGCCACTTACTTCACTGACAGAAAAAAATCCCACCACCCAAATCCAAACTCCTGTTCTGCCAGTCAAAAGTGATCTGGAGAGAATCTGGAAGATTATGTCGGGGCGGGAGGCTTCACTGTTGAACCAATTTATTTAACTATCTGAACTGGAAGCATCCCAGCAATAAGGCAAATGATTATACATTTCTTTCTGTACTTCACTAACTGCAAGATTTTGGCAGGACACAGGGTTGATAAGATCATACACTTTCAAAACGATGAAATTCTCTACAAAAAAAAAATATAACAGACTATCAGCTGAAGTATCATTACACGTAAAAAAAGGAGATCTCAAAAGTGTAACAGAAGATATTATCATCATGTTATAGAAGGGGATAAGAACACATACTCAAAGCAATGCTGCAATTTCGGTACGCAATTCAAACACCCGCACTCATTACTTAACGGCACCAGCGATTGTGAAATGAGAACCAGAACGACGCACCCCGGAGCGCGAAGTGGCTCTCAAGCAGCACACAGAAAGCACTCACACCATAACGACGTGCAAAGACTCAAGAAAAACAGAGACAGTTCTATATTAAAACTCATGCCTACAGCACGACCGAAGCGGGCGAGGAGAGGCAGCCCTCATTAGCGGGAGTGCCACGCAGCGCCTCTCCTCTCACCGCCACGGGGTACGCCGCAATGCCCCGCGGTCCCCGCGGCAGCGATGCTGAGGGTGCAGGCGCGGGCACACCGCTCCTGCGCTTCAGTGTCGCTACGGCAGCCTCTGCCAAAAGCTCTTACACACCGACTCCTCCAGAGATTACTGTCAGCGCAAACACACCCCCACGCTAAAATACTCCAACACCTGCTCCCCGCTAACACTCACGCAACGGCAGCCGCTCCCGCGCCGCCGGTCC
>NW_009649934.1:1068905-1072074 GCF_000708025.1 Charadrius vociferus
GGCCGCCGGCAGCGTAGAGCCGATGGTGGAAACAGCGGGCCGCCACCTCAGGCCGATGGAGGACGGGGCGGAGCGAAGGGGGCGTGTTTCCGGCTACCTCAGCGGTCGCTTTCCGGTGTCGTTTCACCGCGGTGAGCGTCGCGCTCAGCAGCGGTACCCGCCGGGCCGACCCGCCGCCTCCGCCTCACAGGGCGACGCGGACAGCTGGCAGCCGCCGTGGAGCTCCGACTACGAGGAGGAGCAGGGCTGTGACTGCGAGGCGCCGCTCTCCGCCGCCGCCGCCATGCTGAACATCTTCCGCTCTATCCCCACGCAGATGGTAGGGCAGCCGCCGCGGGAGGCCCGGCCGCGCCCGGGCCCGCGTCCCCTTGTCGCTCCCTGCGGGTGGTGGCGTTCCCCCACCTCCGCGCCGTGTCGGCACCTGCGGCTGAGGAGCTGCTGTTGGGGCTGGGGGGTGGTGCTCCGGCTAATTTCCGTATTTTGGTCTAAAAAGTGGAGCTTTAACCTGCTGCAAAGTGCAGGTAGCGCACAGCTCTGCAACGGAAACCCCCCTCTGCTTTTCTGTCTGCGCTCTTCTCATCGACAGCCACGTTTTCTAAAGTCGTCCAAACGCAGGCGACGTGGCATATCCTCTCAAGCACATGCTCTCTTTTGTGGTCTTAAGGCTTCTACCTAGTGATATTAAGATAACTATAATAGTATCTTGAACCTGCGTTACTTGCCCTGAACACATAGTGCTTGCTTTTAGTTTTAGACGATGTGGTCGAGATTGTAGGGGAGCTGTTAAGGGAATTAAGAGCTTGATTCTTTTACACTTTAAATCCAGACACTCTAAGAAAAATAATTCCAGTCTGGTTTGAAAGTTGAACAAAAAAGCTGAGAATCAGTGGTCAGGCTGACTCTAGGCACTAACCTGAAAGAGTTTAACTGGTAGGTTTGTGTTTTGCATAATTGACAAAAAAAAAAATATCTCTTTCCACAGGACTACAAGGGCCAAAAATTAGCAGAACAGATTTTTCAAGGAATCATTCTTGTCTCTGCAGTAAGTATACTAGAACTACAGGTAATAACGTAAAGGACTTTATTTTGTTTTCTGATCTTGCAAACAAGCATTTTTTTCTGCTTGTTTGGCATATCTGGGTCATTAAAAGTTTTACACAAAATCAGGAGGGCTGTCAGGGATTAAGACTTTTCTTCTTTCAAGCGTTTACTTTCATTATTGGCCTACAATTTTGAAAACAAGGTTAGAAAGATGTATGAACTGTGCTTTTTGAAAAACCTGTATTCTTCTACTTAACTTCACCCACCTGCCCCCCAGCTTAATCATGGCATGGGATATGTTTTTGTTTGTTTAAAGTTTGATTTGATTATTTTTTTTGGCAGATAATTGGTTTCATCTACGGATATATCACTGAACAGTTTGGGTGGACTGTCTACATAGTTATGGCTGGATTTGCTTTATCGTGTTTGGTAAGATTTTTTTTTTTCCCCAAACCAGAAAATACATGCATTATTTAACCTGAAATAATCATTAAATGAAGGGGCTGTCAGCACAGACAAATGTTTGCTATGTAATTCAGATTGTTATTACATGTCTATACTTTCTTTGATCTGTAGAAAGTGCTTTACAAGCCAGTAAGTGCCCTTTCTCAAATGCCAGTAAGATTTTAGAGAACACTGCAATTTAATACTGCTTTTGAATTATTTTAAAATTTCAATTAAATATTACTTTTAAGTCAAGCTGATAGCATTGATAACAGAAAGGACAGTAAGGCTTTCTGTGGAGTAGTAGCTTGTCACAAGAATTCTGCAGCTGGCCCATGCCAACTGAGGAGAGCAGCTAGGACGCAAAGTAGAGAATTACTAGAGTAATTCCTTACGTGAGGCGTCCTTTTCCAATTGGGGCACACCCAGTGTGGTTGTACACATGGTTCGCACACCTTTTGAGTGTTCAGATACAACACAATTTGATCAATCACTACTGTTTCGAAAAACAACTATAATTCTATGGCATCGTCATCCATCTAGTTCTTTCTTGATCCTAATGTTCCTGGAGTCGGTCTTGCTACAGTCCCTTCTCTCTGATGCCAGAAAATGGGTGGGTTTCACACAGGTGTTAGGAGTGGCTGGGATGCTGGCGTTACCCTGGTAGTAGTCCAGGGGTATCTTTTTTTTTTTTTCCTTCAGGGTGGGTGCTGTCCTCCTCCTGGCAATGAGCTGGGGGTCCTTTAGTCACGCTTACTTAAGCATGACTATGCAGTTTACAATGTAGAGTGTGTGTATATATATATGTATATCTTTACAGTATGAAATTGACCAGTTGGTACAATAGTCAGGGAATGAGATTTTCCTAACAAGCTGTACAAAACACTTATCTAGCATCTTGATTTACACATTCTGACTTCATTCCTTTTCTTTAAGCTAACACTCCCTCCGTGGCCCATGTATCGCCGCAACCCTCTGAAGTGGCTGCCTGTCCAAGAGTCTGGAACAGATGAAAAGAAGCCAGCAGACAGAAAGCCCAAGAGACATGCTAAAAGCTAAAAAGTGTTTCTTCATGCTGTTACTTTGTTAAATTTTTAAAAAATGCATTTCCACTGGGAGATACTTCTTGGCTTAGTGTTTGGTTTTTTTCTTACTACTTTGTATACTGCCATGAGTACACCAAGATCTGCAGAGAGCATGAAGGCTCTCTACACTTTGGCTGAAGTTTCAGTGAAGTCACTGGGAAGAAAGAGGTGGGAGCATTAATTTTAGAAGGCTACTGGAGGTCCTGTCTCACTCTATTTTACTAAAAAGGAACACAGCAAATCAAGTTGCGCTACACTGTTGCCATAGCCTAGAAGATAATATACAGATGGACTTCTACTAAAGTATTTCTAACGGAGTGTAAAACAAGCTAGCAATAGTGTCAGGTCGTAACAAGTACTATAAAACTGTACATACTCCACAGTTCTGAAAAATGCTAAGAACTGGAAAGTGCTCCAGGAGAACATGCAGAGTGGCATCTTTTTTGTTTAAAATAAGTTTGCCTGGGTAGAGAAAGTAACATCTTGACTTTGCATAATACAATAGCTCTTGAAACCTTTTAACTTGAGCATCTGTTATGTGAGAGGCAATAGGATCCACTGGTATTGCATTTTTTTTAATCTCCCTCATAGGTGCTGGA
>NW_009649934.1:1072129-1090061 GCF_000708025.1 Charadrius vociferus
AAATTCAATTCCCTTTTGACTTCTTTATCCTTTAAAAAGAAAATGTGCTTTTTCTATAGTGATGGTACATTACAATGCCTGGGCACATGTAGCAACACAATCTAGATGCAGAGAAAGGGAAAAGCTAAGACACCTGTTTCTCTAAGTGACCCCGGTCTTGGGCACTCTCATTCCCCAAAGGAATTAGTATTTGTAAGGCAAAGGGATTTCTGCAGCTGAGACCATGGTAACCATGGCTGAGTTCCTTCCAACTGTTTTCAGGCTTATTTTATCCAGTTACCAAATACTTTCCACCACCTTGGTTATTGCCTTAGCAATAAGACACAAAAGCAAAGGCTCTGCTTACAAGCAGTACAACTGCCCCCTTCAGCACTTAAACTTGGCAATTTACAGAACCTGGAGGGCTTTTGGTGCTACAAAAATTAGTCATTGTTTCTCCCTGCTAAATTTTGACAACTATTTGACATAATAGCTTATAGCCTATCACACCATAGCCTTGGCATAGATTTTGTTACCATATTTAGTATGTGACCATACCAAAAACCTTTTGCTAAGACAAATTGAAACCAGAACATCTTTCTTTCTTTTTTTTTTTTTTTGACACTCCTTTGTATACAAAACTTGGTATCTGTCCCTCTTTGCATGTATAAAAAGCATCTTCTAAAAGTTTCATTAAGAGAATATAATCTAAACTAAACAGTTTCTCTTCTGAGAAAGTGAGAGCCTGGTTCACATTTTAACATGAAAAATATTACTACAAACTATAATGTTTTTTGCCAGTTCAAGTCCTTATTCCAGCAAAGGAGGTCAATGGATAAGTGTGCTTTGTAAGCTGGTCCAATCTATTACACGAGCTATAAACCAGTCCTTTTCTCTAAGGAAAAAGTTCTGGTCAGAACTTCACATTTTCTTCAAGAAATTTCAGATGGCGTACCTTCGCACTGTAACTTGCATACTTGTCTGCCATGTGCTCCCGCAACTGCAGCTATTTAAAACACACAAAAAACACACCCACAAACATTTAATGACATTGAGAGTATTTTGGCAGTTCCTGCTTCTAACACAAAAAAAAAATACCAAAGCACTCAACTCAAAGCAGCATGTGAAGTTTGACATCATAGATGGGATGGATGAAACATGGAAGTCTGTTGTCTGAAGGCAAGAGAACACTAAATCCCACCCGACAATTTGAAATATAAATCAGATCTTCAGAGTTTATACTTACCCATGCAATATTTTATTTGTAACCAAGTTCTGAATCAAATGAGCTGGAGGTATTGCTCACTGACCTCTATTAGGAATAGACATTAAAGTGTTTCTCACTTTGGACATAAGGGGCACAAGGCAAGCAATGTGAAGGCAAAAAATTACAGGTCAAAAGAAATTATTATCGGAGAAACACCTCAGAGTAAAATTATTCGCATTCCTTGCATCTTCCACAAACTCAGGGACCACAGTACAATTCTAAAGCTCCTATGTATTCTGAAGAATTTGAGTTTGAACATAGCCTATGTTCAGAATCAAACTTTTTAAGATTGAAAATGGCAATATACTTACGCCCTTGCCTGCCAATGACTACACAAACACTTTTTGGAATCAAGGTTTGCACCACTGTATCAATATCTAAAAAAGGGGGGGAGGAGCAAACACCCCGCTCATTTATCTAGGTTTATAAAGAAATGAAACAATTTCATTATGAAAGACGTTCACCTCTCTTTTCACTTCATCGTCTTCCTCCATGATGCTGTATGCCTTCTCAAGAAGTTTCACTCCCAATCCTTGCACCACATCAGATCTCAGGATTTCAACCATTCTCCTAATCTTGTCAGGAACTGATAACATATCTATTAAAAAATAAAATAAAAACAACCCCCAAACAATCAATGCAGTAATAATTACTTTCAGTATAGTCAATTTTCATACTCTGTGCAGAAGAAAAACATGGGGTGACTCTATTACCACAGAATTCCAGCTGACAATTTGCATGACATAATTGTTTACCCGAACTGGCGAGCTAGAATCATCACACATACATGGTGCATCAGAAGCGCTCAGATGCTATCTCTTAAGGCACAGGACAGTACAAAGTCAATGCAGACACAGTTTGCACAATTAGATCCCCATAACTGTATTTCAGGTGGTTCCTCTATACTATATCACAAACATTATTTGAATGAAAAGTACCATTCTCTAATACTACACCACCACCCAAATATTTTAATAATTCGATCACTTGTACTTACTGCAAATGTAAAAAAAGTTTAATCGCTGTAAAGCCTAATGGCATAATTTCTGCCATCTGCCTCTCTGTCTCAACAGCCTTTGAGCTGAAGCTGCCAACAAGAGAGAGTTATAAGGGGAGGCCTCCATTAGGAACAGAGAACACTAGCTTGCTCTTTTAATCACAGAAATCAACACTCCTTTCATAGGATGGCTGAAAAGAAAAGACCTGATCTCATTAAAATAAGTTCCAGCTTAGAAATGCAGTAGCCCTGTCATCCCAAATGGTAGTAAGTAAATAGCTGGAGGGTCTCACTATACAATACTTAAGAGTAGGAAAAATGGACAGGAAAAAAAAAAAAACAACACTGACATTTGTACCTTCAAAGTTCTGTCATACCTGTTGGTAGACAAACTCTTTCAATGTATTTTACTTCAGCTATGCAGAATCAACTTGTCAGAGTAAAAAACAATGTTCTCCCATTGCTTTGCCTGTCACCAGACTAGGTCCAACTTGAATCCTTATCGTTTAAAACAATAAGCACGAAAAGGTCTGAGACTTCCAAAACCTACCCTCAGCTTTTTCACTTGTTCTTGTTGCATAGTAAGTACAGCCATAGCAAATACTTTTTTTTTCTTGCTTTCTGGAATACATATGCATACTTAAGGTCTAAAGCAGACCTAAATATGAAAAGTGATTCGATTCTTGCACCCGTATCTGCAGGAAAAATAAGCTTGCCAAATTCTGCAATGAGGATGAACTTCTGTACTTGTACAAAACCCCACCCTGTTTAATGCTTTGTGTACAATTTCAACTTTATCCATAATTCACAAAGCTTTACAGCTATCAAATTGTTTGAATGCCTTAAAAATCTTATTTCAAAATACTCAACTCCAACTGTCATTTTGGAAGCTTCTAAGTCACATGGGGAAAAATCATATTGCAGACCAGCTTCCTCTCTTCATTAATAATTACACAGATCGATCACATGTACCTTTTATTGGCAAGTAAACCAAACTAGAGCAGTTTTGTACACAAAATTATTTAGAAAGACGTTTACTTCTGTAAGCATTGTTAAGACTTGAGAAGAACTAAGAGTGGAATTTCTTCTGCTGCCCACCAGCAGGTTTTCTTTGGTTATTAGCCATTCATTTAATACAATAACAGAGCAACAGACCTGAAGGAATCTCTTCAAATTTTAATTCCTCTGATTCATCAGGTGATTTTCCATGCAAAATCAAAGTGTCTCGATATTTTCTATGAAGTTTAAACTCTGGGACTGGAGTTGAGGTTACACAGTATTCAGAGTTCTCCTTAGAGTCCATTTTCAGTGTCCATGTCATTAGCTGCACCAAGTCATTCATTTCATTCATATTGCTTTTTCTAATAGAGGAGAAATAAGATATAACTCAGTCACCATTCACGATGCAACTTCCACCTTGCATTCAGAGGACTTTCAATAATTTTCGTGAGGTTTGCTAAGTATTCCATGTTAAATTACTTCTTGTGGTGCAGTTTTATCAACAGCAACATTATCAGTATTTCATCTACCAAAGGCTCAGAGCCCATTCACCTAGCAACAACCCACAATCCTATCACCTACTGTTCCCTGTGTAGCTGCACCTGCGGTAATGCAACAAATAGTATCTGTTGAAAAGCTGCTTACACCAACAAAATCAGAAATAAATTCAGCCTCATTCACAGTGGAAAGGAAGCATATTGGCACCTTTAAATTCATGCTTTTATTGCATCCTGACAGTGTCCTTTGACGCTGAAAGACTGGTTTGCTGGGAAGCTATAGTTGACAAAAAGCAGAAGTACACAACCACACGTCCCAGAAAGCTCAGCATGAAAAGTTCATAGTCACAAAGGGGCAACAGTTAAATGGAGTTTGTTTTCTTTACGCATCACATACTTCTTCAGTCACGCACTATGTAGAGATAAAGCGTGAAAGCAATTCCTGCCATCTTTTTCCACTCCAAGTCAAGCTCCAATATAGCAGTGAAAACTCTTGCACAGTATTAAACAAGATACCTACTTCTCCTTAGAATCACCATCAGACTTATCTGTAGAGCTTGTAGAAGAGCTTAACTCATCATCAGACAGGCAATGGGTTACTCTCTTTCTCTAAGAGAAGAGGGAATGACAAAAATTCTAATAATCAAAAGTAATTTATCAATATGGCATGACTACTGTTCTTACACAGAACAAAACTATTTCAACAGACTCATCTTGGTAATATTTAAAAGGTGTAACCTTTAGTTTAAAATACAAGCTAATACACAGGACATACTTTATGAAATGCTTATTTAACCAGCATTACATCTCAGTCGTGCAGTTGTTATTAACCACTATAAATGCTTCACCAAGTGCCTCTATGAAAAAACAATTAAATCATGTATGTTTATAACACAGTTGGCTAAGAACTAACAAAGTCATTACCCTTAGCCCATCTATTGGTCTTTAATACACATTCAAAAATAATATTTAAATACTTTTTTATCAGTTCAGTAAGTTCCCAGCATTCCCTAAAATATATGGAGACTTTAATCACTTGTGTCTCTACAGCCTCGTGTTCAGTGCATAGCACAATATGCAAAACCATCACTAGCATCTGCACACACACCTTACGTAATCTCAGTCTGTGAATGCAAGTGAAGTTTTTGCCATTAGATACCAGTTATAAGCATACACGCATAGGGTCAAACATGCAAAACACCTTCCATGCACTGGGCTGAGGAAAACAGAGCCTACACTTCAAAATTTCAGACTAAAATTTCTTCACAGTTACTATTCTGCATTTATTGGTATTAATAATGTTGCCCTGATGTTGCAGAAGATTTTGTCCAATGTATGTTTAAGATCTTAAGAAAAAACTTTCTTATTACACAAGGAAGAGAATGTTAACAGAAACTATTAACTTTTTATCTAGCAACTATTCCTTTTTGCCAGCACATAAACACTTAACATGGCTGCAGATTAAAAAAAAAATAACTAAATGTTCAAACACCACAACCAAAGCAAAATTAGATGTACCAGGCTAAAGGTAATGTGTTTTTAATAGAAATTTAAAGCAAACTGTTAATCTATAATTAAAACATAGTTCAGGATAAAGTTTTTCCCTTCCAAAATCAAATAAACACTTCAATGTAGAGAGCCCATAACAATCAGTAAGCGATCCCTAGTCTTCACCTCTGACAAGCGGAGTGAAAATGCACAGTGAGCCTTGAATCTTAAACTGGTCTAGTCAAACAAAAAGGTGGATTAAACATCTGTACTCTACCCCAGGACTTATAAAGCAATCTATAGAGAATTGTGCACTCTTATTGACTGAGTTTCTTCCATACGTTGTTTTTTAAAATATAATTTGCTTCCCAAATTATGCCTGCATTTAAATATTTCAAAAGCAGATGACCCCAGTTTACCTGAGAAATACTGGGATCTGATGAGGACTGAGCAACTTTAACATGATTTTCCGTATGTGATTGTCCTTCAACTACTGCACTATTTGACGTTCGTCTCGCTGGAATCACTGGAAGGATGACATTTTTACAATATTTACAACTTAGCTGCACGTGTTTTCAATTAGTTTCATGCTCATGCAAGAAAAAGTCTATCACCTTGCAGAAGACAGGCAGGTAGGTATTCTGCTAAGAGAAAACACTGAAGCTCCTATCTGAAAGGTGTATATTCTGCGCTTCGTGTACATTTCAAAGACAAGTTGCCACCACTAAACACAATTGAACATAACTGAGTAAGAAGCAGAAAAATATAGACATGTTAACATAAATTTTTATTTAACACAGAACTAGACCCTTAGTGCATCTTTCTGAAGATGTTAGTGAAGAACAGACAGCAAGTTAAAACTTCTTCACAAAGAAGTTATCAGCCTACTTACACATAGAATGTTAACATGCAAACATAAAAATTACCAGAAGGAAACATCTCCTCCCGAGACTGTTTCAACCTCCTTCGTTCTCTTGCTGACAAGGGCCGCTCCTTCAAAAGATGTTAATTTGATACTAATTAGCAATCATCACAGTGGCTTTTGTTATCTAATCACCTATAAAGCAAAAAAACTTTTTCAACTGACATGGAAGAGAGAGCTATTAAGAGTAAACCTTCTGATCATCTAACAAATGCTTACTCATTTACTGCAAAACAGCCTTTGTCAATGAGACTAACACACACTCTAGAAAAGAAGCTTCTGACCTCCCTGGTCCAGCAAGGCAACTTCTCATCCCACACTGACCAGGTGCTTGAAAGGACTTCCATTAGGTAGGAAGCTACTAGACATTTCTTTACTCACCGTGCGTACACTCAGAGAACAAACTGCTCAGAAGGAACAAGAAACAAAAATAAGCTGACACAGTATTCGGCACTAACCTTTGAAATGGCAACTTGACTGCTTTTGGTGCTATTTACAGCTTCAGAGACTTCAGCAGCACGGTGCTCTGCACAACTCCGTGTCGTCTTTGTGTTTATATCAGAAGGAAAAGGTAAAGGCCGAGGAGCAGCTGCTCTGAACTTGAAAGAG
Organism: Charadrius vociferus; assembly: GCF_000708025.1. Taxonomy (NCBI): domain Eukaryota; kingdom Metazoa; phylum Chordata; class Aves; order Charadriiformes; family Charadriidae; genus Charadrius; species Charadrius vociferus. The sequence goes on from NW_009649934.1 coordinate 1,078,888, forward strand.
AAGGGAGCAAGAATTTATACCTTTTTTTTTATTAAAACTTAAAGTACTCTGCAATCTAGAAGACATTATTCCATGGTAAGGCTGGATGCCAGAGGTTCTGGATCCTACTGTAACCTCCTCACATCTCCCCACTTCATTCCGTCTCCACACCTCTGCTTGCATCCATCTCCCTTCCTTCCATCTCTACATCTTGTCCCCCTCCTCCCACACTATTTTTCAGCCAATGCTTTTGCAACGACTGACCCCACCCTCAAATAGCAAAATCCAAGGGAAAAATAAGATCTCATACTGAAAACCAATCACCCTCTTCTCTATCCTCAAACAGACGTTGCCTTTTGCCAAAGAAATCTCCGCCCCAGTGTGGAAGCACTGACAGGAGCCCTATCTTATGCGCATGCCCAGAGTTCACACTCATACGCTCAGGGCAGCCATTACACTTGTCTGTTCTAAAATACTAGGAATCTACTACCTGCTACAAGTGGCCTTATCCACAACAGTCAGAAAAAGGACTGCTATATACTTTGTAGTCACAAACAGTGAGAAGTCCTGATGGAAGCTGGTAGGAGAGACTGCAGCACAGCAAAGGCAAAGCCCGCAGTTCTCTGCCTTTCCTTGCGCCCAGCTGGTACACCCACCTCACATCTGTGAGGGTTACTGAGATTTTCAAAGATTTACACAGACTGCTTCTAGAGGACATCTCGAGTATTCTGCATTGTGTTACCAATGCAATTATACAGATACACATGAAATAAGAATAGCATAAAAAAACACCACCCTCTAAAAACGGGACTTATTTTTTCAAGAAGAATAAAAAAAATGCAGGAGTCAAAGAAAAGAGGAGGATTATTTTTTTAGTATCTGTACCTTCTCCGAACAGACTTCAGCTATTTCTCTTTTCTTCTGCCGTCGCTGCCGTGAGAGAGAGGGTTCACTGGCAGAACTATGAGGCTGCAAGTGGGAGGTAATTTTTTCCTGTGCATCTCCCGAAGCTCCATGACAGACATCATCCTAACAAGTAAAAGTATTTTAAAAAAATGTACACGTGCCACATCCAGATTTACATATAGACACTTTTTAAAAAAAATCAACACAGGCCACTTTACTATTTGGACTGCATTCACCTTAATATATCACAGTCACAGCCACAAACTCTTACTTGATAGATGGTTAGAAAAAATATCTGCTGTACCAGAGTTTTTAAGCTACTAAACCTTCAAAGAAGCACACTTACTTGAACTACAACAGGAACAAACGGTGCTAGCAGCTTTTCAGTAGAATCCAAGCTCTACAATATATAATGATTTCTCATTAGAGAAGTGCATATGAAAAATCTCGTTGTAGACCAAAATGCAATGAAAAATCTCATTGTAGACCAAAATGCAATGAAAAGACAATCATCACCTATTAGCTCCCACATCCAAATCAGGACCAACTCAATATTAGCCAGGCCTATTTAGAACACAGAACAAAGAAGTTACAAAACTTCTTACTATCTCTCGTCTCAGCTGGAAAATTGCTGTTCCCTGTAAAAACAGAATTTCCACTATCTACGTGCAAGCTTCAAACTACTTCACCGTGTTGCCTTTGCAAATCTGAAGGCAAGGCTTCTAACTACGTAAGCATCTCAATAATTGCATCAGTAGCATCCTACTTTCACAGAAAACACGTGGAGCAGCTCGCAAAATTTTAAGAGCTGGGCATTCGTTAAATCTATTTCAAAGTCTATTTCAACTAAGCATAAATGCATTACCATGTCAGTTTGCTTTTGGTCTTCTGATACAGGCTGCAGGAGTTTCAAAGTGTCAGTATCTTCTTCTACAGCATCAACAGAAAACTGCTTAGACTCAACATTTTCAGCTTTAAAAGCTGGCTTTGCTCTTTGCTGTAGTCCATCTTCCTTAATTGGTGGGCTACTGGATGTTATTTTAGAATTCTCCGGAACATTTAAATATTTTGCTTTATTATTCTCTGGAATATGCTCACTGCCACACTTCTCACTTCTGTACTTCATCTTTTCAGATGGTAAGATATCAATATTCACTTCACTAACTGTAGCTAAGGAGTCTCCCAGGCTGTTCAAATCATTATTGCTTGGTTTTCTTTCCAACTCAACAGCTGGTTTCTCTGAGGGACAAAATTTGGTGGCTTTACATTTGATAATGCAGTCTTCTTCATTCTAGAATTAAAAGGAAGACAAAAAAAAAAAAAAATCACCTTTTGGGCATTATGCACATGTGGAAGAATACTCCAAGCATCAAAGGAAAATGTCACGGTTTTAGCTGGGATTAGTTAACTTTCTTGCTAGCAGCTGGTGTAGTGCTATGTTTTGGATTTGGGATGAGAAACACTGTTGACAGTACAATGGTGGGTTTGGTCGTTGTTAAGCAATCAAGGCCTTTTCTGCTCCTTGTGCTGCCCTGCCAGCGAGCAGACTGGAAAGGCACCAGAACTTGGGAGGGGACACAGCTGAGACAGCTGACCCCAACTGACCAAAGGAATATTCCGTACCATGTGGCATCATGCTCAGCATATAAAATTGGGGAAGGAGGAAGAATTGGGGGGACGTTTGGAGTTACGGCGTTTGTCTTCTCAAGTAACTGTTACACATGACGTAGCTCCGCTTTCCTGGAGATGGCTGGACACCTGCCTGCCAATGGGAAGCAGTGAGTGAATTCCTTGTTTTGCTTTGCTTGCATGCGTGGCTTTTGCTCTACCTATTAAACTGTCTTCATTCTCAACCCATGAGCTTTTTCTCATTTAATCTTCTGATTCTCTCTCCCATCACAACTAGGCCGAGTGAGCAGATAGCTGCATGGTTCTAGCTGCCAGCTGGGGTTAAACCACGACAGAAAAATCATTAACAAACCAGAGTACATAAACTGCAATCAAATTATGATCAATTACAGATTAAGAGCCTCATAAAAAACTGAAATCCTCATTTTAAAAGAGATACCTGGCAAATGGCACCTTTCAGGCATTGGTTTATACACATGCAGTACACTTACTTTTCATCAGGACCATAAAAGAAAAGTTGTACTCCCTTGGCTCTTCCATAAGGAAGCCAACAAGTACCAACAGTTTTTAAGATGTACTATACCATATACATTCAGTATTTCAGCACTGAAAGCTGAAACCCACAATAGCAGACTCATTACAGAAAATAAAAAACATGCACAAAATTAACCATTACAAAAGATTTGTTCTAACCACTGGAAAGAATTTCAACAACAAACAAATTTTGGTTGTACCTATAATTAGTTTTTTCCAGTCAAACCCATATATTTAAAAATTATTACCACTTGTCATCAAATATTTGAAAAAATACTTGACCTCCAATACTCCATGAGTAATTCACAGTGACCACAAATGAAAAAATGGACGTTGTTTAGTTAACATCTTATAGTTAAGACATTGCAATTAGTTTCACTGTTCCATGGATGTTTATTTACTTCATCTCTTGCCTAAACACAATTCCTTTCTTAATATGAATTTTACACATTGCTAGGAATCAGATCTATGTTCTCATGAATGCTCAAGGCACTTCTTACAAAACTGAGTTTTTTTCTCTGGAAAAAGCAAGCGGTTTATGTTTTGTTTTAAAAAGAAAATATATATATATCTCACAACTCTGTATTTCCTGGCTTGCTCAGAGGAGTGGTTTTGGTGTGTAACATGAGATTCAGTCTTTACCGAGACCACAGAACAAGGATCTTTAGGTTTAGAATTCACTGTTTTCTTATGACTTCTGGCTGCTTTCCTGTAAAGAAAATAAAAGTTGTTCATTCAATCACCATCAACAAGACCTTAAGCTATTTCTTTAGATTATATTAATTAAAAAAATGCACTCCACGAAACATCTTACATACAGACAGTATAAGATAATGGGCTTTTTCAACAGACTGTGCACAACATACTCATTTTCATCTCTATAAAATGAGCTTAAAAACACCATTCAGACTCTGCCAGCAATCTACACTTAGTCTGCCCAGCACCAAGATCAGTCCTATCTGGAAACAGTAACATAATTAATGAAACCTAACAAAGAACAATAATTATAGATCAGTCCTATCTGGAAACAGTAACATAATTAATGAAACCTAACAAAGAACAATAATTATATCAGTGAATATCAAAAGGAACCTGGTATAACTCTCAGCTGATAAATGGCTGTAAAGAACCATACGGAAAGATGTGTATTTCTTATCACTTCCTTGAAAATACTGGTGCTTTGTTTTAACTCTCTGAATAAACCATGCAATCCTAACCATCGCTCAGTTTTATTTTACATTTGCAGAAAAAACTAGTTTCCATTCTAATTCCCACCTATTTCTCAAAGAATCTAAAGAAACTTATATGTCAATATGCTTTGTAACTGCACATAACAGAACTAATTTTATCCTGCTATAAAAAATAGGAGAACTTGCAAAACAAAGACCACAGTAACATGAATATTTTGCACAGAATCACTCAATTGAAAATATCTTACGCCTTTGTGGCTTCCAAAAACAAAGAAATTTGGTGCTTGATATATGGCTGCCGTAGTATGCTTTTCACACTAGGTCTTTCCTCAGGTTTTTTACTGAGCATAGTTCGTATTATTTCTACCAGTTGTGGGCTGTAATCCTTTGGCATGGGTGGCAACTGTAAAAGGAAAGACAAGTCTGACATTATTTAACATATTTGTCAGTAGGGACTACCACTAGACTATTTTTGTATGACAGTTACATTCAGCTAAATACTTTGCATTGTTCATATGCTGAAAGTTACCCAAGTGCTTAACATCAAACAGAATACAGAAATTCTAAGTGCTTTGTCTAAGAACTTTTCATTTTTTTAATTAATATAAGCAGTTAAAGTTCTGTAAATAGGCTTAAAAATTTATATAAAATAAAACCATGTTAGCTTCATTACAAGCCAAAGCAAGACAGATACTTAAATAAGCTACTCTTACCTAAATAAGCTAGTCTTACCTAATTAGAAAATGGCATCATATGGATAGTAATTTAATTCTTTGCACAATGTTTAAACCAGAAGCAAATTAAGAAAGTAAGTCCTCTCAGAACTTTGGAAATTAATCAATATACTATTTACACAAAGGGTAACAAGAAACTCTAGCAATATCTACAAATTAGTGACTCCCTAGGTCAGATATTACATCACATACCACCATGAAATACCACTCTCGCAACATCTATGATGACACATGTAACATGCAAAATATTTTTAACTCCATGCGATATTTCTGTTTGGAAAGATAATCTCAAGTTCTAGTCAGAAAATCCAAGCATAGACAAAAAAAAAAAATTTAGAAGTTTTTACCTTTCCTTCAATAATTCGATAAACCAAAGAGTTCATGTCTTTAGCATTAAAAGCATGTTTCAGTGTAGCCATTTCATAGACGCAGCAGCCTAATGCCCAAACATCAGACTGAAAAAAGGGAAAAAAAAAAAGTTTTGGGAACTTTTTATTAATTGTAGAAGTTTTATCTCGAGACTTAGTCACCTGCTTTCAAAAGATGCCTTTGATGACAGTAAACTCATTAAGACCGAACTCCATTGCCAACTTTTGGCTTCAGTCTCACTCTTTTATTTTTAATTTTGATCAACTTAACTATTTTCTTCCAAATACCATCAGATTTTCCTGAAAAGAAGTGTAGAAAGTTGTTGTTCGTGAGGTTTTTTGTTTGTTTTCTTTTTAAGTACACCATTGGTTCTAACTGGCAAATGAAAATCTTTTGATTTTCCATTGGAAGAACAGTTTCCCCTCAACTCTTGCTCATTGTAGATACTCATATTTACGGTGCATGTAGTTTGCAGCAAGAGCTGAACAGGTATACAAGAGCACGTTTGCTTTATTTGGTTATATTTTAAACTCACAGCAACACTGCTTATTTCTCTACTTAAAATATCCTTTTCTTTTTAATGCCGCTGTTATGTCTAATGCAGACTTTTGAGTATAAAGCTTCCTGTCTGTTAGATAATAAATTTAGAAAATGCAGCTATCTAACATAGACTGATATTTTCATTTACGTTGGCATGCTGTGATAGGCATACGCAGCCCACTGAACACCCTGGCTATGATAACTTATCACACGCTATGAATTCCCACCTACTGCAGCAAACACAGTTCCAGAAACAAGGGTCCCTGCAAATCTCTCCCCTATTTTTTTGTTTGGTCTTTGGGGACATTAAAAAGAGTTAGAAGCAATAAGAAATTAAAAACAATAAGTAAGATTTTAAAGCTCTCAGACAAACAAAATAAGTTGTTTAACGAAACAGAAATGACATTTGCATTAACATACTCTACCTTGTAGCTGTAGGGTTTGTTAGAAAAGACTTCAGGGCTCATGTAGTACGGCGTGCCTATGAGAGTGCTGGCCATGTCATATTGGTTTTCCAACACTCTGGCTATTCCCAGGTCACCCACTTTGATTATGTTTGCTCGTGTTAGAAAAACATTTTGAGTTTTAAGGTCTCTGTGCAGAATGTGCTTTTCATGTAGGTACTGGAGGGAAAAAACATATAAATCGAGTTAAGTAACTCCTAATTGGTTCTTCTACACTGAAAAGTAAAATCCCATTACACAAGTCAGAGAGGGAATATACAAACGTAGAAAAGACACATACATCACCATCAAAGTCAGGAGTGCCCCTGCTAAAGACAGTACTAGTGAATTAACATGAAGAATGACTGATACAGACACACTGCTTCAGCTGACTGATACAGGCACTGCTTTAGTGAAATCTCCCTGTGGGGCTCTACAAGCCAGTAGAAAAGAGGAAATAGAAATCTAAGGTTAAGACTCAGACTTTAACTCACTTCCTGCTGCCTACATTTCTTGACAATCTTTTTTTAGTCTTAAGTATAGAATTTCTTATTCAGTGGAAAATACAATGTGAGCTTTGTGTAAACAGGGAAGAAATTAGTCTTATAGTAAACAAGAACGGGCAGTACTGTAGACTTGGTTATGTCTGATCACAACAGGCAACTTTAAGATAGAATTTTCTGTCTAATTTCTTAGTGGTAACATTTATATCTGGTCTTTAATACCATAACAATTGTCTTAAAAGTTTGATAAGCCCCAATTACTAAATTTCCACAGTGAGATAAGATTTAATAGAAATTATGAATTAATAGTCTAAATTTACCATTACAAACACCAGCAAAACCACAGAACACAATATGCTTCTGAAATAATCTGCTTTAAAAAAAAATAAATATATATATTTTGTAAATTTAATCTACACTTTGAAATCAGAGAAGTATTTCAGACTAGAATTCCAAACACCTGGAGGTTACCACTGCCTACTGTTGATACAGAGGTACAGACACAAAATATGACAGCAATTTCTTACCTAAAATAGTTCATTTGACTGCAGTGACCTGTGAACACTTTTAATGTACTAATAACCATTGTATTTAGATGCTAACCAACATTCCAAGTCTGCAGCCCAACTGTGGAATTTTTAAATGCAGAAAGAGCCAAATCAAACCTATATCTGAAGGTGAAAAAGTTTATTTTACCTGCAGTGCCATGGCAATCTGGACAAACCACTCCACCACCTGATTCTCAGGCAAAAGTTTGCCCTTCTGCTCTTTAAGTTTGTGATACAGATCTCCTCCCTCGCAGAAGCCCATAACAATATATAACAGGCCGTCTTCCCCCTGCCAGGACTCTCTGTAGGTGACTATGTTCGGATGTTTCAACTGGGATAACAACTGTGCCTCTTGTTCTGCTGCTTTCTTCTCTCGGTTGGATGCATTTTTAAGGTTTAACTTTTTGATGACATACTGTAAAAGAAATTGCAAGGTGTATCATGAGAGATGAAAGTAACTATGCAGAAGCCCTAGCGAACTCCCCAAATCTAAAGCAAATACAGTATTTGAAATCTGTACACATTATTCTGTATGGAGACTGCAGTTTGTCTAGCAGTTACACATCATTTCTACCATTATGCCATAAAAATGGGACAGATGCAGCTATTCTATTCATCCACCTGAATAAAACTTCACACAGGAATTTTGTGGTGTTTTGTTTTCTTTTGACTCATGTTCACATTTATCTTTTTTTCCCCATTCTCTTTTTAAATCATTCATCTCTTAAGTCTGAAATACCTGTTTGTGCATCACAGTTATTCTCAAAACAGGCCATTTCAATAGTAACTTTAAAAATATCGTAACATTAAGGAAAGTATGCAGTCATATGCAAAAAATTACAATGGATCTCTAGCATAAAAGTCATCTAGCAAGACTTATTCTTCTCTCTCCTAGAAGACCAAACCCAACTTCTTTCATTTTATTTTAAAGAAAAGTGGACTTTTCCTTTCACTTCTTCAGCAATGAAACATACATTCTTTATAAAAAAATAAAAAAAAAAGAGAGAGAGAAATTAAAGAAAAAACATCTCACAACGTCAGCAAACTTAGATCATACAGTTGAAGACCAAAAAAGTTGTTAAAATCTCAGTTTCAAGGGTCAGATTACAAATTCCCCCCTGTCACATTCACAGGAAATACCTAATACAGCTGAATTTCTGAACATACAAAATAATGCTGCCGAGCCTTTTACATCTGTTCATTCTTTTCTTTAAAAACCTTGTACCTGGCAGAAAAGCCCCAAGGCAGAACTGACTTGGGATTAATTGCTGTGTACAAAAAGTCTACAAAACAGTGAAGCCTGGGAGAGTAGGGAAAAAAAAAAGCTTCTATCAGGAAAAGAAACGTAGCAAGTAGAGATGCAGTTGGAGGACTGGTAGTTAGGGGCACATTGAAAAAATGGTATCTCAAAAACCTGAAAGCAGACACTGTTTTAAGGCAAATTAAAAAAAAAAAAAAGTAAATTATCTGTTGTGTTTATGAGTTTCTGCATATGCAGACTTAAACTTATTCAAGGAGAAACAAACTTTTACAGGATAGTAGACATTCATACGGAAAGAGTCAAAAGGTCTTACGCTCATTCCTAAATTTCTTTTATTCTGTATTAAGATGGGTTTAGAATTTTTTACAACTACATATGAAAGCTGTTATTTACTTCCCTAATACGTACTATATCAAATGTATTTCTAAGAAATTTCAGGTTTTAGCAAAAAAGTAACCCAAGCTGAAGATGCAACAATAAAATCCATAGCACATGTTCATCATACACAGCACCAACACTTAGGTCTGACCTGGTCCCCTTCCTATGTAAATTTTGTGGTAAACACTTTTAGGGCATCAGCTTTCCATGGAACAATCATGCCATGGTGTATACCTGACCCCGCTCTCACCTGAAAGCTTTAAAATCAAAACAGCTAAAAAAAATTTTTTACTTACTCAATTTCAGCGTCCTTGTCAACTGCTTAGGATCTGTCTACTTCCCAGGCTGGCCCTATTAATTTAATCCAGCACATTTAATTACTGCTGAGGAAGACTGCCCCCTGTATACCAAGGGAACCAATTATGCAGAAATCAAGAGTACCTCGCGATTTTGTTTCAGAATTCTGCTGGATGTTAGACAAGCTCCTCAATTCTTACAACCTGTGATGAATCACACCTCCCACGAGTACTATAACAAAACTAATTATGTACAGCATCATCCAAGTGTAAAATAAAATAGAAATGCTGTAACTACTATCTGCTATGTGAAAGCCAACTACAACTTACCTTTGCGCATAGAAACCAAAAGCTTTTAGCTTTTTATCACCATCTGTCTTTAGACGCTATACTACCAAAATGCAAAAAGCATGCATATAACATAACCAATGCTAGCTTTAAAGTTAGATTTGGTTTAATGAGTATGTTATCCTGGCAAAATTCCCATGAAGTCTATTGCAATGCTCTTCCGCCTTATTTGATAGCAAATCATGTACAAATTGGATTATTTTTTTTTTTTAAAAACATTTGGATCCACTTGACCTTCTCCAGAAGAAAAAAGCATTTAGTTAACAGCAAATACGCTTAAATAAAATATAATTTCTTTCACAGAACACGTATCACTATGCCAAAGCCAAAACAAAAAACGCCAATCAACCTGCTACAGAAGAAAGTTTATAAAAGTTGACAAAAGATAAGACACAGCAAAACGATTTAAGATAAAATAACAATGATAAGGAAGCAAGATTCTTGCCAATGTTAATGATCAGCAGCACCACAAAGAGGTGAAATCCAAGGACCTATAGAGGGTTGAAAGTCACCTCAATGCACTGTTTACTTCTAGGACAGCGAGGTTAGCAACTCTTTGCGGACATTGGACTATGCACCGTGGTGACTGGCCTGGAGGGAACAAGTGCTGCCATCGCCGCTACCCAATCCACAGGCTGTAGGGATTCACCTTTGGATTCCAGCCTCTTCCCTGCCTTCATCCAGAAAGGACATACCTTCTAATCACCACTGGGCACAAACACTTCTCCCATCGTCTCTAGTCAAATCCTGGGCGTAAGGCTCACAGCCAAGGTGTCTGCAGTGCTCCTCTGTAGATGCTTTCTATCCCCATTTCTTTATTATCCTCTTGCATTTTCTATCAAACACATCTTCTTTGGCCAGGCAAGACAGACTATTTCAAATTTCCAACAAAAAAGGCAAAGAAAAAAAACCAACGCTTCCACTTCAAGTCTGACATAACCAAAACTTTGCCAGCTTCTGCCGCAGTCGATAGAGCGAACGCAAAGGCCATCTGCCTCCAGCAGCGCTGATGCCAGCGACAGTCAACACCAGGAGCTGGTTTTTCCATCCTTGCTACCATGTTTATCTCCACTACGCGTGCATGTTGTAGAGAGACTACACCAGCAGTGCCAAGCCAAGGGCAACCTTTTCTGCTGCCCACCAAAGAGAGTGGGCTGTATTCTCCTGTCATCCAAAGGACTACCAAACCTAGGCTTTCCTGCCCAAAATCAGGCATTATACATTAAAAAAAAAAACAAAAAACAAAAACAAAACAAGAAAAACCCCCCAAAACCCCAAGTTTTATTTAAATAATAATAAAAAAAAAAAGTGAGGATTTTGGGGAGTTGGCTTTGTTTGGGGTGGTTGGTTTTTTTTTTGAGATTAAAAGGGGAAAATAAAGAGAGTCTTCTCAACATTTTTAATAAAGGTCTTCGTAGACAAGGGAGGATCACAGGGACACCTCGACGGGCGGGCCCCGCCCCGCTCGTGTGGCTGCAGTCGCACCTCAGCGCCAGGTCCCGGTCACAGCCGCACC
>NW_009649934.1:1090533-1173362 GCF_000708025.1 Charadrius vociferus
GCGGGCGCCCCGCGTCGCTGCGGCAGCCATTTTGGAAGCGGGTGAGGCGGCCATCTTAAGAGTGGGCAGTGAGCCTGAGGGAGGCGTGAGGGTGGCGGCAACCAGTCGTGGTGAGGATGGCGTTCCCCTTTGTTACGGCCCGAGAAACAAAGCCGTCCTCTCAAAAACAGCGTCTGACGAGGGCCCTCGGCGTGCTGTTCCATGAGACCCGTCTGCTGAGTCCCCGGGAAGGGTGGGGACAGGGACGCGGTGACAGCCTTGTGGACAGCACCACAGTGAGCCCGCCACCTTGCTGTGTGCCTTGGGGCATGAGGCGCCTGGGGAGGCCTGGCAGAGCGCAGCTGCTCTGCAGAGCCATCCTGTCACCTTTGGATGGGGCACAGAATTGGTTTAAAAAGCTCCAGGCTGGTTTAAAAGGAGCCCCCGGACTTGTCCTCCTGTGTCCCTCACACCACTGCAGACCTCAGAAAGCTGACTGCAGGAAAAACAAAATACCCCGAATCCTGTAAACTTCAATATTTTGTTATGACTGAGCTTTTAACTCCCAGCCCTCACAGTTTGTGTTTCACGCAACAGAAGCGATGAAACCAGTTAAAAAGATGAAGAGAGAATTAGCAAGATGTGTCAAGATAACAAATAAAGAAAATAGGCCTTGCGGCAGCTGGCTGAATGGGTATCGATTGCGCGAGATGCAAGACCCTGGACCAGGGTTTCAGCCATGAAGATGAATAGGAAAGCATGTAATACGAAGTTTCTGGACTAGTCAGGACACATGTCAATAATCTTACCTAAATCGGGTACCTGAGTGATACGCAGGATTACCGGAGGTGGTTTTTGAACAGGAGCATAAATGGGTTTAAGAGACTGCAAGCTCTGTTATGGCTGCAATAAATATGAGCCAGGGACAGCCTTTAAGAAGTTATCAGAAAGATGACGGGTTTTGTTTGGAAAAGAGGTGAGTCTGGAGCAGAGATCAATCTCAGTTGCCTGTACAGAAATGGCTGTTGAATTTCTGTTTGGAGATATTACATTGAAGAGACGTCGCTGAAATAGTCAGTAAATTCTGTAGCAGTATTTTGTAACAGTATTCTGCAGATTATGCAAATTCAAAATTCAGTATTTGATTTTTTTCTCAAATGCCTAATGTTTAATCCTGCTTTTCACACTGGGTTATTTATTAACACTCGGTAAACAAAAAATTATATATTTATGCGTAACGTTCAGATTGGAAACTTACTTTTTTCCAAAATGGAGAACCATCTATTGCTTTGTATTTTATTATTGATTCCTGCCTTTGCATCATCAGACTTTTTGGTAACACATGTCAGAAACATCAAGGTAAGTAATCAACCATGTATGGGGCTCCCATTCTTCATAAATTAACTTCCTGCCATTTATCAACATTTTTCAGAGAGTTCATACAGTGCTGGCACCAGGAGCTTTGAGTTCTCTGTTATCAGTGAACACAAGATCAGACTTGGGACTCAGACTAGTTTACCTCTAATCAGCTTCAGTTTTGTATCAGCTCTGAAGAAGCCGTCCTATCTCTCTTTTTAAAAGCATCACTTTTCCTCTGTTTTCCTTGTCATCACCACATAATAGTAAATGTTTTAGTGGTTGTATATTTAAATGTGTAAAACAATTGGTGCGGCCAGGGAACTGACTTTAGCACTTGTAAAGCAATGCAAAATATCAGTGAAAAGATGCCTCCAAGAAGCAGAAAACAGAGATGTAACATGGCATCCAGATAAATATGGCCACTATCCAAGTGACACAGTAGGATTTTTCTCAAAAGATTTGCATGTTAGCATGACAGGAAATATATCTCTGTCCCTCAAAGCAGCCATTCTGTTTTTGACTGGATCTCCGAATAAGGCAGTGCTTCTTGACATTCTGCCTAATTTCCTTCAGTTAAGTTGCTGGCCACTACTCCTCACCTCAGTAAATTATTTTCCTCTCTCTCAGAGGTTACATACTATGAAAAGTTACAGAGGCAAATCTCTTTAGGGAGCATTGTAGGTTAGCAGATAGAACAGGGCAAAGCAATTTACAGTCAATTTCTGTTGATTAGGTTATGGTCCTTGGACTCTTTCTTTGAAAATCAGGATAATAACATATCTAACCTTTTAAACTCAGCTTGAGATTTATTGCTGCAAAATCAAGATGCCATGGATTCTTATTATTTAAGCATTTTGTAGCCCAGATATAATGTAGCTTTTTCCTCCTGATTACCATACTAACTGTTGTTCTTGGTATGTCTTGCGTTGCTAAAGCCTTTCTAAATGGAAAATGGCCAAAGCTTAGTGCAACGCTCCATCCATACATGCGGAACACTACAGAAAAGATGGTTGATTCTCCAGGTTTTGTTATATTCTTTATGCAAATATAATTTGATTGAAATGGAGGAGATTGCTATGTAGTGTGAAGGTCTCGCTCCCCATCCCTGTCTTAGCTCCTTTGAGCAAGTAGTATGCCAGTGAGGGGTGCTGAAGCATGGCTGGAAGTCTGTCTGGCTGATGACCTTCAAGCTGTCAAAGCAGCTTTTAAAACCACAGTCAGGCAAACACAATTGGCAGATCCCATTCTGCTGAGAATTGGGAAAAAAATCCAACTCAAAGATTCCTACATGCACTAGTACACCTTGTTCCTATGCATGCAGCTACAAAGGGTGGAAAAGTTTTTTCTAGATTAAAAGCTACCCCTAGAATTACATATTCAAAGCGTGCAAAGCCTGGGTAGTTATGATACAGCCTTCCTTTTATGACCCTCTCATTTTGGCAGCAGCAAGACTCCTGCATAGCTCACAAGAAGTTTCGTTTTCATAGCTTAGCTGCATTATCGTCTCTTCTCTGTGATTTCCAATTAGCATCACTTGGGATGATGAAGTCTTTAATGTTGCTGTAGACTTGGAAATAATTTTCATGCCTTATTTTTTCTGTGTGGTACTTAGGGATATATGGAAATACCTCATTCAGTGTTGTGAATTCCCAGAGGCCACTTCAAGTTAACCATACAGTCTTTGCTGAATCTTTTAGTCATGCTGTGTTGTAGTTTCCCAAGCTGTAAAATCGGGGCTTCTTTCAGCAAGTACCATAATGGGAGCCCTCTTTTCCCTCTCAGTTTTCTTGGGAGTTCAAATTTCCTTTTTTCTCTGCTCTTCCTCTCCAATTTCCATAGATTTTTTTGCACCTATATTCTTTGCTGTTGCCACAGCAAAATAGTATTAAACAAAAGCAGAATTTGTTACCTTTGTACAACTGAAAAAAAAATTGGTACAACTGGCAAATATGTGGAAATACTATAGAAACATTTTATCAAGTAACTGAAATTACACAAGGTAGAGGATATTAATACCTCAGTTTGGTCTAGAAATGCATACTGTATTTTTTAATGGGACACTATCACTCTCTGCCCACATACCTTAAAATGACCTCAGTGTTAGTGAGGTCTCTAGCTACGTGCAAGTGAATCATTAAGAATGAAAAAAAAATATCACAGAATAGCAGAGTCACCTAATCCACTCCCCTGTGCAAATCGGGGTCAGCTAGAGCAGGTAGCCCAGGACAATGTCCAGCTGTATTTGAGCATAACCATTGAAGATCAGCCCAAGTACAAACCAACTAATACCTTTCCCTGCAAGACTTTTCTGTATTTTCTTTTTTAATGAAAATGACAGTATACTCTCCAAATTATTTACAGAATCGGAACAGAACTCTTTCAAAACTACTGTAGAAAAAATAATTCTGATACAGAATGTGCACAACAGCAATTCTGTAAAAAATAAATGCAGATAAAGTATCTTTTAGTTTACGCGGTAGTAGTCAGAATTACAGAATTTAAAACTACAAAAGTAACTTTTGTCGTTTTTTGTATTCTTAAACTGTTTGGTAATTCCACTTTAAGGAAATGTTTGTACCAAGCAAACTGACATTTCGGTGACTTCCAGCTTTTCATTTCCCAGGGTCCATACCTCAGTTCATGTTTGGTAAGAGAAAGTTATTAGCTGTAATGAGAGTATAGATAGGGAAAAGATAATTTCATTTTTGGAAAGGAAGGATTTGAAATGGTATGTACTCTACACAGGCATTAAAAAAGCCCTCATAGGTTTGTGATACAGGAGAGGTGCACACAGAAATCACCTGTATGGCAATAACAGTTTGAGAGATGAACCTGGAGAAATGTACGCAGTCTTTTTGGCCAGACTCTTACAGAAGTTGAGAAGCCTCTCCCCCAAAACCTTGCATTACCATGGACTTAATATAGTATCTTGAAAAAAACTCCAAAATAAACAAAAAATAACCCTGTGTCTCAGTTTCCAATCCATAAAACTCCTAACTCTGAAAGGTAACAAAAGCCATAACTGTACCTGAGGTGTATATCTGACCTGATACTTTATTGTGTCTTTACCCCTCTATTTGGTGGAGCAGGTAAACAAGCTTGCACAAAACGTGACCCACGTGGCTCTTTGAGCCAAGAGATAAGATATTTGCAGCCGAGCTTACGGGAATTGAGTTACACAAGCTGTTATTTTAACGTGATACAGTAAGTATGTTTGAAGCCTGTTCTCTCTTTCAGAAGAGAGTGCATGGTATTTTTGTAGAGCTTCTGATACTTTCACCTACTCTGGGAGAAAATATGTCAAAAAAAGTCCTGACAGCTTTTTTTTTTTAACTCCATGCAGCCTTTCACAGTGACCACCTCTCGTCTCTGTAAGCCTGCTGAATTACCATTTTACTTATTCATGTTAGAATGAGAGGCTGTTGAAGTGAAACAGGAAAAAATTAGGAGTAAGTCTGAAAGAGCATAAGGATGGGTCTGCCTGATAGTGTGGATGTGTGACTGGAAAAAATGTGCAAACTGTTTTTTAAGCTTTGATACAAACCCCTTTTTTCTCCCAAAGGAGAATTAGTTTGAAAAGACAAAATATATACTACAGGACCAAAACCCAGGAATTCCTAAGAAAAATATGTCACCGTCAGGACAAGATATTCTGTTTTTACTTTGATGTCACCACACAGCCCACCTATACTCAAGGAAGCCACATTATACAGATTTTAGTGTGTTCTTTATCTCAACGACATTTAAATATAAAAGGCACTGAGCATTCAAGTCTCTTTTCCTCTCACTCTCCCCTCATCTCTCAGGTGGTCTTTTTCTTTTTTTTCAGCTGAAAGAAGATATCTTCTTGTGTCACTAGAGCAAAATACAAAATCAGCAACATTCAACATTCAAAGTTTAACTTAATTTTCAAACCCACGGTATTTGGGGTGCACTAACATCAGATGAAAACCAAAAGATTCAGCAAAACTGGGAATGCTAAAAGCAGAATATTTATACCTGCCTGAGATGCCTTACTTGCTCTTCCCTCAAATTTACCTCAGTTTACTAATGAGGACCTTTCTCAAGCCTTCCTTCTCCCAGACGACTTCTTTTGACTTGGAAGCAGAAGACAACTACATAAGTACTAAGTGATTTATTTCTAAATGCAGCTTTCCTATGTTAGTCATGATTTTTTTCCCTGTTTTTCTCTTTACAGAAGCGAAATGCTGATAATGACTTGGTGAGTAAGGCTTGGTTTTGTCCGGGCTACTGAGAAAGATTTATAGTGACAAGAATATTCCTGCTGTGTTCACAACATGTTTCTGTGAGTCCAGTCTGAGCAAATGCATCTTTCTGAGCGTGTGTGATGAGGGGAGTAGCCCAGAGTTGCTTGGTTTAGGCAGTAGGACTAACTAGACAGTTTCTTTCCAAGCTCTGGTGGAAACTCCTGGACAAGGAAAGAGAATGAATACATGATTTTTAACCTCATAGTAAAGTTGTTTGAAGTCACTTCTGTATCTCTTAACAGGCATCCATTCTATGTTGGTTTTATTTTTACTTTTATTTTATGTTGTAGTTACTTCTAAGGAGGGCAAGAGACCTCGTCTCTGAGGCTGATTCCACTTGGCACCTGGACTCCACTTAAGGAATGCTTAAATGCTGTGATTGTTTGGGGACCTTCTTAATCAACCAGCCAGAGATCAGGCCCACCATAAAAACTCCAAAATTCCTTCCAGTGCTGGTTTTGCTGCAAGAAGCAGACCTTGCTGTTGCGGAGTTGCCTAAGGAGTCCCATCTGTTGTTACCTATGCTTTCATATAGTCTCCAGCAACCTTATAGCTAAGCATTCAAAGAAAATAGAAAATAAGTATCGCCCTGCCCTTTCCTTGTTTAAAGAAGAATGAGCCCCAGTTGTGAGGAAGTTGAGAATAACATAAAATGGAATTTGGAGCCATCTGGAATTGTTTAGGTCTATTTTTAAACAAGATGACTACTTATATCCCTGCTCTAGGAGTCATCCATTCAGCTGATAATTACAGTGACTAATCCAGTGAGGCAGCAGTAAGTTGTTGTGCTATTTGACTAACCGTAAACAAAAGTCAGAGTCTCAGTAGAGAAAAAAACTTGACTCTTATAATGGCAGCATCTTTGCTGTGGTAGTAGTATTTTGTTAAAGAGGCTATAGTTATAACTTGTGGAATAGCACCCTGATGGCAGTGTGATAGATACCCAAGGAAACACAGCTGTGCTCCAGTTCTTATGATTAGGTGTTTCCTGTTTCGCTTTGGAGTGATAGAATGTCCTGCCATGATTTCTTTTTAAAAATATGATTATGGCTGATTAACACAGACATCAGTGTAACAGCTAGCTCTTTTTTTTTTTTCCTTTTTTCATTGTTCAATCTACAGGTTGTCAATGGGATAGAAATCTATAGCATGAAAATTGATAGTAAAATAACTTCCCGATTTGCTCACAATGTCATCACCAGTCGAGCTGTCAATCGTGGAAACGTGCACAAAGAAGTCTTCTTTGATGTTGAACTCCCTAAGACAGCCTTCATTACCAACTTCAGCATGTGTGTAATCTTTACAATATTGTTAGAAAAGACTAAGAATCTGTGCAAATGCAACTGGGAGAAACTGAACTCAAATATTCATTTTTACTTTGTCATTTGATAGATTTCTAAATGCCTCCTGGGTAATTTTCTGGTGCTGCTAACTTAACGTGCAAGATAACGTGGAGAAAGGCAAACATTGGTACATCTATAGAAAAGATGACTAATTTTCAATTCTTTCTGTTCATCATCATGGACCTTAGGGAATGGGGAATCACCTCTGGAGATCCATTCACCTTTTTAGAAATACCACTTACTTACTCTGGTGTTATCAAACCAGACAAGTTCCATTAGTTAATTTCCCTGATGGCATTATAGCTTAATTTATCTTTTCATTTAAAAAAATCATATTTGAATGCAAGGCAGGAAATAGAATTATTCTTGTACATTTGTACCTTTAGTTGCAATAATACGCAATTCTCACACCATTATGAGGTTTAATTCAGTTTAAACACATCCATCTCTGCTAATCACACTATGACTGTTCAGTCAAAAGTGAAAAAACTTTCAGTGAAAAGAAAGAGTAGCCTTTAGAGCACAACTACTCATAATTCATGCTAGAACTTTTATTATAGGATGAGATGAATTCCATGTGAGAAACGCCTGTTTAATGGTGTAATAATTGGTTTAGATTTTTTTAAGATACTAATCACAGAGCTCTTCATTCCAGCTAATATTCACTGAGAAGACCAACTTCAGTGAAAGTGCTCAGATCTTGGCAATATCAGATTTCTGAAAGTGCTTTTTAGCAAACTAATCAATAAACAGAGAAATGCCTATAGTAACGTTTCATGTATCAGTGCAAACCATTCAGCTAAACGAGGACTTTTTCATCCGCAGGACAATTGATGGTGTCACTTATCCTGGAATTATAAAGGAAAAAGAAGTTGCAAAAAAGCAATACGAGAAGGCTGTTTCAAAGGGACAGACTGCTGGTCTTGTCAAGTAAGAATTATATTTTGTGTGGCTTCCACACCATCATCCCATAGCAAATTGTGAGATTGGAAATACTTTGTTTGGGCATATTTCTGAAGTTAGTTTTTTCCCAGGAACAAAACCCAATCATTAAGTTAGAGTTATTGCAGTCTTAGAGTTATTGTAAGGAATACAACTTCTGACTACGCCGGCAGTGTTTGCAATTATAGAAAGACTGTTTCTGCAACTTTCACTGACTTTGTATGACCTCTCCCTGGAATTAAGCTCACTGGGAAACTTGAATATAGTCTACAGTTTGAGTATGATTTTAGCAATAGATTAAAATTCCCATCTCTGTTTTACTCCTTTTTGAAAATCATACTCTACCAACCCAAACAATAAATACTGGGAAAGCAGATAGAGATATTCTTTTTCTTACCCACTTAAATGCAGAGCTTCAGGAAGAAAAACAGAAAAATTCACCGTCTCAGTCAACATTGAAGCAGCCAGTAAAGTCACTTTTGAACTCACATATGAGGAATTGCTGAAGCGACAGTTTGGAAAATATGAGATGTTCATCAAAGTAAAACCGAAGCAGCTTGTCAAAGATTTTGAGGTAAATAGCAAACTGTATCAAATTAGTCTGTAACTTAAGAGATGGTGAAATTCTGTACGTCTGTTGGAAGTGGACTACCATGGTCTTCCCCATTGCGCCACAGGTGAGCTAAAGGCCCATAATATTTCTAACGAATCACATGTGGAGTCCACACCAATATGCTTTAGTGCAGGTTTTTATTTGTAAGGTGACAAAATGGCTGTTACTAAGCCTCCAAAAGAAATGATGTATGGAAACCTGAAAAAGCCATTATGATGTCTTGGGGTAAAATAGAAGACTAATTGTTTTTATAAATGCCTTTATAGCATAAACGACACCTTTCTCACACCACTATGAAATTACATCATCTTAAATTACAGTGATACATATATATCGCATTGTAGAATACTGTGGCTTTTGTGTGCCATAACTGGTCTTTGATCACTCCTATCTGCCTTGCTAAAACCCAGCTCTAAGGCAAAATTTTTCTCCTTTGTACGCCCAGAAGATACTGTGTAAAAATCCTTACAAACTCAGCATCTATAAGAGTTTATGCAGCGTTATTTTAAACACACTATGATAGAAGGCATACTGAAATATAGGTCGAAGTTGGGCGCAACTTACAGCTAATGGCCGGGTTGTATTTTTCAAGGACTTGAGTATTTATTGACATTTTACAAAATTCCACTATCTAGCTTTCAAACAAGTTATATTTCTATGAAGGTTTATTTCTTTCTAGCTTTGTTTTTGACTTGATATATTGTTATAAGTTGATATATATTGATATAATTGATTGATATATATAATTGATATAAATTGTATGTATTGATACAAGTTGATATGTTGTGGGGTAATCAGTGACAATGAATTTTCAATTAATATTTCAGATTGAAGTAAATATCTTTGAGCCCCAGGGTATCACTGAGCTGGAAGCGGAAGGAACATTCATCACCAATGATCTACAAAATATCATTAAAAAAACTTTTTCAGGGGAAAAGGTAAAATGACTACTGCATTCATAATTTATTTATTACGGTAATAATTCTGAACTAATAATGTCAGTGCAAAAGTGCTGTAGTGGTGAGCGGTGGAAGCGAGAGGAAAAAAAATAGAGAAATACAGTAAAGGCTTGTCTGTGCAAATGAGCTCTGACTTCCAAGCTAGCAAGTTGAAGGCCATCTCCATGCAGTTCAGAAGCCACGTAGCTGTTGGCGTGGTACTGTACTCAAACTGGTAGGCCTTGTCCCACAGCAGTAGTTGGAAACCTGGATACTAATAGGAGTATTTCTTACAGAAGAACTGAGTCAGTAACAAGTAGTTTTCTCATGTGTGGAGGTGGTACAATGCCTAAGACATGGACTGCCCAACAGGCAAAGGTATCCTTTAGAGTGGAGGTCTGAACCGAGAAAGGTGGGGAAGTAAACATATGAAGAAAGCTGTAGTTAGCAGCCTTCACATATCAGTTACCCATCAATAAGTATATAAATGCATATGGATACAACCTAATGCCTAACCTGATAAAACAGGTTATTCTCATGTCTGTGAATATAAATATACTAGTTTTACAAAAATGCAACTTCTTTGTGTTCTGTAGAAAAATTTCAGCTATTAAGGTTCAGATCTAATGAAGGCTTTTCTTTTCAGGGGCATATCTCTTTCAAGCCAACTCTTGATCAGCAGCGAACCTGTGCAAATTGCTCACAGTCTGTCTTGGATGGGGATTTTACTGTAAAATATGATGTGAAGAGAACAACTCCAGATAATTTGCAGGTAAATCTGACAGCTGGAAGTTTTGAACTGTTGAACAGCTTAGCTTGCATAGTAAAGGTCAGGGAGCAGTGAGGGCTAGCTGTTCCCTAAAGGACAGGGAGCCAAGCGTGACAACACAGCTGACAGCACAGGGGCTTCGCCAGCCACAAACCCACTGCCCGCAGTACCTGAGCAAGGCAGGCCCAGAGATGGTAGTCAAATTCAACTGAGAGTCCAGGTCAGCAGGCAAGTTTGTGGTGATGAGGCAGCCCGAGGTCAAGGGGGGAAGTCAGTCTGCAGGGTGGGATTCAAATCAGTGGCGTCCATGGACAGGGACAGGTCTGGCTGTGACACAGCTGGAGACAGCCATTCTTATTGTAGCTCGAGCAGGGACTAAAGGCCCAGGCTTGTG
This sequence comes from Charadrius vociferus, assembly GCF_000708025.1. Classification (NCBI taxonomy): domain Eukaryota; kingdom Metazoa; phylum Chordata; class Aves; order Charadriiformes; family Charadriidae; genus Charadrius; species Charadrius vociferus. The sequence continues at coordinate 1,101,139 of NW_009649934.1, forward strand.
CTTAAATGAAGCTACTGGGCCCATGGACAGAGGTGGGACTGGTCAGGGCCATTAAAGCCTATTAGTCCACTCAGGGGCTAGACGCTAAAGGAAAGTAATTTCTTCTTTAGCCATTCTATCTTTATAATATACAAAAGTCTTTTGGTTTTGGTTTGCTTTTTTTAACATTTTATTTTTCAGATTGTCAATGGCTACTTTGTACACTTCTTTGCACCAACAAATCTTCCAAAGTTGCCCAAGAATGTTATTTTTGTAATAGATATTAGTGGCTCAATGTCTGGAAGAGAAATAGAACAGGTAAGTTATTACATTACTATGAAATCCCAGTGGAAGAGCCTCCGTTGTGATGGAAGGGACATGGCAGCTTATAGTGCATATGTGCTGCTTAAGCTACAGCAAGTGGTTTTATGCTGTGACCTCTCTAATGCTCATTACCATAAGCACTAGTTTAAAGCGGTACTGTACAACAAAATTCTATACATTCAGGTTATATTTACTTACTTATAAATGTTATTAGTGCAAAGCTGTCAATATCATCATTTCCAGAGGGCTCTGTCACATGTACCGGACAGTTCCAAAATTAAAATGCGCATACAGTATTATGTGCATTATCTATGTTGTTCATTCTATATCCTCTGGGAAGTGGCAGCTCTTCTCATAGTTAGGACTCCTCATTCTAAGCGAATGCTCAGAATTTTCAGGTTTTGGTGCTGCATCAAAATACCCATGCTTGTTGCGGATGAGCTTTTCCACCAACCTGTAGCTACCCATTTCCCGTCACTCTCAAGTTGCCATGCCAGCTTACCTCAGTGTAGGCAACGATCCATGGCGTGAGACCTGATTTTCCTCTCGGCTACAAAGATTTACCAGATGTAATTGCAACTGGCTGACTTCACTAGAGTGACTCTGAAATAGACACAGGGACTGGCAAGGACAGAACAAGCTCAGAATTTTTGCACAACATAGTGTGTAAGAGGTTAAAAATACCCAAATGCTGAGAGATTAATCATGTAAAATCTGCAAGCACCTATTTTGTCAAATGTTGAACCATGCACCTAAATCCCTTTGTCTTATAGACAAGAGAAGCACTTCTAAAAATCTTAGATGACATTAAAGAAGATGACTTCTTCAATTTCATACTGTTTGGTAGTGAAGTACACACCTGGAAAGACGCATTAATCAAGGCCACTCCTGAGAATTTGGATGAAGCAAGGAAGTTTGTTCGGGGCATTGACACTGAAGGCAGTAAGTACTTTACTGGGCTTGCCAATAGATCATTGCATAAGTTAGTTTATCAGTTCAGTCTATGAACACAATGCTATGGGGTTTGGTTTTTTGGTTTGTTTGTTTGTTTGTTTGTTTTTATTATTATTACTGATGAGCCACTCCTAAATTTGAAATTTACTCAGAACATGACATCTATTTTTTCTTGTATTTCCAAAGTCCAGGTACTTTTCTGTCTAAACATCCCCCTGCTTGCAAATCCAAATCTTTCATTTTCATCCTGTAATGAGATCTCCTCAGATTCCAGTGAAAAATAGGCCTTTATTTTGAGTGTCTGTGCTGGAACCAAATTTCTATGTTTACCTTGCAGTGACAAATTTACATGGTGGTATAATGAGGGGAATTGATATGCTGAATGCTGCTCATGAAGGAAACCTTGTGCCCAAGCGAAGCGCTTCTATAATTATCATGTTAACAGATGGCCAACCAAACGTGGGTAAGTTTGTGTTGGATGGAATAATAAAGAGAGTGAATTAACTAACAAAAATTGCTCAGTTAAAATTTGCCTCCATCTTTGACTTCTGGCTGTTTTCATTCTTTAAATGCTACTATACCAGCATCATACTACTTAAACAAGTTTTTGATAATGCGTCCTAAGAAATCTGAACATCACTAGCCACATTTCATTTTGTGATAATTTTGTCTATTTATGAATAAAACTCATTGTTTTTTTCTGGTTTGATTGCAGGCATATCAAATACGAATGACATTCAGGCACATGTGAAAAAAGCCATTGAAGGAAAATATCCCTTATACAATCTTGGTTTTGGCTATGGTGTTGACTACAACTTCTTGGAGAAGATGGCACTGGAGAATAAAGGATTGGCCCGTCGGATTTATCCTGATTCTGATTCAGCTTTACAGCTTCAGGTACAGTAATCAACACTTAAATTAGATGACGTATACATTAATTCAGATAACTATACAGATGTTCTTATTTTGAAGTAATCAAAATCCCAAAGTGTAGTCTGGTACTGAGATACTCCAGAGTCTGCCGTAATCAGAATATTAGTTGCATTTAATTTTCCCCTTCCAGAAAAGCAGAAAGTAGGACAGTAAAAGGGAGATACTGTGGGCTATGGAAGAGGGTTCAAAACTTGGCATAGGGTGACACAAGTCACAGTTCTGAAGAACACTTCATCATGCAGCAAAATTGCTGCAGTCATTATATCACCCATACCTCACAGATCATGTAGTTAATGGCATGTCAAGGGAAGAGAAGGATGACAGAGCATAAAGGCTCTCAATATTCTGTCTTTAGGAAAGTACTGCAAGCAGGTTTATCTTCTGAAGCATTTTGTACTCGTATAAGGCATGAGAACAGGTATAGGCAGTTCAGAGTTGAGCTTTTTTACTTTTCACATTCCAATAGCAACTATTTGAAAAATTCACCAAAGAATTTAAATACTGGATTTCACTGCAAGCTCTGCCAAAATAAAATACCTAGTCTCCTTTGGCATATGTTGTCATGTCAGCCTTTGGAAGGAATAGATCTAGAAATTTATTTCTATCAAATGGGGGAAGCTTGGGATCCCTCTTGATAACGTTGATGGAACATATCACCGACACCATGTTCTCAGGTATTTCAATTCTTTTCATGAGACTGAAGAGTTTGTATGTCCTTTCTCGTTTCCATCATTTGCAGATTTTTAGGCCTTGTACTCTGAGATTTTACTGAATATTTAAATATTTCTTCTAAAATACACTTTTAGTTTTCACTGCTGAAATAGCAGGATGTTTCTGGGCACAGGTCTACCTATGAATTAAAAATTCAATGATAGTGAAATGTTTTTCTTTTTTTTTTTTTTTTTCCTGTCCTCTAGGGGTTTTATGATGAGGTGTCAAATCCTATGCTCACAGATGTGGAGTTAAACTACCCAGAAAATGAAATATCAGACCTAACTAAAAACAGTTTTAAGCATTTCTATGATGGGTCTGAGATTGTGGTAGCTGGGCGCTTTATAGACAACAACCAAAACAGTTTGACTGTAGATGTGAGAGGTGAAGGTGTAAGTATGGATTTCTTTGACTTAAGTAAGGTACGCAAAATGTCTGAATGTTCAAAGCTGGCAATACTTAAAATATGTACTGGTATTTCTTTACCTCAGTGACAGGATTTGTTACTGCATCTGTGAGAAACTAAGTGCGCCAAAGTCATTGCTTTTAAAACTGCAGGTTACTTGCCTAACTCAGTCAGGTATATTAGGGTCAGTCTGGAACACCTTTGTACAGTGTGACCAGATTAGCTTTGTTAATGGATTTGTTTTTCTTTAGTATAGTCTCTAAATACCCTAGCTGGTTCTTTCAGGAGGCAACGTTCACTGTTCACAGTCTTCACTGGGTGAAGAAAACTGATGGATAAGATCAGGTCCCTTCCAACCTGAACCATTCTGTGATAAGCCAGCTGAATATTTGAAATGCCTTCCTCTCAAAAATAGAAGTCTGCTTCTAATATGAACCAAGTGATCTAAATACCTCTCCAGATCTGGATTCTGTAAAAATATTTGCCCCTGATATTCAAGAAACACGACACAAACATTATACATCATGTTATCATAAATACTGTGAACTGCATATACGCACCATATATCCACCATGCACTATGGGGTATTTGAAATATATGAAATGAGGTGTATTTCAAATACAAATAATGTATTATTAGTAAGTTAGCTAGCATATCTGCTTGAAGATGTTCCTGTATGAAATTGGCGTCATAATCAAAGTCCTTTAAATCCTGAGTAGCCAGATGCTAATGAACAAAAATGCCATGTGAATTTGGAAACTGCATTATGTCCCATAGTGTACACTGCTAACCTTCACAGAAGCAATGGAACAAAGATCCTGATACAACACTGATAATTTCCTGGGCAAGTGCTGTGCAGGACCAGACTCTTTTTTCAATTCAGTAAGGCTTTCAGATGTGAAGGTCTAGATTTCGGGAGGTTCTGGAAATCCCTGGCTACTTATGATACAGATAAGTTTCCTTATTCCTAACAGGCTAATGACGCCCTGTCATATACTACACAACAAGATGCCGAGCAAACTGCGAAAGCTTTCCAAGAACAACAATACATATTTGGAGATTACATTGAAAGGCTCTGGGCTTATCTCACCATTGAACAACTCCTGGAAAAGCGGTAATTATATCTAGAATAACATCTTTGCTATGAACCCCTTAAGCCATCTGGCTGGTACAAGTTCTAGCATGCAAAGTTGAAATTCACATCAGACTGAGATGCCAATGGGAAAGCATAAAAAACAGTAAGGAAAGTCCCCCAATATGTTCTCTTTCCCAACTTTAGTATTCCTGTTTCAGGTTGCAAATTAAACAATTTTAAATTATTGCAAATATAAAGGCAGTTTTGCCTTTTTCTTGGATAGCCAGTGGACACAGAAGTGCTTTTAGACTGAAACAAATATTCCTTATTGATAAATTAGCTGCAGAGAAATGACTGCACTTTAAAGAAAAATATTTAATCCAGAGTTCAGCGAGTAATTTAGCAATCGTTGGTGCTAGGAGTCTCTACCTGTATTCAGTATTGCAGCTACAGGAGAAGAAAAGGAGAATCTTACAGCCGAAGCCTTGGACCTCTCATTAAAATACAAGTTTGTAACGCCACTGACATCCATGGTGGTAACAAAGCCAGAAGACTATGAAAATCAAGATGGGATTGCAGATAAACCCATTGAAGGTATAGATGTTTTCACAATTCTACTTTCTTTGAGGAGCCAAGCGTTCCTTTGGTGTTGCCCTAAAGAAAGGATTTTATGCTGGCACAGTTTTGAACATATATCTGAAAAATCTACTTTCCAAACTTTGTGTATGGTTTATGCAAAATTCTTTTTCATTGTACAGCTCATTTCCATCAAACCATCCTTCATTACTAAATCATACAGGCAAAATACTATACATTAAAAAAACTCAACCTTATTTTCAGCTAAATATATAAACTATTACACCAAAAAACCCACTAAAACCAAGAAGCATTTCTAATCTAATTACTCAGCTATATTCAGTTTAGTTCACATCACTTTCTCCTTTATTTTTCTACATACTTCAGTTTAGGAGTAGATATAGTGACATCTTTCTACATGAAAGGGAAAATTTGGATGAGATCTTCCTCATGCAGGATATATCAGGTTGCAAAAGGACTGAGATTTTATCTGCAAAACACAGTATTCATATATGTTGCAGAGAGAGAAGCAATTATATTGAAAGTGCACAATTTGTTCTCAACTCCTCTGATACTTTGGCTAATTATTAACTCCTTGCTCAGTAAAACACTGTGCTTTCATACAGTTCACCCTCTTTGTTTAACCTTTGTGAAACAAAATGACTTTATTCCTGTTTAGCAAAATAAGGCAAATGCTATCCACTCAGTGCACCCTAAAGCCACCCTGCCCTCATCTGTGTGTGTTGTTCGGGCCATTCTCATCTCTTCCTCCCTCAACAGGTCGGACAAACCTCTTGTGAGGTTTTTCAGTCTCTTCTATAAGCATCCATTATTTTTTTTCCCAGACTTTGCTTAGTGCCCCTAAAAGTTCCGCCCAGGCTCTGTGCAGGCTCTCTGCTGGCTTCTAGATGAAAAACTTTATCTCCTGAATTAGGCATGGTAACTTAGGGCATTTTAGCATAACAGAGATGCTTACTAGAGGTTAGTGGGTTTTTCTTTCAACTGGAGTAAGTCCTAAAACCAATTAATTGCTAAGTGCCCTTCAATTCTGAATAATTTTTCAGGCATTCTGCTGATATAATTTTTGCATAATTTTTCATAACTATCATAATGATATCGATATAAAACCACTTCATGTTTAATTTATCATTCAAGTCAGTGTACAGCCTAACTACCTTAAAGTTTACAGCTGGACTCCATAAGATGGATAAACTTGCATAAACATCTGACAGAAGTGGTATCCACTCAGCGTGATCTTCAGCTCTTTACTTTCCCTTTCCAGGTACTTGTAGTACAAAGGCCCTTTCCTGAACCTTTTTCGCAAGTAATTCCTCTTTGTATATAAAAAGTATATAGCAGTAATAGGAGAAAATACTCAAATCACTGCTGCTGTAGAAGAGAAGAAAAACTTTACACACCCTAGAGTCTAGATTCACAAATAGGATTACGGAATCATCCAGGAGGTATTAACAGAATGATGCAAATGCCTTGAAAAGCACAAAAGAGTAAAACCAATGAGGAACATTTGGCTATGTGAAAACAGTGTAACAATAAAACAATTACTAATAGTGCTCTTGTCATATGCCTAATTAATTGCAGTCTTGCTGCCCCACACAGCAGCTTTTTGCTTTTGGTGTGTTTCTGTTTGATCTACAAATATTGAGTTGTGTCATTGGGAAGAAATGGAACTGTAAAATACTGAAGATACCTGGTTGAATTGTCAAACAGTTTTTAATTTCATTTCTTAGAATATGTTTTAACAGGGTCACAATCCTTTCTGTTTAATCATACAACTGAAAGTGTAAATTTCTCTTTTTCTTTCTTTCACGTCTTACCTGCCCATGGTGACAGCTGAAGGTATGTACATTTCTTATTAAATTTACTTAATATTTTTAACTGTTAGAGATGGATTTCCTGCATCGCTTACTTGATCTAGGGTGCAATAGTTTCATAAAATTCTTGGTGAATAAATCAAGACTGTGTTATAAATGGATTAGAAACTTTTCAGCTGGAAAAATCTGTAAATACCACTTTCAGTGTGGGTCCTCCTATGTCTAAAAATTGCAGCACCCCACCATCACATAATTCAGGCCCAGTACAAATAAGTTGCTTTGCGGGGCCAGCGCTGTTGACTCCCAGATACCCATGTGTAGCACAGTCTCTCATACAGAGATGTCTTCATTGATGCTGTGATTGCTGCTTCTTCAGCACAAAGCCTTATCTTCAGACACCCCTCCATAGCTTCAGATATAAAAAGAGTAGAAGACTAGAAAAGCGTGGAAGCAGGTGAGTAAATCTTGCTGATTTCCCAGTAGTACAGTTTAGTACAAGATAGCACAGAGAAATCAGAGAAGAGCAGGTTGTCCCAGCCCCTTAAAGAGCAAACCGCATGCCTGTGGAGAAGTATTTTTGCTGAAAAGCAGGGTGTGCTTTCTGCCTGTTCAAAACTATTGCTTTGTTGCACTACTAAATCAACTCTTTTGACAAAGTTTTTCTTTAAATATTTAGAAATTTATACATAATTCCAAGATTTTGGAGTTGGTTTTGGTGGAAGGAAGGAAGTGGAAGAGATTAGGTTTTTTTCTTTGTAGCCTCTAAAATAACATTTTGTTTCATTCACAGCACAGGCTGTCGCAGCTATTATGCCGGGTAAGTCATTAGTTTAAGTTTCTGAATGAAGCAGCATCTGTCAAAAGAAATCGGTTCAGACAACTGAAATTACCAGAGAGATAGAAACTGCCTTTCCTGGGCTTACAACTGTATTTTAAAAATACTGCCAAATTCTGCTCGCTGCTAAAATGTTGCTCACTGCTAAAACACCCTTAAAGGTTGAACAATACCAGATAGAAAAGTTTCAGCTAAATAGCTTTTAAGGACTAAATGCCAGTTCATCAAACCACTATTTTTTCCTGAAAGTGGTTTCCCAAGAACAGAGGATAGGCTTGTATTTTTATTTCCTTTGGAACTTTATGAAGCAAGGGGCAATGATGTCAGCATCTCTGACTAAATTAATATGTTCAGTTACTTATAGGAAAAGAAACTGCTTTATTCAAGAGAGAGAGGCAGCAACTGACCCTTGAGATTGCTGGGTGGGCAATCCTGGAAGTGGGAGAGTTAGATTTATGTTTTTGCTATGGAGATTAGTCTTGATTCTCTCTCTCTGAATCTCTCTGTCCGGTTTGCTCAAGTCTTCATTGAAAAGATTTAAATAACATTTTTAAAAAATTCATTTTAGAAAAAAAGAAAAAAGTCAAAACCTCAAAAGTTTTCAATGGATGATGTTGCATTTACTTGCTGATAGCCACCTTAGTCCTTCAGTCTGAGACATTTGTATCCTACAGATACATTACTTGGGCCTTGTGGAAACCCTCAAAGCAATTCAGACTACAAGTGAAGTCAGCCTCAATCCCGAAGCTTTGCTTGATTCAAAAGGGGCACAAACTGTCTCTCCATGGACTATATGCTTTAAAATCTAGGATGGAATTAGCCATTTACCTGGCATACTGACTTCCTGACATCTTACATCTACTGTGCAGATAGTGTGTAAATATTCCATTTTGATGTGAGTTTTTATAATATTTTTTTTTTTAATTTACATTCTGCAGCTGCACGCCTATCTTACCTACATACCACACAGCCCACATGGTATACTAGTGGTGAGTACTTTGAGTCTTGCCTGCTTAGAAGGAGAACAGAAGAGAGGGTATTTAGGACTAAATTGCACAGTTCTTCTAAGTCTTTTAGAGAATTCCTTTCCACAAAAGCAGGGGGCTGGTATTTTAATTTACTTTAAACATCTCTAAATGGTTTTTAAAGATCAAGTGACTGAGATTATATATGGCCATTTTCTTAGTCCTCCTTCCCATTGCTAGGTTTTGTGTTGGTAACTGCCTATTCCCTATTCAAGTGAACTTCCTGTCCTCAGTAACGCTTCCATGGCCCTCAGAGAGAAGCACTTATCGGTGGCCCTCCTAAACCTACAATCCATGCGCCAAATTTTGCAGTGGGCAAGAGACACAGGACATACATCGTGTACCTGGAAAAGATGAGGGGGAAAAGGATGCCGTTCACTTTGGGGATATGATAGCAGCTTCCTTAGGACCACACCACTCCTTTGGAGGATGGGCTGGACTAAGCTGGGCGTACAGCTTGTGCATGGACCAGTTCCTGCTGGTTCCCAGCATCAACAATTCCATTGCCACAACATTACATGTTTATGCGGAACTTTGAACCTGTGTATCACTGTGCAAATACCAGTGATTTGCCTTTTCAGTTGATGGAGATCCACACTTCATTATATCGGTGCCACAAAAAGAAGATGCCATTTGTTTCAATATCAATGAAAACCCAGGTGCTGTGTTAAATTTAATAAATGACCCAGTTACAGGTGAGTTTTTCATTTTTTAAAATACAGTAAATCAGGATTCTTATAATAGTGTCATATGTTTAAAGGCTATTTCTCTCTTTTATACTGCATAAGCTTTTTTCCAAGCAAAGTTAGTAGGAGTTACTGTAGCTGTGATAGGGTACCAATTACCATGACTGTGTTTTCAGTTCCTGGAGCAAAGCGAACTTTTAAACTTCGTTTGAAGACCACTGTGAGAGTTGAGATACAGTTTGCCTCAGTGAGTAGTAGCAGAAGCAATGAAATAATCCTTAGGTTGCCATTTCATGGAATACCTGGTAAAGAGAGACTGATGGCACACGGGCTATTTGTGCCCATCATAGACTCTTTGTGCTCTAGGAAATATTTAACTTTTCTTAATAAAGTGATTGTTCTCTTTGTGGAAATCCACAGAAAAGCCCCCTGTGCTTTATTCTACTTTGGAACAAACACGCACAAGTAATTCTGATCTATTTTTCAACTCTTACTTGTTTCCTTGAGTTGTTAAATTTCCATTATGCTCCTTGGTATCAGTTGATCAGGTCCTATTATAAAACAATACTTGGTGTTTCCTTTTTATATTAGGCATCACAGTCAATGGAGAACTCATTGGTGATAAGAGAGCAAATAGTGATGCAAAGATCCAAAACACATATTTTGGAAAACTTGGCATTGCAAATAAGCACCTGGATTTAAAACTGACGGTAACTCCTGAGAAGATCACCGTTCAGAATGGCGATGAGAAAACGGGTTTCACCTGGCTGGACTCAGTCACCTTGCAGCAAGAAGGGTAAGGCTTACAGACAGAATGTCAGGCCTCCTATGTTACTTTCTACACTTTGTTTAGCGTTGATCAATAATATACTTTTAAGATAGGTTGTCTGAATATACAAAAGAAACTGATTCAAGTCCTGCTGGATTCTGCTCTCTACTTTGTTGTGTAACTGCTGAATGAGTATTCATAAATTCCTCTGTTTGGAATAAGTAAGTGAAGAATTTTCCCTGATTTTCTATTACTATGACTAAGGGAAAAGTAGATTTGATATTGTGCTTAATGCAACAGTGTCTTGCAAATACTTAAAGAGTAACTTTAGACATAGTGTGTAATCATTCAAACAAAGACATAATAATGTGCTGTAAACAATCTCCATTTTAAGAAATGGAAATTGTGATATTTATAGAATAGGTACATTTTGCCCTGTCAGCAGGTATATTTTTCACCTGTGCAAAAGGAATGGGCAGCATCTCCTCCTCATTCACATTTTCATTATGTACCTGGAACAAAATTACTGCCTTCTCAAAGCATGGCACTGCAAAAGAAAGAGTGCTGGACCAAAACTCTTATTCATACAGCATACTTATTTTTTTATTATGACATCCACATTGATGCTATCACTCACACACTCAGGAGCAAATCTTCTTTATCGTAGCACTAACCTAGACAGTTCAGGAGTTGTATTTTCTGAAAAACAAAAGGAAAAGGTGTCAGGTAGCATCCAGGCAAGGAAGTGATGGTCTTAGCAACATTTTATTACTGAGCATGAGGTGTTGTATCTACATATCACTAACCTATCTGTCATTAATTGGGCTATTAGATGACGAGTTTTGGCAGAAACATCTTGCTGAAAAGTTTAAAGGCTAGGTAGCCTTTTACAGTGTAAATTAATTTCATTTAGTGTGAGTCTTGGACTGTCTGTGAACACACAGAGATTCACATGGACCAAACGATGCAGCAAAATCTCTATTTTGAAAAACACCGACCAATTCATAAAGCCATGTTTGTTCATTGAACGTGTTTTTTCTTCTCAAGTTTCTTCTCGTTGCTGTTAACTCTGGGAAGCACAATGCCCTAAGTCAAGTTTTTCTTTTTTCCTCAGTTTAACTTTGATAATTAATAGGAAAAAAAATCTGGTGCTTAAAATGGGCAGCGGTGCCTCATTTGTTATTGTTTTGCATCAAGTATGGAAGAAACATCCTCTCCACCAAGATTTCCTAGGATTGTATACATTGGAAAGTGATAAACTGTCTGAGCAGACCCATGGATTATTAGGTATGACTTCATTTAGTGTTTTCATGCTTGTCTTTCCTTATGAGGCTACATAATTTGTAGACACAATCTTGTACTTAGCCTTTCAGAACTGAGATAGTGGAGGAAACTGAGATGATGTTGATTGGCCGCGTTAAGATTTCTGACAAAATATTCTGGGCTCAGACTGTATGCATTATCTTTTCTTGAATTCCTCTGCTGCTGCTGAAATCACTGGCATTCATTGTACTCACTGGCATCTGTAAACTTTTTTATCTTGCTCAATCCCAGCCTCAGATTTTTTTTTTCTTACTACACTATTCCTCCATCCTCTTGGATGGTTTGATATCTCTTTTTGTCTTTATCACCTTTCTCCTAAGTACAAGCACTCTGAGAAAATACATGTGTGTGCTTGGTCAAAATTTGCCAAACCTCAGGGCATCCTTGTAAGAAAAGAAGTTTTTAAGGTATATTTTGATTTACTAGCATATATTAAAACCACAGAATGCCTTGTATCATCTAAGATTTTCCTCATGTTAGCCGACATTCTTTACTCTAGTAGAAGGTGAAGTTGGTAATTCAGGGATGAAAATTTTGACCCCATTGAATCCTGTTTTCTGCCAGTGTAGTGGGTTTGCTGGTGCGTGTTCTCTGTTGGAGAATGCACAGAGAGCAGCCATTTTCCCTTGCCTTCCAGATTTCACTTACAGAATCAGATAAGGGCTGCAACATTCATTCTGGGTCAGGAAGTTTACTCACTGTGGAAAATTATGAACTGCTGCAAACTTACTCTTCTCAGTCTTGGTATGCACTTTGAGGCCTGAGGAGGGTGAGCTGAGGTGTCAGTGGTAGTACGTGTTAGGTCTGTGCATCATGGGAAATGCTGTAACAAAACAGAAAAAGAGCAGAATGAGGATGCAATGTTACTTAGCTTTCCTGCTCCAGTCTCCTCAAGCTAAAGGACTTCTCTACACAGAAGTTACTCTGCTATGGTATGAGTTGCAAGTAGCAAGAAGACTGCAAAAGCCCCTGTGACATGTGGGTAACACCATGTTACAGTTCACTGACTTACACATCTCATCACTCTCATTGCTAATTTCATCATCTTTGACTTTGCCTCTGTACTTCACTAAGTAATCTAAAATCTGTGCTCATTATAGCACTCAAAGCACCAGACAGGGCAAAAGCCTGCAAAAGCTAATCCTGGTACGAATGCAAAAATTCCTTAGATGTCAGCCATGTTCTGAGCAGAATCACATGCAAAAATTTCAGAGATCAACACATGCATTATTTGATAAAAAAAAAAGCTAGAGACTTGGAGAGTACGTAATAAATACAAGTGAATAGACAAGACACAAAGTGAGGATATCGTGAAGGATATCTGGAAAAGGCTAGCTTTACTGTTCCTTTGGCAGCTGGAACTTACATCCAGATGATATGCATAGAATTCTGGCTTATAAAAAGTAAATAATACCAGAGGTCTATGTTCAACCTTACACAAAACTTGGTCTTTGCTTATCCATTGAAAACCCCAAGGGGACATGGAAAACAGCATGGGAATGTAGAAGTTCTGGGGTTTGTTTCTGTTTTAATATGTGCAACATGCCTGAAAAGGTAATTTTGGCTTCTATTTTTAGGACAGTTTTTCCACCCCATTGACTTCACCATACTTGAAATTCATCCTGGATCTGATCCCAAGAAACCAGATGCCACAATGATTGTTAAAAACAACGAACTGACAGTAACAAGGTAAAAAAAATAATTAAGTCCTTTGCAAAGACTTTGGAAAGACTGCCTCATCAAAGTGCAGTTTCTGCCTCCAGACGCCCATGGCTGTGCTTTCCCTTGCAGGGGCTGGCAGAAGGATTACAGAACAGATCCTAACCACGGCGTCGACGTTCCTTGCTGGTTTGTTCATGACAATGGAGCTGGGCTGATAGATGGTGTTCATACGGACTATATTGTTTCCAGTCTGTTTTAAACTACTACAACTTCCTCCAAATCCAGGGCTTATACAGAGTATTTGAAAGAATATTTTTCAGTGTTTAACAAGTATTAAAAATACATAAGCTTACCATGTGTGACAATGCCAAGATACGACTGATTCTCACAGCGAGTTTTACTGCATCATTTGATCAAATCTTAAGTGCTAAACAGCTATTCTGCTTGTGTGCAGATACCACTCATCCCCTGAAATACCCTCGTTTTTTTGAATTAATTTACTAGTTTTAAAATTCTGACTTAAAATGTTACTTTGTAAAACATAACAGAAACATTTAATCCAATTTTAAATCAATAACTGAGTGTCAGGAGTGATTTAAATAAAAGCCTCAGTACTTAATGCCTTGTTCTGTTATTCCAACAGCTATCAATGTTTTCATTCTGGTTTTACAAAGCGCAGGATGCCGGATGCATTTTGAAATTCCACACAAGAGGACAGCTGACAGACCAGCACGTATTTCAGGATAATTCCGTAGTACTTAAAGCCATCTGACCACTTGACTGTGCAGTGCTGAGGGCTGGTGCAGTGCCGTCACTTGAGATGACTGTCAGCCTCTGGGGCTTCTGCATCTTAGTATTTTAATTTGAGCCTAACTCGTGAATGCCCAAATCTTTATAAATGAATGAAATACCACAGTTCCAAACAGCACTCACATTTAAGTAACAGTAGCTGTCTTTTGGACAGTATCTTTTTTGTGTAAGACCCTTTACTGAAATGCCATGACTGTCTTCCAGTAAAATTCCTCCCTCTGTTCCCATAACAGAATTTATGTACCTATTTCAGGGCAAGAAATATCACATTTATTTATCTATTCATTTTGTACTGGAAGAAATGGTAAGCTATTAGCTCTAAAGCAAAAAATAAGCAGATTTCTTATTTACTTCGAGTTTTCTTTTAATCAAATCAGCCATAGCAAGGCAATTGTGGTCTCACATGGTGAAGTAGAACATTTCTCTACTGTTATATGACAAGGAGAGAAAGTCAGGGTGTGGGAAACTAGAATGCAGACACATGTGAGGAAAGAGGAGTGTAGTGGGAAAAACAGAGATGACATAAGATGTGATGGATTAAACTGAAAGAACAAAGGTAGAGGTAAACAAAAATGCAACAAAAAATAGAGGAAAAATATACTTACTGTTAAATTTATGGGAGAGACAGGCCTTCTCCGGAACAAAATCATTTACTAAATGCAAAAGTTTTGTAGAAGAAGAAAAATAATCAATTCTTGCAGGGAGGGCGGATGTCACAGCGGCTAGATATCTCTGCCTGCTAAATTCAGACAAAAATGATGAAAGGAAACAATAGTTTCTACAGAAAGTAATAAGTTACTGAAAAATGAGGAAGGCAGGGAGAGAAACAGGAAGGAATGAGAGAAGACCAGAAAATTGAAACTACTAAGGTTAAGTTTACGTGGTTCTGCATTTTTATTCTAAGATAATGAATTACATGGAATAAAATAAAATAAAGCAATGATCCATTTTGGATCCTGAGAGAGGAGCTGTGGGACTGCCCATTGGGGCTGCCCCCCTACTCACTTGCTCCATTAGAGCAAAAAACCAGCGCAGTGTTCAGCAGATCTTGACCTGCCTGGCTGGCAAAGCTGAGGCACAAGGCGATACAGGGCACAGCCTGAGCCACAGCTTTCCTGCTTAATCTACGGGGATGAGGCAAATCTCCGGAGGCGGCAGGAGTTTTGTCAGCTGTCACTGAATTGTCAGCCAGAAGTTGACTTCAGGGGCTCCAGTCTGCTTTTGCATGGCTTCTGTGGCAGCCTGAGAAACTCCCGCTTGCAGAGGTGGAGATAGAAAAATCCCCTTTTTAATATGTAGTTCTTCCAGGATTCCTGCAACATATGAGATAACTGCAAATGCAGCGAAGTTAATAATAAGGGCAGAGAGAAGAGGCAGACAGATGCTTACAGTTAGATAAAAATTTTACTCCTACCACTGACTTGTACAATGCTGGTTAAAAGAGAAGAGCGAGAGATATACTGGGTATTCTGCATCGAAATTAGAAATTATAGAATGCAAAATATTTATTACTGTGTCTGCCTTCAGCTTGAGCAAGGGAAGGGAACGTAAGAAATCAGAAGCCCACCAGACCTCACTTCGGGGCTTGGAAAGGAGAGGAGAAGAGTGACTAAACAACAAATTAAGACAGAATTCAAGTGAAAAAGGGTGAAATGGAACATACTTACAGAATGGAAAGCACAGGTGCAGAGGGGAAGAAGCACTGCAGAAAGGATGTGGGACTCGCAGTAGCCAGGCACACCAGCGACATAGGGCTGCTGCAGAGAAGACAGACATCCCTGTGGGTGCAGCCGGTGAGCACCTCTTTTAATACGCGAGAGGTTCCATCAGCCGGAGGCAGCTGCGGGTGCAGTCCCCTGCGCAGCTCTGGGCACAGCGCCTCAATGCAGCGTACGCAAACCGGACACAGTCCAGAGGACAGGAACGGCTTTGCAGAGTTGTAGGGAGCAGGGAAAAAAAACCCAACTACATGAAAAGTTGCTGTGAGGAAAGCTGACATCTGGTTTTCTTCCCATCTATCAGGGTTAGCAGGATCTGCTTCTTTGCAGCATGGGAGAACTGCATTAACAGAGCCACAGGCTGCATGGGGCGTTTGGGGAGCCTCCAGCACTGCAGGTTTTAGCGGATGGGTTAGAAGAGCAGCTCTCAAGAATGATCTGCACACTTGAGCCTCACTTAAAGCAGAGGGGACTGGTTGAAGATGCCCTCCAGCCATGCCTCACCGCTCTCTATTTCTGTGCTATTTGCTATCCCCGCAGTGAGCGGGCAGGTGGAGGAGGCAACGTGTAGACACCCTATAACTGACAACAGGGAATTTTTAATTTGCAGTAAATCCGCTGATAAAACCCAGCGTCAACAGCATATAATTCAAGTACCAAGTTCATTTCTAATGGAAATAATCTCCTGCTTTTCAAATTAGTAAACCTGTTTATGATGTGGTGAAGCAAGCTATCTGGTGTTTCCAGTTTCCAAATTCCACATTGTCTGTCGTGTAATTTGTCCAGACAAATCTGCATCTCCAAATCTGCATCTTGGAAGTACAAGCAATTCACGCAAACTTACCTTGGCATCACATCTACACAGTTCTTCTTAAAAAACAGGCTTCTAATTACATAGTTTGCTTTATCTTGCTGATGTTGGCAAGAAATTGCTTCTCTTTTAATACATTGCTTTAAAATAATAAGCTTTTTACTGTTATTGGCAGGATAGAAAGCAACTTTTGTTAAACCTTCTACAATGCTGGCATATTTATGGGTTCAAAAATACACAGGAACTGAAATTCTAAAACACAAAATAATTTTGAAATGAAAATTTATGAAAAAACCCGAAGACTAAAACTACAAATTGCATTCCACAGGCAGAGGCTTCTGTGTGTACGATTCCTCTGAAATGTTACCTCCATGCACCACATGGTTTTTTGAGCTCTTCATTATTTGTAAAACATCTTCCAATGTTTGCAAAACGTTGTACGAAACTGTGCCAAAAGCAGCTGCTAAATTTCAGGGTTGAAATGCTGTCTTTTGCAACAAGTCAGAGATCTGTTTCACAACCAGTCCCTGGCCGTTTGGAAGGCATTTATTGAAGCAGAGCCTCTGAAATGGCAACA
Organism: Charadrius vociferus; assembly: GCF_000708025.1. NCBI lineage: Eukaryota > Metazoa > Chordata > Aves > Charadriiformes > Charadriidae > Charadrius > Charadrius vociferus. The sequence continues at coordinate 1,118,145 of NW_009649934.1, forward strand.
CTGAAGGGGAGTGCAGCCAGCGCGGGCTGCCCCCCCACTCACGGGCCTATTGCTGACTGTGTGAGCTCCGAATGTTGTTACAGAACAATCTCCAAAGGACCCCGATACAGCAAAGCTGCTTTTTTTCCATAAAATAAAAAATGAGAGAAATGGTAAACTAACACTGCTTTAAACTTCATACTCTTTTTACAAAACACCTAGTTCTAGAACACTGTCATTTGTAACTGGGTAGAGAGTATGTATTTTAGAAACCTATTACTGTTTGCATGACAGATTTGTTGGATTGGGCAATGCCACTACTTATTTGATTTGGACACCCAAGGCTGTGTGTCCATATCAAACCGTGAGCTGATGATACCAATTTTATTTAGTTCATTCATACAAATCTTCAACAACATAACCAGATTGAATATTATAAACCATTTTAAAATAACAAACAAGCAACCACATTCTCATCTTGAAAGTGTAATTATTTCGAGGGAAAATATTAGTGAGATTTATCTATAGTGACAGGTAAGGCTTTAACTGTGGTTTCCTTGATGAGAGAAAGTATCAAAAACATTTGGAAGAACATCATTTGCATAGTTTTCTTTCCCAGAATTCTCTTTTCTAGGGAGTTATATCTATTGACCAGCAGGGAACAGGATCACTGGTTGACTCAAGCCTGTAATCCTTCTTGTATTGCCTGAAACAAAATCAAAACAAGAAAAATTTGCAATAAAATAAGCAAAGGGCAGGCCCAGAAGCGACCTTGTGTTTGCAGATGGTACCAGGAGTCAGAGGGACTGTGCGTGGGCAGAGCTGGCACCTCTCTGCTCCCAGAGCTGCTGATGGGGACGCAGGGACAGGGAGCAGAAACTGCACGCTCACAGTGTTTCTTCCATGTCACAGAAACTTGATAAAAGCAACTGAATTGTAGAAATTTTTTTCTCATGGTAACTCCAGCTGAGGAAACACCCTCCCTCTATCCATGTAAACAAGGCAGCAGAATCTTACTTTATTTGGCTTTTTTTATGCAAACCATAGCCCCGGGGTATGCTCCCTCCCCCGACGTGAAATAGGAGCCCCGGGCCCTGTAGCATCACTTAATAAGCAACAAATTCAGGCTGTTAGGGAAAAAATCAAGTGCAAGTGCCTATTATTTACAGGAGAGAGGCGTATTCTTACACACAAACACTCCCTTAGTTTCCTTTCATTTTGATCTGAGGTATTTGCTGATAAAATACATCTCAAAGCATGTACATCACTCACCCTTATCCCGTATCTGTTACCTGGTAACTTTGTGCTCAGATCCAGACACTTTTAGGAGTCTTTCATCAGCTCTCTGATTAATGTTGGAATTATTCTCAAATTTCGCTTTTGAATAAAATTGACCTATGTAACAGACACATAGATTATTTTAAAATAGAAAACACCTGAGTATTGTTGTTCATTTAACCCAAATGGCAGCTATAACACCAGGAAAGCAGCTCTCCGCCTCAGAAAACCAAAAGACAATATTTGGAAGCTCCCTTAGTGAGTTAAGAACAGCCCTGTGTTTCAGCTGTTATCCCTAACACTCCTCTGCAAAGACATTCAGCCTTGCTCTGATGGGTTTTCACATTTTTTTTTGGTGGTTTTAGAATATGCAGCCTCTCTGTTTGCAAAGTTTTCAAAACAACTTTAACTTCAGCCCCACCAGGATTTTTGGAGTTGAGATGTTCAGGACCAGCCGGCTTTCATTTTCCAACCCTGATTGTTTACAATTTTATGTCCATTATTTATAGTCCATTATTTGACATCAAATTAATTTGCTGCATAAATTATGTCATTCCACAGGACTGTTGAGGTTAAGCCCAACTATTAATTTAGTCTTATTTTAATGCTTTCTAAACCCACAATAGTCTATTTAGGCTTGTACTACCAGTGAGCAGAAAAACATTATGTTATGTTTCAAGGGTAAAACCTCCCCTCTTCGTAGAGTAGGGTCTGGATTGTTGTGCATGAAAAGATGATGTTAGATGTCTGAAAAGAATAAATTTAACGTTAAGTTTCTCTAGCAACCCCCTTAGGACCCAGGGAAGAAAAATCTGAATAAAGGCTTATGATGTGACTAAAAAATAAAAAAAAACCCTTTTCACTGCAGGATTTTAGTTACTAGATCATTCTTCTTTGCTGCATACATCGGTAATGATACATACCCACAACTCCACTAACTTTGTCAGAAAAATGGTCGGTGTTCAAGAAATACAGCCCAAGGAAATCATCTGGAAATTTTATGAAGGAAATTTTTACTGTGACTGTATCAGACAATGATGCTGTAATGCTCCTTTCCTTTTCCACTGAGACTCTCAGCCTAGGAAGTAAATTATTACATCATTTCCAAGAAGAAGATGAAGAAAGAACATGTATTTAAGTAGCTGACATTAATTTATTAAAATAATTTAATTTTTGTCTTTTTTCTCTTTGCATTTTTCATGATCTGTTGGTGGTCATTTTTAAACTAGAAAACATTAAGTAGCACATCTTTTCTCTCTATGCTGCACAACATATCTTTCCCATATCAGGTTACATGCAAACACACCAACAGAGAAGAACTTTTTGCTGATGAAAACACCTTATTATCCATAATGACAAGAAAGGCTTGGATGGAAGAAAAAAAAAAGAAAGAATATTTTCTTCTCATTTTAATGAGAAAAAAAGTAGACTAGATAAAATAATTCAATCTATTTTATGAACAATTCAAATACTTGTTTCTTGGATAATTCACAAGTTCTTGCAGACTCTGCCTTTCTTGTAACCCAACTAATTTTATTCCCCCGCCCCCCCCCCCCCCCCAAGGTGGGCTCGCAGAACACCAACATCCGCTGTCGTTTTCCACCCTTGCAGATCGGGTCAGACAGAACCACTCCGACGCGCTGCGGGTGCAAGGGCTCGGGTGCTGCTTTGAAGCAGGAGGATCATTCTGCTTGGCAGATGACAAATTATAGAGGGGCATAAATCCAGCACGTTCTTGGCTCCATTTGGATTACAAAAATAATTTAAAGCAGTTGTTTTAGGACTTCTGTTATTGTCTAGAACTGCCTGTAAAGGAGGGAGTGCTGTGCGTCCTGTCTGCCCCAGACCGACAGCAGATCCTCTCAGAGGTTTATTCCAGCAATGCAAAAAATCTAGTGGAACCAGCTACATTCAGCTCTTTCTTGTGGTTGTGAAGGATCCTGCTCTAATTAGTCCGACAAATGAAGTCTACATTTAAAGTACCCTTTCTCCAACAGTGGGCACTTAGTTACAGACAGCTATTCAAACACTTTTATGCCTTCCCGTAAAACATGCCAGCTACCCAGATATGAGTTATTGCTGAAACTGAGGAGAAAGAAAACTTCAGCCTGTGTGGAGCCAACCAATGTATAAAAGAGACAGTAAATGTCACAGCCATCACTTCGCACTACTCGCTCTGCGGCTGGAGCAATACAAAGTGTCTGGTGGCAGCCAGCACGGCGGTGGCATGGGGGCTGCTATGCACTGCAGTGGGTCCTTTTCTTTGGGAGATAAACGTTCTGCCTCTGGTGTAGAAGCAGGAAGGCAGGCTGGTGGTGCAGTTGCTTTGATTCTCTTACACAGGCATGGAGAATTAAAACCAAACCTTTTTTTCTCTCTGTATTTGAAATGGGGAATTGTGAAGGTACCCTGCTTCCACTCACGCTGAGTTACCGGATAAGGACATTTGGAAGCATTTACTTGAAGCAACTGTGAATGTGGAGGCCTGGATGAAAAAAAGACCTGACGCATTTTCAAGTCTGGGAAAGGACAGGGTGACGTTTCTTACCCTTGGACGGTGGAGGTGGCTGACTCTGTCCATGGCAGCCGAGTGCTCTCATTATTGTGGTTTAGGATGATCTCACCCATGGAGACGTGGATTTGTGCGGGGGGATTCACATAGTTAATTTCAAACTGCACAAAGTGATTTATTCCATCTCCAAGTTTCCCCGTCACAGTGAGTCCTTTAATAACATTGACACAAATCTGTCAAGGGACTGTGCTTTTAAAGTACAAGTCATCTTATTAAAACAGAATCATAGAATCACAGAATGGTCAGGGTTGGAAGGGACCTCTGGAGATCATCTAGTCTAACCCCCCCACCAGAGCAGGGTCACCTACAACAGGTTGCACAGGATGGCATCCAGGCGGGTTTTGAATGTCTCCAGAGACAGAACCATACAATGGTCAGGGTTGGAAAGGACCTCTGGAGATCAAACTGATTCAGCTTTGTGGCTGAAACAACTTCAGGGTCTCAAATCTAGTTTTGGGAGGCACAGCACCCCTGGATTTCAGCTCCATGTGCCCCACGGCTGTGGTGGGGTCACCAGAGTCTATTTAACCCCATGATGCCACCTCCTTTCACAGAGATGGCTCTGCTCCATTAGCAGAGCAGCTGACAACCGACACCTGGGGCCATGGCTCCTCTGAGTACAGGACCACAGAAAAACTGCAGCGCGTTAAAGAGCGTGCCTCTTTCCGGTAGCATGTAGAGATCATGGGGTTTAAGGTCTCTGCACCCTCAGAAGCCCCCAAGGGCTGGGCAGGGGAAAAGCCTAAAGGCCATGGATGTGACACCAGGAGAAGGAGGTGACCCACAACCAGACCAGTGAGGAGTGCCCTCAGCTGTTGCACAGGCAAAGTTAATATTGCCTAATATAAAGGAAAAATTAATGACAGGCTCTCGGGTCACTGCAAGGCAGCGGGTGTGATATGGCCTTGCACGAAAGGGGGTTATTCCCAAAGACACCAATTGCTCTCATAGACCAAAGTGGCTCTCCTTGTCCTTGGTAGCAGGGGTAATCTGGGTCACTCACCTTGCTCCGGATCCGACAGCAGGTGGACAGAGGGCTGTGCTTTTCCATCAGTATTTAAACAGATTATTTCATTTTGTTTGGGTAATTGCACGAGAAGCTGCGGATATTCATTGTCTGAAAAGCCAGAAGAACAATGTTAGCACGCAAAGAAAAATCTAGCCTGTGCCCTTTGGATAGGCACAGCAAAATTAATTAAGCAATTTATATCTAAAATATTAGTTATAGCTTTTATATAATAGAATATTAAGATCACCACAGTAATAATTATTGAAAAGCACACCCAGACACAGCATCTTGATAAGAATAAAATCAACAGATTTTTAAACTTATAGTTTAAGGACAGTAAGCCGTTAAAAAAGGTGAGGCTGAAGATCTGGTGTACTACATATTGCTGTTGGTGGTTACATCCTTGAGCCAGAGAGGCTTTCTCATGGGATTAACTAATGTGGAAAGAATGAGCCAAGGTTTGCAAGAAGGGCTAAAGGGTTTTCATAGAGTTGATGAAGTCAGAAAAAACATTATTGTATGAAAAACCATACATTACAATTATACTAATTATTAAAATGGGACTAGTGTATGTATTACTTACCAGGAGGTTGCGCTTTCATTTTTTCTCTTAGCCTGAGAACTGAAATACTTAAAATTAGTAAGAACAGTTTAATGAAACATTTTTCTCTAAGTCAGCTAATTGACTAGGAAGAATACTGTGACAGAAGCATTTTTAGCAGAGCTCTTGACTCACTTCTATGGAGAGCTTTGCTTGAAACAAGATGTCCCAATGGGGAAAAAAAGCGCAATGTCCAGTGCCTGTTAGGATCGACCGTGCCACTGGAGCAGGCTCAGCCCGAGCTGCAGGAGGGTTGAGAGCTGCGTGTTCAGCGCCTGCTACGCAGCATTGAACCCCACGTGCCCACCCCAGCTCCTCTAACACGCCACTGTGAATAACTACCTACTGACGACAGCTTCTTGTTGCTGCCAGATTGGGACTCAGAGCGCCATCGACCTGAAATAAAAGTTTTTTCCAATGTTTCATTAGTTTGGGGTCATGCCTTGCATCTCCTTCCCCACCCTTTAAAACAGGGAATCCCTCCTGCTCGTTGCCTGCTGACTTTTGTGGCTACAGGCATGAGCGCACATGTGCAGATCCTGTGCAGGCAGCAGCCGGCACCTTCTCTGCTCAGCGCTATGGGAGCTCATAACGATGCTGAGCTCTGTAGCTGCTGTGTCCTGGAATTCCTTCCTTGCAGGACAAGTATTGTCACTGTGCAGACAGCTGTGCCCCACATTGACTTCACTCAGCAAACCCCAGGACTGGTAAATTCTCTCTTTTTTTATACCCATCTCCTTCAGCTTACTAATACATGCTTTTCCAGATCTTTCACATTTATTTTTAGGAGGTACAATAATTTTTTTTTCTGTAAAGGGATCAAGATTGTTTTCAAAAGTTTACAGTTTGCTAGAAAATATCTGTGGACTGAAATACATATAATAAAAACTAAATTCTATATCAATTGGGTATCCACAATCAAAATGGATTTATTAAAGTAATGGTGCTATGAACCTACATATGAAATGAACTTTATAAAATTATTCTGAATAAAAACAAAGGAGGAGCGCTTACCAGGAGGTGCTCCACTCCTCAGTCTATAAGCATCTGGAGAAAGAAAAGAGAGTATTAGTATTTTATTCATGATTGTATTACAAGCCTTACAGGAGCACGTCAAAATCAAATCTGTAATTCTCCAGCTGCATCTGTCATCCTTTCCCAAAGTAAACTATCTGCAGCAATGAAGTCCACAGAGCACGAGCACTGATACCTGGAAAATATTTCCAGCCAAAGGAAGGAAATGGACAGAACCTACTAAGAACTTTGCAAGGAAGGGATTTGCAAAAAGGGATTTGATTGTCTGCTGGATGCTTGGGGCCTCACCCGCCTTGCGCATGGGGATGTGGAGGCGGGCAGTGGTGGTGCTGCTGGTGCAGCAGAGTTGCCAGTCCCCAGTGCGAGGGCGTGTGCTTCTAGTGGAAGGGGGCACCCGGCACGGGAGGCTCTGTGAAGGAACCAGCTCCATGTGGAGCTACAGCACCAGCACAGGCTCACAACATGGTCCCTCTGGAGCGCTGCGGCCCCAGACAAGAGCTTTTACTGGCAGTTAAAAATCAGACGAGCTAAACAAGAGAAATTGCAACAACATGCAAAAGAGTGCATCAAAACCTCCCTTGGTCCCAGTAACCCAGCATCCTGTTTGCCCCTTCTTCTCCCTGGCCACTCCAGCCGTGCTGGTCTGTCATGACAGACAGCAACAGTGCTCAGCAATGCTCAGGTGGGCACCAGCCCCAGATCCCGTGGGGACATCCCTGTGCCTTCAAGCAGCCGTGCCTGCTTGACCATCACACCGATGTAGGGCTTGGCATCTACTACAGAAACACATTGTGCTGCAAAGGTGGCCCCAAACTCTTCCCCTCTTGCAGACAAAGGAAGCTTTGAGGGAAGGGCAGTGCCAAGCCCTGCATGCCCCCTGAGCAGGGCAGAACAGTCGCTGCGCCGTGCTTCGGGTCAGGGAGTTTTCTGCTATTAAACTTTCCAGTACCACTTTGAAACAGGTAACCTTCAGAGAATGGGGCAGCATTGTAGTTCCCTCAACACATTTCTGTGAAAGAAGCAAAGCAAAACTAGGGCTCTTCACCTATAAAAGCATTGCTATGATGATGTATTATTATAGCTGGGATTATCAGATTAATAATGCTGGAAGTTTAAAATTAGTATTCAAACAGATCTATTTCCAGAAAGAGAGAAAAAAATACCTAAGTCATCCTCAGAAGTCAGTCCAAAATATTTTGACCTTAATTTTTTGACAGATGCTTCACACATGGTAAGAAGAAGCAGAAATCCTCATTAGCACCATTCACTTGAAGAACTACTTTTCCCCATGAGTAAAGACAATTTTGACCTCCGAGACTTGGAATGGAAGAATGGAAGATTTTCTCCCTTTGACCATGTTATCCACCCAAGCCTTGCACAGACCTCAGCAGTCAATGCTTATGTTTTGCTTCACGTATTTTTCCAAATCTCAGATACTGCCCTCTATAGAACCACCACCATGAGCTCTTTTGTTTTGGTTTGGTTTTTTTTTTTTAGTAGCCACTATTATGGAAATGTGCTACTGGAAAAGAAGAAAACACTTACCTCCTACTGGAAAACTGCTGGGCTTCTCATTATCTAACACAAGGAAGAGGGATAGATTAGTGTCATGCAGTCAACACTGACTGACTTTACCCATGCGCAAACCAGAACACTGGGACAAGTGGGTGTTGGGCTTCAGGTGCCAAGTGTTTTTGTGTTAAAGGATAGGTAGCTAGAGCACGTGCAAGACTCCTAGCGATGGCATGCTTGCCTCCCCTGCATTCATTTTTCCAATTTAACACTACAGAGAACTGTGTAGAATCCCTCTGGAGTGGCAGGGGAGGTGAGTAACAACTGTTAAATTACTTTTAGTTAATATTTAAACAAATTATTTTCCCTTTCAATAGTAGTGCCAATTTCACCACTTCACCTTTTAAAAAAATCCTGTACATTTTATTTTGAAAAGCAGCTAACCCCTGAACTCCTGCCTCTGATGTGGTTTATTACCATGTCACATCACCATAAAATGAACCTAGACTGAAGGTCAACAACAAATCACCAATAACAACAGCATGTTTCAGGGGGAGCTGTTTGATGCCCCATTTACCAGCTTCGGTGGGTTTGTTCGCCAGCTCTGTCTGCTGCTGGTCAGCAGGTTTGGTGACCACCATGGAAGTGAGGGGCGTAACAAAGCTGTACCGCAGAGACAGCTCTAAGGCTTGCGCCTCCAGGGTTTTCTGGTCCTCTTCTTCTGCTGAAATACTAAAGTCTGGGTTAATGGTGAAGAAATAACGTACAGAGACTATGAGCAGGTCATCTTCAGATTCTTTTTCATATTAGCTGTGTCTTAACAAATATTTTTGTTACTGAAGGGTGTCTTATTGGGATAACTCTGCTGTTCGCGTGCTTGAAATTATGGGAACGCATCCTGGTTTGAGGCCCAAACCATGACAAGATGCGTAATTGTTTGCAACACTGGAGCCTATGTATGGTTCAAATACATAAAAATAATAGATACATGAATTATGAAATGTCTTACGGACATATTGGTTTTTTACTAGCTATTGTCATTCACTTATCTACAGACAATAGACAAATACAGAAATATACAGAGACAATGTGTAACAACAGCTTAACACAATCCATGCAATTAAAATCTATTTCATAGTAATGTCATGAAGAGTATTTTATATTATGTTTTTATATGTATATATACATATATCTACACATTTAATGATACAGCACTATCATAAACTGAAAGGCACCTCATGTTCCTCATACAGTAATGTAGTATTCTTCCAGTATATTATGTTTTTAATACTACCTGCAGAAACAGAACTGTTTGTGTTTTCTAATCATATAATTTGTGAATAAGGAATTTGTGTTTTAATAAGTTACACATTTGTAATATGAAACATTAAAATAACTTACGATTTTTCCAGAAGCTGTTGAATGGTTAAGTAAGCCCACAGCCTCTCTATGAAATTTCCAAAGATGTAACTTTGATTTTGAAACACTTGCTCCTTCTCTTTGACATTTGCTTCTTCTTTAAGAGTCAAGTCACTAGCATGCTGAAGAGGGAGGAAACTGACCATCAAAAGAACAGTTCCAGACTTCTTTTATTGTCACATTATTAGACTTAAAAGAACATCTTTCAGTATTAAAGTGCCCTTTTTGTCCTTCAATTTTGTCCGTTCCCATTGGAAAATGCAACTCCAAACTACCAAAGCAGCATGTGTTTTGGATATATATTTCTGGAGTCGGAACACTGTTGAAAAAAGGAGGTAATGAAATTGTTCTATTTCAACATTTTTGAGATGAATAATTCAGATTTCCTTCTTCATTCTAGAAGTACAAACCATTTCCCTAAAAATGCTTGAAAGCCCAAGATATTGTGGTTTTGAAAGGATTGAAATTGCTTTTCACTTATTTGTGGATATATTTCAAGGATTTCTTTTGTAGCAAATTCAGGAGGGTAAAATTGTTTGAGTTCTCAAATAGAGAACATATATTGCACACAAAAGACTTCTTGAAGTCTCCTATTGCACTATAAAAGACAGAAGGGAGACATGTTTTTCACAGTTAGTAAACTAAACACTTACTGACTGAGCTTTAATTTCTACTGGCAAAAGATCCAGCTCATTGTTAATTTTTCCAGATACTATAATTTCGGATCCTTCAAAAAACAGCTTGAAATTGTTCTTGGTTAATCCCTCAATGGCATTTTCTGGATACTGCATTTCAATTTGCATTAATATTGGGGTAGCCACCTCTTGATAAAAGCCCTGAAGAGAAGCAGAGAGAGAGAGCACGCACAAATGACTGCAAAATTATGCAAAGCAGTATGTTGAATGTCTAAAACGCCCTTAAAAAGAAGGAAGCAAAGCTTTTTCTTCAGCAGTGTAAGACTGCTGCAAATCTAGGGGAAAAGAAGTGTTTCTTCCCAAGGTTCAGCACACCTTCTCCAGCCAGGCTGGCAATGCCATATGAACTATATTTCCCATGGTAATTCAAGTACCCAAGCAGCATCCCCATTATCACCATCCCACCCAGTTAGGTGTTTCGCTTTAGCCACTTTTCACATCTGATTTTTTAAACTTGACCAATCCTGAGGATTGATCTTTCTCTTTCTGGACTGGGGCTGGCACTAAACAAACCCAGTCTCTGCATATCCAGCCAAAACAGGTAGAAGTGGTTCCCAAAAAAGAGAATGTCCTGAAAGTTATAACCCCTCTCCAGATGGACAGAAAAGATCGAGGCTGGTGGTACTGCAAAGCCAGTTTGCCTGTAGGTGCCTCAAACTACCCACTGATTTTTAGGGAAACCGTAACAAACAGCTTCCAATAATACGGCTTCAAGTGGTTTGAAGTCAGACCCGAGAACAGAAGTTTTTCCACCATCATCTCCCCCAGACAATTTGTCTTTTTGCAGAGGTACAGATATGTGTGAGTCTCCAGGTTTGTCCAAATGCAGCTGATTTGAGGAGAACTTCAATTTTGAGGCATGGTTAGAATACAAACCCTCAGATACCCAAAACTGCCTGCCTTCCTCCCTCCCCAAAATTAACAGATAAACTCAAACCCAACTCTTCATCTCAGAAAATTTGTGGTTTTGCTGCTAAGACTATATATAACCTGTAGCTGATAAATGGCTTTTCTGGCATATTCCTTAGACCTGACCTGGAGCTGCAAGGCTGCATCAGCGTTTTCATATATACGACGTGCTATTCCCCCGTTGCTTAGGGCCATTTTCTCCAGGAACTTATAACTGACATCAAACCCGAAGCCAAGGCAGAAAAGAGCATATTTCCCATTGACTGCTTTCTGAATGTTCTCTTGAATGACTTCCACATTACTCTCACCTGTAATTGAAAGAAAAACATACCTGTGTGTGTTTGGTTTTTTTTAAAGTACAAAAAGACAGCAGCAAGTTCTGCTTAAAAACTCTTCAAAATAATTCAGAATAAAATATTAAAAACACATGGGACAGAATTCCGTTGACAGAGCTGGAGATGAAAGCATCACTCTGCATTTGGAGTGCCAGAACCCAATTCTCTCCCTTCATGACTTTTACTGTCTTCTACTCATGTCTTCATGGCTAAGTGCAAAATATTTTACAAGATTATGGGGGCTAGAGGAGGTTTTTAGGACAGACGGGACACACACTACAATTTAACAGCGCAAGGGATGGAAACACTTGATCAAGCATTGAGAAGACAAGTACCATCCATAACAATTATAAGCATGAATTCAGAGAATAATGTATTGGTTAATGGTGTAATTCAGACAAACTGCAAATTAACTCAGCCATGCTTCTCTCCCAGCCCCTTTGCGTGACAAAGGGAAAAGATTTTCACACCATCTTCTTATCCCATTTGAAGAGCTGAGGGCCCTGTATGGACAGCTTCTCTATCAGCATTTCCAGGCAAGAACTGTCACTGCCTGCAGTAATGTCATGGAAGCAGCTCAGATCACAGAATCATAGAATCGCTGAGGTTGGAAGGGACCTTTAAGATCATCAAGTCCAACCATTAACCTACCCTGACAAAACCACTTCTAAACCATGTCCCCACGTACCACATCTACCCTTTTTTTAAACACCTCCATGGATGGCGAATCCACCACCTCCCTGGGCAGCCTATTCCAATGTTTAATAACCCCTTCAGTGAAAAAAAATTTCCTAATATCCAATCTAAACGTCATCTGACATAACTTGAACCCATTTCCTCTCGTCCTAGCACTTGTCACCAGGGAGAAGAGGTCAGCCCCCACCTCTCTACAACCTCCTTTCAGGTAGTTGTAGAGAGTAATAAGGTCTCCCCTCAGCCTCCTCTTCTTCAGCCTAAACAATCCCAGTTCCCTCAGTCGTTCCTCATAAGACTTGTCCTCCAGACCCCTCACCAGCTTTGTAGCCCTTCCCTGGACACGCTCCAACACCTCAATGTCCTACTTGTAGTGAGGGGCCCAAAACTGAACACAGTACTCGAGGTGGGGTCTCAAAATTTCTCCCTTTCAGCCTGCTTTGCCAAGGAAGGCAGTGTGTGCAATAACGCTGCACGTATTCACCTGGCACTCCACTCCGGCTTGATTTCTAGCCAACTTGTGGATGTGCAATGTGCTCAGGGATATTTGAGAGTCACTGTGGCTGTGCTGAGCAGGCAGCACCGTGAGCTGAATTTTACTAAAAAACCCAAACAAATAAGCCAACCCCAAAGCAGTACGGATCACGCAATCTGAAAGGCAGACTGATCTTATTAGAGAGCTTACAGCTGAATTAATATTGCTGGCCTCAGAGAGATGCTGGTGCCACACAAAACTTGCACAAACTCCTGTTCAGAACAAGTGATGTTTGTGCCATTGCAGTGGGAGTTACTCTTTATTTAACCAAATATTTTTATCTCAACCCTCTGGTTTGTGCTATCACAGCTGATCACTAGTGAAGAGCTAGACACAGAAAAGAATACAAAACAAGAGGCACCTTGAAAATACCTCAAGTTTGGGGCAAAGAGGGTGAAGAAATATGAGCGATACCTCTTCAATTGGACTGTACATAATATATGCAAAATGTCCGTGTTTCTGCTCTAAGTATTTTACTTTCACATTTCAGCTGTGCCTGGATTATCTCCAAAACTTCCCTCGATTTTGTGAACTGTGAAGCCAATGGTATTTAGGAATACAGTTCCCAGCTAAAGGACGTGTAGTCGTGGGCAGGCAGTCTCTGCCATCAATTCCTACAGCCCTTGCCAGAGCCCTCTCATAATCATCCTCTCTTTGACGCAGATCCAGCAATAGCCCAGCCCGCTTATACCAGAGCTCTTTTTGAAACACAGACTATGTCTATCAACATCTGGGATGCAAGTGTAAGAGATAAAAAAAAAATAATTAAGGAGAGAGAGAGGACTGGGGCCAGTATTTACTCACCAGAAGTGGGCTGGCCGTCTGTCAGCAAAATAATCATGGAGACAGTCCGTTCTGGCAGCCTCTTGGCTTTATCCAGCATGCTCACGGCAGCCAGCAGGGCACGATTGATATCTGTGCCTATAATGAGAAAGCAGGCATCACTCACCTAAAAAGGGTAATCATCTGAAGAAATCAGTGCACTTCATCTGCAGACGCCCTGCAGAGTTGTTTAAAGTTTTCTGCAGAAAGTAATCCTTCAGAGAGACGACGATTTAGGGGTTTAGCCTACTGGGCTTAATTATGCTGTATTATATTGCAGTGGCAATGCTGGAGTATTCTTTTGGGAGCGTTTTCCACACATAAATCATGGCAAATACAAACCTGTCTAGAGCCATTAAAAAGTGCTTAAATAAACACACTGTCATCTGTTAACCTACATTTAAGAGATGTCTCCTAGCCTTATTTGAGAAGTCAAAGAAAAGAGCTGGGCACAGGTGGGCTTTATTTGACGTTAGCACCTGGGATGAGAAAACCTACATTAATACTAACAGTGTAACGTTCACAGGGGATTTAGCCTTTTAGATGTCCTTAAAACTAAATAATAAAACAAAGTGCACTGAGTGATGCAGCAATTTAAATACTTCATGGCTGTTTTGATTATTTTGTTTCTGTAGTGTGGCTTACACAGGAGTATAACTTTGGATACATTTTATTTTAAGGGACCCTTGATATTAAAAAAAAAATCAGCAAATTTCTGTCAAATGTTGAGTGAATTGCCATTTTTCTGTAGAAAAAAAATGTAGTATCTGGAAATCTTCCAGCCATCTCTGTTATAAAAATCTGAAACAAAACTTTGTGGTTTGTATAGTTCATAGATGTGATGTGACCATCTCTCTGTATATCCATATCAAAATGTAGTCACCAATCCATCCCCTCCCACAACCAGCTTTTCTATCCCACTCATCGCTCATAAGTATTGAAAACTTACTCGCTTTGTGAGCACAGATGGTAGTTCTGTGGTAGTACATGACTAACAAAAATATTTTTTTCTAAGCAATATAATATATTGGGTGCGGGTGTGTTGTTACAGGCCTCTAGTTGGTGCCTTGTACCTCCACTAGCAGAAAGAGTTTGCACGAATCCTGCAGCACTGGCCACGTTCTCTGCAGTGGCTTGCAGCAAAGAGCTCTTCCACTGCACTACTTTGCTGTTAAAGGTGATAAAGCTGAAATGATCTTCCAGGCGGAGGTCTTGCAAAATCTTCAACAGGGCATCCCTCGTCTGTTCCAAGGAGAAAACAATCATCACTTTGAATGTTTCTACTTCTCTGACAGAACTGGGATCGGAATTGCAGTGTAATAAGGGGGTTTCCTTCCAGCACTGTTCAAGATGCAGCCCAATGCCCTTATTTAGTCCTAACGGCATTTTTCAGGTTGAGAGCATCAGAAACGTCTGATTCACTTAACTTACAGACACAAAAGAACACCTATGAGGGCTGTAGTGGGCTTGTCTGCTCTCTAGCAAAGCTATATACACAGTCATCAATGAAGGTAAACCAGACAAATTAATTCTTAAAACTTCATTCAAGAAAAAAATCATAAGCAAAATATTCTGCAAAGATAGAGACAGAAAAAGTGCTTTCTTCCTTTAAAGTTTGATACCTGTGAGAATAGCCATATCAGAAAAAAGTTGCTCTTTGATAGTTTAAATCTCCACAGACGTATTTTCAAGAATTTCTGCATGTCTGCAAATTTTGCTGTGTACAAAACCAGCATGTGTTTTGAAAGTGAACTTCACAGTCACTTTCTCAAAATGCTGGTGTGTGTGTGACTGATGCAAGCAGAGGTCAGTATTTCAAAGTAAGTTACCTGTTCGATTTTTCTGCCTGCCATGGAGCCACT
Source organism: Charadrius vociferus (assembly GCF_000708025.1). NCBI lineage: Eukaryota > Metazoa > Chordata > Aves > Charadriiformes > Charadriidae > Charadrius > Charadrius vociferus. The sequence continues at coordinate 1,133,401 of NW_009649934.1, forward strand.
TCGATCTATAACAAAGATGACATTTTTGGGAAACACTGGCATTTCATGGGGTGCAAAGTAATGCACAAAATACCCATTGACAATCTGAAATACAGAATGAAATAATGTATAAAATTACATCAAATAAATAAATATTGCATCTTAATATTTTAGCATAGCAAGAAGGGGTGTGTGCAGGCTCAGCATTCTGTTCTTCTAGATAAGCCCAAATCAAAGAACTATTAAAATGTATTTTCTAGCTGGAAGTGAGACTATATGTAGAGAGCAAATTACAAGAGAACAGCACATGTATATTATATACCTCAGTGCCATATGTATGATATATCTGTATTATCACTGTATATTATGTTACCTCTTTATTATCACCTATGAGCACATCTCTGCTCACTGACTGTGACTGCCATCTTTTACCACATGGATGCATACTTCATTAGTGAAATGGTATGGAAAATAATGTACTTTATTCCCTAGGATAAATTCCCTAGGATTGATCCATAAATATTTTTAAGTTCCTGCTCTGTTTAGTTATGCCTCACTTGCCACAAAAAAATAAAAGAAAACCAAGCAGTCATTTTAATAGCTATATAAATCACATTCCTCTAAACTTCATTTACAAGAAGCCACAAATACACAGAATCACAGAATGGCAGGGATTGGAAGGGACCTTCGGAGATCATCTAGTCCCAGTCCCCACTGCCAAAGCAGGGTTCCCTACAGCAGGTTGGACAGGATCACATCCAGGGGGGTTTTGAATATCTCCAGAGAAGGAGACTCCACAACCTCTCTAGGCAGCCTGTGCCAGTGCTCTGCCACCCTCACAGCAAAGAAGTTTTTTGTTATGTTCAGACAGAATTTCCTGTGTTCCAGTTTGTGCCCGTTGCCCTTTGTCCTGTCACTGGGCACCACTGAAAAGAGTCTGGCCCCATCCTCTTGCCACCTGCCCTTTAGATATTTATAATCATTGGTGAGGTCCCCTCTCAATCTTCTCTTCTCCAGGCTAAAAATGCCCAGGTCTCTCAGCCTTTCCTCATAAGAGAGATGCTCCAGTCCCCTGATCATCTCCATAGCCCTCTGCTGGACTCTCTCCAGTAGTTTCTTGTCTTTCTTGAACTGGGGAGCCCAGAACTGGACACAGTAGTCCAGATATGACCTCACCAGGGCAGAGTAGAGGGGCAGGATAACACCTTAGATCAGCCATAATAATAATAATAATAAAGAATATAAAGAGACATCTATGAAGTAGCAATATAGATTCGGTATTGAAACAAAAGTTGAAAGATTGGCTTTTTTTTTCATGGATGATCCATTCTTGCAATGTGTCCGGTGTCTCTGGGGATTTACCGAACATCAGTTCCTGCTCACCCTGGCTTAATGGAAATAGCTTTTCCTGTGACTCTTGGTATTTTGAAGTAAATGTTACTGCTTTGCTGATTGCACTTCACATTCAGATGTATCTATGATCTGAAAACATTTTTATTTCTATCTTTTTTACCTGTATATCACCCGCAGTGGCACCTCTCTTAACATCGTAACGCACAACAAAGTCACCATTGAGGAGGGTTTCAGCAAGTTCAGGATTTATCTTCTGTTGATCTACAGATGGCTTAAATAAAATATGAGCCTGCAAAGCAATCAAAAGAAAAGATTAAAAGCAACATAATTTAAAGCTGCCACTGGCAGTGACATCTGGCAGCTGCTGCTTTACCTTGGTTTCGTTCTGCACTTTCGTGAGCGCTTCAGTTAACTCATTTGTCATGAATGTGCTGTCTGTTTCCAAGAAGCGTATGCCTTGGGGCTCAAAGATGTGCACATCGATCTGACAGTGCAGAAGAAGACAGCATCAGCATCTCAGAGGGAGCATGGCCATGCCTGAAAAATACTATGCTGCTCCCTGCCCAGCCCTGGCTGGGACAGCTCACCTGGAAGTGCTTAACAAGCTGCTTCGGTCGGACCTTGATCAGCAGCTCGAACTTCCCCAGCTGCCGCTTCAACAGCTCCTCGTATGTTAGCTCAAAAGTGACTTTGCTGGCAGCCGCAATGCTGACAGACACGTGAAACAGCTCCAGTTTTCTGCCTGTGATTCTGTGGGGGGCGGAGAACAGAGATTTACATCCTGTGGGAAAGGCTTGTTTGTGGTGGCCAAAGTTTATGAATTGTGCTAAACAATGGCCAAGGGGCCTCATGGAATAAATAAAAAAAACAGAGTCTTCTCTCTTCATGGAGACTTTTTACATTGTGGGCAGTATTATATACATCACATATGTTATATTAGCATGCCATGGGTGCTGCATATGCAAGTCGAGAAATGCAGCAGAAATCTCTGCATGCCTCAGACTGGGATCAAACAGAACTGGGACTGAATACATGGGAAACACAAATTAAATATACCCTGAAAATGTGATGTCTGCTCAAGTACCATTGTCCTCTGTGCTTGTGGGGAAGCAGACTCAACGACTGAGCACCATCCCAACCCAGCAAGGAGCTCCCACATGACAGCAAGTCCCGGGGCAACACTAAACGGTGACACCTCCCACTGAAGCCCATCGCAGGACCAGATATAAATCATATATATGTGAATATATATATATGCACACACGCACACTGTCCCTCCCAATAAGAATCCAAGGCTGCTTTTCACATTTATCCTTGCTGAGAGGTAGCTGGCTCCAGGGTTTAATCCACCCTCAGCCAAACAAGAAGCCAAGGAAGACCACTGAAGCAGCCTTACTCAGGACAGCAACGTACTTGACGAGGCCGGCGCTCTGCCCGTGCGAGACCGCAGTGTCATATTCCTTTTGAGCAGAAGTTTTCTCCTTTATTATTCCCGGGTATACTTTACCGTCGATGGACCTGTTTGGTTTCCATAAAAATTAATTAATATTGGAAGGAAAGCACTGGGGAAAGAAACAAGAGGAACGCTGCTCTTTGTGGCCCCTGGGGCACACGCAGGGGACAAAATCCCACCCTGCCCAGAAGGATACCAGGAGCCACCACCACAACACAGCCCTCCTCCTTGCAGGGTCTTGGGGAGGCTGGAGCAGGAGAAACATCACCACCGAGCACGAGCACGTTTGTCACGCATACTGTGCAGCAGGCAGCCTCACCCTGGCCCTGGGCACCTTCTTTCTATTTGGCTGCCTACTACTTTGCCCCATAGAACATTTTGTGTAGGACCCTCCAGAGCACAAACTCCTTGTGCTTTTTGCTCAGCATCTCCTGAGAAGAAAGATGAACCCTCCCCCCAGCCTCCAGAGTTGTCTCCTTCACACCACAGATAAGGACCCGTCTTACATGGAGAAGTTTGTGATGAAGGCCGTCTTGGGTAACTCCACTTCAAAGGTCGCCTCTCTGGACTCATTAGCTCGGTTGACAATTTTGCTGGTGATGACAGTGTGAGCAAATCGCGATGTGACCTTGCAGTCCATGCGGAGGCTGTAGATTTCAATAGCGTGCTGGAAAAAAAAAAACCCACACAACAGGCTGAAACAGAAACAGTTTTTGCTCCTGAGCAGGCCTTAGCTGGGTGATGTCGTTGGAATGAACTATTAGAAGGTCCAGCGGGAACCGGGGAGGGTGAATCGTTCATGACCAGGCTGGCCATCTGCTTATTCACATCTCTGCAAATGCAACCACAGCCCCATGCAAAATCTGCAGCTACATCTGCAACATGTTGTTGTTCCACAGAAGGCTTCAGTTGAGCCTTTTTCTGTGGTCTTCTCTCCTCAGGGTACTCTGAAGCAACTGCTGTGTCACCCCTAAGAAGAACCTCAGAAAAACCAGATGCCTCTTTAAGCACTCGACCCAGGAAAAGAGACTTGCTAGCTTTTTGCATGACTATTTATTTGCTCTCCCAGCTGTTGACTTTGCTGCATGTTTTTCAGCTTGTTACCTTGTGTCACATACAATGTTTAGCAGATTTGAAACCCCATGTGGGCCTGCTGGTAGCACAAGCAGGGATGCCCTTTGAGCGCTTGTGTTTCTCCTGGTCTGGTGCTTCCAGGGCCCCCGATGCCTGAGGAGGAAGGCACCATTCTGGAGCTGCCCAGGAACACCCCACAGGGTGTCTGGACTGGGAACTGCCTGGAGCATCTGCCTCCATAAACACCCACCTTTTGCATTTGGGATGTCTGTTTTAAAGGCTCTGCCTGTATTTCAGTGACACTAAGAAGGGTTGATCTGGACATCACCAGTCTCACAATAGTCCAATAGTTTATTAAAATAAAAAAGCTCGGCATCGAAGCAGATCATCACACTTCTATTTTTACTTTTCCAGCCTCACAAGTCTTTTGAATGGCTCATTGATCTTTAGTTATTTTGATAATTCATCTTCTGTACTTTGCTCACCAATCAAGAGCATCCACTGCCCTCTTCTTAGTTAGGGCACTGGCTGAAATTAAAAAGTTTAATCAAGCTAAACATGGCCATTCAATACAAAGCTGTGATCACAGCTTTGTGCTTGGGCATCAGGGCAGGAGGTGCCACAGCCACCGCCATGTGAGTAACGGATGGCTGTTTCTTTTTTCATCATACGTTGCCAGAGTGAGTTTCATTTCCTAATGCCTACTGACAATCCAGGAAAATAGGATAAAACCCAAAAATATTAATCGAGAGAACAGTTATTCCCTGATCCTGGCACTTTGGGTCCCTCTCCCTGCCCGTGCTTCCCCGCTGCCTGCCCCCAGCTGGAGCCCTCCCTGCCCAGGCTGGTGCTGTCTCTCCCAGGAGTGCCTCTTCCCAAAGGCTTTCCGAGTGTCCCCAAGAACCTCTGCACACATTTGCTGCCCTGCCATGCTCAAACCTGCCCATGGCACGCTTGGAGGGGAGGTTTTGCCATGACTGCAGAGCCTCAACTCGTAGCTCATTGGGGCAGCGCAGGCACGTGGTGGCCATCGCTGCCCACGGAGCATCCTTCTGGCACAGGAGGAGCTTGTCCTACGCAAAGTCCACCCTGATGCCACGTGCCGAAGGGACACTGTGGGGACAAGGGGACGGGGACCTGCACCCCTGTGCTTGCCCAGCCCCAGCAGCATTTTAGGCTGCGGCCAGCACACATGAGCACACAGCGGGGATGCAACACAGTGAGGGGCATTTCTGTGCCCTCAGTGAAGGAGGCAGGAGAGGAGCAGCCCCAGATGAGCACCCGAAAGCAGTGGGGAGTGACTTGTGGCCACTCCACAAGGTACCACAGGCCCACACACCACATCCATGGCTTCTTGCAGAGCTCTTGGCCACCCCTGTGGCAGCTGCAAAACCCGTCCCTGCTTCCCAGAAACCTGCCTGCATTGTGGTTGCAGCTCACACTTTTCTGAATAGTCGTGATGGAAACAAAACCCTTCCAACACAAGGTTTCCTCCATTCCTCTAATATTGATGTTTTTAAAATAAGACCAGTCACATGCACCCTGAGATGATACAAAACAGTCAGAAACCTTCTGGCACTGCAACGGTCTTCATTTGGTCCTGCTGTAATGGCACTGTGTCAGGATCCAAACCTCATCTGGTGGCCAAAGAAGACCCATTGATCCCTTAAATTTGATATTTTTACAACCCTGGGGAAGAGTGTGATCAGACACACCTGCAAATGCTCTCCTGACACATTTATAGTATAACAGCCCAAACAACCAACCAAAGAGGCCTTAAAAGGACCAAAAGCTCTGAAATCATGACACAGTACGCCCGAGGCTCCACAAGTGGTGGTTACCAGAGGAGTTACCTGCATTACCTGGCCAGCTAGATATTGTTAAATAAAAAAATATAAAGATATTGTTAAATAAAAAATAGAGCAAATACCTTTTGAGCAACAGTTTCTGCTAATACTACGAATGAGGAAAAGACCATCAATGCGAACAACGTTCTCTCCTCCATTTTCGAAATACCAAATTTTCAAATGAAAACTTGGTTTATCTTAATCGGTTAATGAGTAACTTGTACTTGGTGACATTATGTAGACTTTGAAGAGACCCAGAAACTTAATATTTACATGTTAAACATAAGTAAAACTTGGACTCAGTTAACGTTTATTTTTTCCAACAAATCTTTGCTGTTAAACATTATGCATTATGAAACATTAAAATTCTAAAGTTAAGAAATCCTTATATTTTCTTTTTAAACTTAGATCTCACTATGGCACGTGAAATTCCACAGGCAGACGAACTGGTCTGTGCAACAAGCTGCATTTTTGGATGCATGAATCTCTACCATAACCAAACAATAATTTGAGAGGGAACATCCTTAATGCCATAATGTTATCTCAGGCACTTCAGAGACTTGGAGATGGCCAAGAAATGCAACATTCACATGAGATTTTACAGCTAGTGACTTCTTCAAACTTTGTGCTTCCCCCTGCCCAGCTGGCCCATGAAAAGTATGGAGTGGCCCCCTTGAAACATCCCTTTTTGCTTCCTCTGACAATCCAGAATCCTTGTTTGTCAAATAGCAAAGTCAGTTGTGGCTTATCTTTAGCCAAACGGTAAAAGTAATCAGACCTTGCCTGGACTCCTTAGGGAGAGAGGCCCTAAGTCAGTGCCTGTACCTACACATATGCTAGTGTACAAAGAAGAGACCAAGCACCCAAAAATGAGCGCAACAACACCTGGCCCCAACACAGCTGCGACATATCCAGCCAGGGATTCTGCAAAGCTGCCTTTAACTTATGGGCTCAGCGGGGCTTTTTGCACAAAAGGTCAGTGCTGGGAGGGCTCTGCACCTGAATTTACCTAGAAACTGAGTGGGATGACTCTTTTCACCTCCTATTTTACAATAGTCTTCATACAACAGGGACTTCAAACAGTTCCTGTGAAGTTTTTCTTGGTCAAGTGTTGGCTTGTAGCCCTGGAAAAAGAAATTATCTTAAAAGTCCGATTTTATACACAAATAATTATGGTTAGTGTTATACTAACATAATTCCTAAAATACATGCTCACTCATGTGGCGTTAAAGCAGTCTCCTACTGCAAGACAGCTTGCATGACAATTTAAAAGATATTTCTCCATCCAAGTAGCTGTAATGTCTGCCTCTTCTACAGGGGGAAATAATTGTTTTTTTAGGCAGTGGGGTAAACAAACCCTGGGCAGAACCCATTTCTAAAGTTCATCTCCTCAGCTCTACGACTAGAGAAATCAAGGTGAGAAATGGGGGTCAGGGAGCAAACTGTCACGAGCCTTTCCTATGCCACGTTTGCTTGTTTCATTGGAAAGCTTTCAGCAGGCTTCATTGGTTCATTCATTCCCGCATGAAAAAAAAATAATGTTTGAAATCTTGAATATATCAACAGGACAAGAAAAATAACATCCCTTGGGGCTGTACTTCAGAGGATCTCTTAGGCATATATAGCTGCTGCGTCGGCCCCTGGTTCCTGTATGTATTCATATGAACACACGTATACGGATACATTAATGTGCAACCAGCCAGTGCGGTGGAGAGATGTAATCTCCCTCTCCTCTCAACCCTGAGCAGATAAAGGCTGAATCTTGCCCTCCTACCACCTCCCACTTGTGCTGGCAGCTCCAGGGTAGCAGACAGCCCTTTCTCTACTAAACCTGCAGTCTGCCTACAAACCCCCACTTTTTCATATTGCTTTTTGACAGCATTTTCCCTCTAATAACTCCATGGCAGCTGATGCCATTAATTGTTCTAAATTAACACAAAGATCCTGTGGACATACATGCATCTGGGTTTGCTTCATTGCTATTTTACAGACAAAAAATCCAGGTGGAGAGTATGCTTCCAGGGGCCTCTGGATTTGCAAAGAGACACTAATGCAGGGCTCAACAGTTTCGACAGACATTTACAGCTTCACCATAAAGAGTCTATTGAGCACAGCCAAGTCTTACAAGGCTTGTGCTTTAAGTAACTTTTATAAAAATCAGATTTAATTTCTTCCAGGCAGACTGCTACTACTACTTGCAAATACTGTATTGTTTATATAGCAGGACATGAAAATATGTATATTTTAACAGAGAAAAATTAAAACTGCTTTACATTTGATTAACTTCTACAACTCGTGTAATGCTTTAATCCCTTAATCCTCAGGATTATAGATTTAGTGGCCTAAGATCCCCAAGAGTCAAAGATTTAGCTTTAATTAAGTGTATCTGTCACCTGTTTTTTAATATCCGCATGTAAAAATCACATGGATGTTGAAGAGCTTCTTTAACTGCACAGATTTAGGCTGCGTGGTCGGTTCTGCCCTGCTCCGGGGTGCAGAGAGCCAGCCAGCAGCCAGGGAAGCTGTGAAATCCCTCCCGCATCCTTTTGTGGCTTGCTCAAGCAGCTACAGGACAATCTCATGCTCAGCCTTGTCCCCAGACTCAAGCACCTTGCCCTGTTTCTGTACAAACCGCCAACGACAGTCATCCCTGCTGATGTTCAGTGCCCATTGCTGCTGGTGCACTGGGCACCAGTCCTGCAGCACCCAGTGCTTCTTGCTCCGAGGAGTGAACGTGCTGTGAAATGATTCTGTACCACCTTGCAGGAAGGATCTAAATCGACCTTCACAACAGGAGATACTTCTGAGTTCAAAATGACTGAAAAACTCAAACCCTGGGACTTTGTTCAGACACTTCTCTGTCACTATTTCTCATTATGAAAATAAGGGGGGAAAAAAAGGAAGAAAATACATTTTCCATGATTGGATTTAACAGATTAACAAGGATGAAGAAAAAGATGACAAAAAGTTCTCCAGGCAGCTTTATATTTGTTCCTCTCACCTACAAGTATCTCCTGCCCTGCAGCAGCAGCCAGTAGCTTTTCTAGGACAGCAGCAAGGCTGGGGACAGAGGGGGATTCCTGCAATCCATACAGGAGACCTCAGACCTCACTGTCACAAATGGGAAAAACTTTGTCCCAGGGATATGCTTTTACCTCCAATGCGTATTTTTTTAGATGAGGTCCATTTTAAAAGACAGAAAAAGAAAAAACGATACCTGGTCCTGAGTACTGTCACACTGGGAAGCACAACAAATAATTAAACCTGAGGACATCTTGGAAATAAAGCTGCTAGCAAAACCCCAAGTTTCTGGTAGATAACTAACTTTGCTTCCATGCTGCATCTGTGTAGCGAGTCTGTGGGACGCAGAGGTTTGTGTGCTTTGCTAAATCGGCACCAATATACCCAAAGCTAAGCTAGGTCTGAAAGACAGCACCTCCCCTCTCCTGCTACCCAGTCGAGCAAATTTGCATTATTCAGTCACATGTATCATACAAAAGCAAGTGATAATAACATTTTGTCCCACTTGGCCTTCTCCATTTTTCTAATTATTAAACAACCTCTTGCCAACTTCTCATCACAGATTAATTAAGGAGAGTTTGTTAAACCTGATGTGGGGACTGCTCCAGTGTTATCAGGGCAGGAACCTTTTGTCCCCATAGTGTTTTGTTTTGTTTTTATCATCAAAGCTCTGGAAGGAGTCTTTCTCAGAGGAAAAGGTTGTGCTGAGTTACCTGTGAGGAGCCCAGGCCCCATGGAGAAATAGTGTCCAGCAGAGAGAGGAGACAGGGTCTTGGCTGCAAACAATCTTTTAAAGTGAAAAAAATGGGGCAAGCAACACACCAGCAATATCTTTATTTTTTTTTTAAGGAAATCTCCCCCTTAAACCTAAAGGATTTGCTGCTGCCTTATGCACATCCTACTCTGCAGCCTCTCCAGCAGCTTTGTGGACATCGGCACATTTTATCAATCAAGTGTGTGTGACACCAATGGCAAAGATAATGTTCTTCACGGTGTGCAGAGACCACTTTCAACTCTTAAACAGGTGTAGTCTGTGCAAAATTAAAGTAATTCTTTAAATAAAGGTGGCACCTACCTTACCATTCCCAGATGCGCTGCTAGGGACTCAGCGTCTGAGAGAAGCGCAGCAGCTGCCAACAAAGCACAGGATCACCTATGTTTGCGCAGAGATCCAGCTGAGGGGGAAATACTCCAATTTATAACCTCAGGGGAAAACAGGTTTGGTGTTTAATGCAGCAAATCAAGATGCGAACAGAGTTGCAAAAAAACAGCTTCCACTCAGAGCGGGTTTGCTGTTGTACAGAGTCACTCAGCAGGTCGTTCGGGAGGAGGACGTGAGGGGAGGGACATGGTGCCTGCGCTGCCGCTCTGTCACCCCGCTCCTCACTGGATCCAACGGGACATGAGGAAAAAGCCACCGGGGAAGGGGCTGAAAGCCCTCCCTCGGCTCTGGGGCAGTGATAGCCCGGCATCTTGCCACCCGGCAGAGCCACCTGTGGGCAAACCATGGCGCTGCCGCCCTGAGGGAGCTGTGAGGGAGCCGCCCTGAGGGGAAGGCCGCGGGGGGGCGGCCTTGAGGGGAGGGCCTCCGCCCTCTGTAGGCCCCAGCGCTGAGGGGCGGCTGCCATCAGCGCAGATTCGGGTGAAGGCTCCAGGATTCCATGACACCCCTTCGAGCAGCTCCTGCTCAGCTCCCTCTTGGCCCGGGCGCAGCGTGAGGAAATGGCAGTGACACCAGAACTGCGTCATCTGGATGTTTATCCCTTGCGTTTGGCAGGCTAGATCATAGCCTGCAACACCCAAGTGTCCACAGAATTAGTCGAAGCCTGAACTGAAATGAGTCACCACAACGTGCCAAGCTCTGTCCAACAGTATTTTTTTATTAAACCATTATAGCAAACACCGTTCAACACACAACAAAAATCAACATGGAAGTTGTACCCTTTGACATGAGCCTATTCCCTACTTAATGACTTACAGTAGAAATTAGCTACTTAGGTCTACAGTGACATTAGTGTAAGGGGCAGAAATTTGGGAAAACGCTACAACAATCATCTCGGTGAGCACCATCGAGCCCCGCTGTCACCCAAAGACGCTCTTGGCTGGCTCTTCTTTGGGTTTCTCAAAGACTGTTTCACCCCCTGTCCGATCCCGGCTGAATATGGAGGGTGCTGCAGAGCCCATTTGTTCTTGGAAAAGAAAACCAAGAGAAGCAATCAGTGAAGCACCACACCAAATTTGGGGAGTAAAATGAGTGCTGCTGAAATACATATAAACACATTTGATAAATATTTCATGCGTGCATTACTTAGAATCATAGATTGGTTTGGGTTGGAAGGGAGCTTTAAAGGCCATCTAGTCCAACCCCCCCTGCAATGGGCAGGGACACCTTCAACCAGATCAGGTTGCTCAAAGCCCCGTCCAACCCAACCTTGAAGCAGGTGTGCTTCCCAAACCTTAAAGCACAGGACGTCCCAAGCACAGGACAGCTGATGGCACCTGTAGGTGGTCACTACCATTGCCTGTCCACTACCAAATCCCTGCAGGTGCTTTAGAAACTTGGAAACTGAGGCCCAGGCTATTATGCTTAAAAGGAGTTAAAATTAATTTTTCCTTATAACTCTCCCACTGGTGGTGGAAAAGCAACACAAAACCGGAGCACCAGGGGTGTTCAGTGCAAGCAGCCACTCTTCTCTCACCTTCTGTCTTTTATCCCCCCCAATTTCTGCTTCATCTCAAACACATCAAATTCATCCAATTGAGAGGCCAGAAATCCCCTAATCCATGACCAAGCCTCCAATCTTCAACTTGGGCAGTCATTGACATCACATATGGTTCTAGGGCTTCGTCTGAACCCTAGGTTCAGAAGGCAAAGCCAGGGCTCTCCCTCCCGCTTTGTCCAAACAGGGAGAACCATCACTCCAAGCAGGACCCTGTTGGCACCTCTTGGTGCTGTCAGGATGATGGACGCAAAGTCCCTGCATGGCCACATCAGGGTCGGTGAGCGCAGCTGGCTGCTGTGTCAGAGACGCACCCTTTCACTTGAAAAAAAGCAATTAAGTCAGTGTTTCACTTTGGAAGACTGTATAATCATTTCCATCAAGGAGACTTACCACACTGCTTCATCACTTGGTAGGTTTTGGATTTAATTTCCTGGTTTTTGGAAAGCTTTCCTCTGGCTCCTTTGAGGTCTTCTTCCTTCACTGGCGGACGCTTCTTTTTCACAGGGGCTGGCTAAGAAACATCAGTATTTTGTGTTTAGAAGCATAGGAAACAAAGCTGCCTTTTGTTAATACAATATCCCACCTATTTCAACTCTGAGACCGTGCACTCAGGTACTTCAGATCTTTGCACAACCACAATTTCAAAAAAAAAAATCTTCCCAAAATCTGTTGCCACTGTTACTGTTCTGAAATTGTCTTCTGATTGTACAGCCTTTGAAAAGACGTTTGATTGCTTACATATTTATTTTTAAATTTGTTTTTAAATTTTCTCTGTCCAGCCCTGCCTGGTCATTCTGCAAGTACAAATAGGTAATTCAAGAGTCTGTCCAATATTTGGGAAGGAAAAAAACCTTCATTACTAAATGGTGCTTGTGCCTCAGTCTACTCACTACTTCTTTGGGAAACTGGTGAGAGATTCTGAAGTCTGGCTTCATTTAGTTGGAATAAACTTAAAAGTTGACCCATAGTTATTGAACTTAAATTTAGGGAACAAAACTATCTGAGCACTCAACAGGGTTGTCTACAAGCATGTACTGAGCACATCTGAATCACTGGACTCGGAACCCAAAGAAGGAGAAGGAAATCTAATACGGATACAGATGCATCATCAGGTGGTGCACTGCAACATCCAAGTACTAATCTGTTTACAGTTTATCATGTTAGAAGAAAATCGCGATAACATTGGTTCATATCAGCCTATCCCTGCCTTTAAATTAGCACTTCAAAGTCAGTCAATCAGCAGCAGTCAGTACCATTAACATTCCCTCTTCAGTTTACTATTTCAAGGAGAGGTTGTGAAGGTCCCACCAGGCAGACCTTGTGGCACGGAGCCAGGGGCACAGGAGATGCAATTAAAAAGAATGAAAGACCCCCACACTCCCAACTAATAGACTCACACACCAAAACGTCAACGAGAAACTTCTCTGACCATTGCCACCTATGTAAGACTGCTGATATTTGGGTTCTGGCAGTGGTGGAGCCCACTTACACATTTCTAGGCACCGCCTGTAAAGCTAAAAACAGTTGTGGAGGGAAACAGATCCCCCAAGGCCTGCGAATGGCTGGAGCCACAAATCCCAGGGATCTTGCAGAGACAGTGTGTGCATGCCTGGCTCTCAGCAGGGGTGGGCTGGGTGCACTGGAGCCTTCGGCATGTTTCCTGCAGGCTGTAAATTCCCGGGAACGCTCAGAATAGCTCGCTGTCAATCCCTTTTGCATGTGTTGTGGGAAACAAAACATTCACAAGACCTCTGGGGAAAACACTCTATGCGTAGCCAAAGCAAGCAAGGGGAAACGGTGGCAGCAAACCCTTCAAAATTCACAACAGCTTTTGGTTGGTTAGCTGGTTAACTAAACATCCCTTCAGCCAGGGATTCACCTGCCTGTCTGTAGTGAGAATTGGCATGTGATGGGAACAGTCCTCCATGCCCATGGCGTGGTGTACAGTACAGACCTGTGTTTGGTCCAACACAGAAAAAACTCCTTGTTTTGTTAACAGTAATATGAAACCCACTCAGGTCCTTCACCAATTATTGTCAAGAGACGGTAACTGTGAAGTTTCTTTCCATGGGGATAGGGGACTTCTTGGGGACCTCTTGGTGAGGAAATGAGGCACTTGCAATGCACCGAGACACAGCCAGGCTGAGCAGAACTGTTGAATTTCCCCCAGTTATCTTAAAAGAAAACCTCTCATGCTTTGATCACAGGTGGATTTTCCAGCAGGACAGCTGCTGTGGATTAGCTGGCCCCCAGCTAAAAAACTAGACAAAGGTTACTGCGAGGCAGAGAGGTGAGCCCTGGACCTGCCAGCACCAGCAGCTGCCAGCGTCGCAGCCGCACGACAGCTAATTGCTCCCAACGCAAGTGCATTTGTAAGCAGGGCTTCCCAGCAGCCCTTCCCAGCTGGCGGAGCAGCGCAGCCTGTGCTTTATCTCCTCCTGTCACAAGTCAAAAAGTGTTGGTTTACAGGACATGACTGGTTTTTTAAGTCTCTTTTTCTTTGGAGTAAGGAAAATAAGCCGAACTGAGTTACTCTATGCGGTCGAAGGATTGTGCACTCCCAGTGTTCTTACTCTCCATCCCACCCACCACGTAAAGCTCTCACACTGGGAGAACTCTGCTAGGCGCACGGAGCTCACAGTGAAAACATAACACGTGAAAACCTCAACATTTCTGAGCTAATTTTAAGATCACTTTGAAACAGTGATTATTGGGAAACCCACTAAAGACAAACCATTAGTTACAAAATGAGCGTAAAAGTGTGTAGTACAAAATGTCAGTCTCAAATACTGTAACCTAACAGTTATAATTTTCAGTCACACTCTCTCTTTTCCTGGACATTAAAAGCTTTACACAGCAGCACACAGTCATGTCCTTTCAAAACTACTGCCAAAATTTCAAATAATTGTCTGAGAAAGCGTGTTGAAAAAGCAAAAATCACTCCTTCTGTGAAAAATCCCAAACCAGAGCAGTGGAAATGGTTTTTCCCTTCCTACAGAAATAAAAATATTTATGATAAAAGAGAACATTTAAAAAATAAATTAGTTAACCACATAGAGGGCAGCTGCTTTCCTTCATCAAATAAACCCTACTAACAACTTGTTAAAATATATAAACAGAGCGTTTAAACACTTCAACATAATCAAACAAGTCACATAGAGCAGAAAAGCCGAATTCATTGGTTAACGAGAGTAACTTGCTAATAACCTATTCCAAGCAAACCTTCTAAAATACATTTGTCGGGCACCCTGCTCTAACGAGAGCCAGCCGCACACAGATCTCCCCGTACCTGTGACATAACTGTGGCGCTTACTCGACCGTAATCCCTTCCGAGGTTGTTTCCCGGCTTTGATTAAATCCAGCCCGTGAGCTCTGCGAACGCCTGTTTTTTTCCTCGACTTATATAGAGCATCTAACATGAAGTCATTAGCTGGGTCATTTTCCCAAACCAGAACCCAGGATGATTCAGGTTGTCAGAGGCTGTTGTTGTCGAAAGGTTTATTCTTAGCGATGACGAGGGTTTGCAGTATGTACTGCGCCCTGCGCCGGGGGACGGATGGAGTTGGGGACAGACGAGAGCAGACAGCTGTGGCAGCGGGATGGCGGGGAAGCCCGATCCACTACAAAACGACTTCCCGGGGAGTCCACTGGGGCTCTATTTATAACTTTAAAAGGCAAAACATTGTTAGGGACACAAAATTAACTCTGAATCCTCTTGATGGGGAAGGTGGGGGGGCGGGAAGAGTTTATGTTTCTTTCCCGGTGTAACAAAATATACATTCTCTAAAGATTATACAAACCTAACGCCCAAAGCATAACATTGTGCCCTAAATTGCTTTTGCACAGCCATCTTTAACAGAGGAGTATTTTGTGCATTTTGGAGAGTTAATAAAATAGGCTGTAGTTTCTATGGTTTTACCCTCACAGTTCTATTGCTGAGCTTGCTCCGATGCCGGTTCTTACACAACTGAGACAGTAAAATCACTTTCTACTCACAGTGGTATTAGTAAGTTTAATTATTTCACCTGTCATCTGTATAGGAATAGCTTACTCAGACATGAATAAATCCAGTGTTCCCCGCTGCACTGCACATGCTGACAGTAGTAAAACCTTTTCCAGAACTTTTAACATTTGTTCTCTAAACAATTTTTTAATTAAATAGAAAAAAACCCAAACAACTCCAAGCATAAATTCTGCTTTTTATTACTGGGAGAGGATTGGGTGGGGGATTGTTTCCCTTTTATATTCTTTTACATTAATTCCTTGCATCATGAAAAAAAAAATAAATCAGCTTCTGTGACTGCACTCAACACCTACAAAGAACCAAGACTCCAGCCAGGTATGTTAATAGGAGAAAGGCAGATGTGGCAGAGCTCCAAACATCTTTTACTGGTAAGATCGACCATTGTAGTGCTAGAAATCTGCCCTGGAATTTTCTTGAGCTCTGCCTGCGTTTTGCTTTGGCTACAGAAACACGGGAGGTAAAATAAAAAGGTATTCTTCATTATGAAATCATCACATCAATAGCACAGCACTAGCACCATACGATCAGGACGATGGGATTTGTCGGTTGTGAACTATCCCCCAGGCCTCCGGGTGCCCATTTTGCCTTTAAGCTGAACTCTTTCCAGGCCTGAGAAGATGCTTTCCTTTACGTGACTATTGGGGGAATTATTTGTAGGTTAAGAAGCAGTTTGGATGTTACAGACTTAGAAATTCAACATAAGAAATGGCTATTTTAAACCCACGGCTTCATAAACTACAGGAAACACTTCTGCAGAACAGCAGTACCGTTTTTTTACAGAGTACAGCAGTTTTGCCAAAGCAAAAGAAAAAAAACAACCTATCGACTTTAGGAAAAACACCAGATTTTTTTTTTCTATTGTACAAAGTAACACCTCTCCTCTACTAACATGTTTCTATACAGTCCCATAAGCGTCGCTATTGTGACATCACCTACTACAACAGGAAAATAACATTCTGCATGTTTAAAGCAAATATTTAGAATTCAAGACACAGAACTATTTTTTCCCTTCAGCTTTCAATGCTTTTCCCTATGCTTCATTTAAGTGGTGCTACATATTCCTCACTCAAAAGCAACAGTTATGCTTTCAGGGCAATTTAATTTATACAAATGAAACCATTACACAAACAAAATTACAGCACCTTCAGCCTGCATGCCATCTGGGGGTAGAAGATGAGGCACCTACAGAGTTGGCAGCATATCCTGAAGTTTCTAAGACATCCCCCATAGCCCGGACAATTCTGTTCTCTTTGATTATGCATTTCCTAAACCAATGCTGAACAAGCACAACCATTTCTCCTTACAGATCATGGGTTAATTTTTCCTTACAGAAAACCAACCTAAATGTACAGTTACTTACATTTCAGAGTAGAAATCCTGTTCACCTGGTTGAGGTCTTGAGATCTGTTAAATGGGACACGAATGACAATGAAACAAGATAGGCTCATTTATTTAACAGTTAGTATTAAAAATGCAAGTTAACCCTCTCTTCATCTTCCACTGCAACATGAAGTATGGGAAACTC
The DNA here is from genome assembly GCF_000708025.1 of Charadrius vociferus. Taxonomy (NCBI): domain Eukaryota; kingdom Metazoa; phylum Chordata; class Aves; order Charadriiformes; family Charadriidae; genus Charadrius; species Charadrius vociferus. The sequence goes on from NW_009649934.1 coordinate 1,150,400, forward strand.
CTTCGCTGAGGAATGGTTGCAGCTAAAATGTGGTGATGACCATGGAGAATTTAGTGAATGTCCACAGGTCTGACCACCGTGATCTCCCGAAGACACAGATCTTACAGATTTGACTCCCCCTCCAGGAGAGTGCGAACATCACTCAGTGGACTGACAGGCCAGATAGCTTGAAGATTATTCCCTGAATTCCTTTAAGGATGCAGCGGGTATGGGGCTGCTTGTGCGTAGTAGGTGGGAAGTAACGGGTAAACACAATGGAGGAGTTACAGAAGTAATAGTGGATTGACACTGCAGGTCCAGCCCAGCAGCACCCACTCAACTGCTCCCACCAAGGCAGTAATGAGTGATAGCAACAGCAGCTCACTAAGAACAGGATTTCTGCTGTATTCTGGCATAAAGGTATCAACCTCTCACCATCTGCAGTCAAATAAATAAATAAAAATAAATAGAATCACCTGCACACGGTCACATTACAGCTTCACAGTGAGCCAGCTCCTGTCCTACACAGTCCTGCCTCATTCCTCCAGCACTCCGGAAAATTGATGGTAGATACCTTGCCATACCTCCAGGGAACCTGCAGAGTAAGATGGCATCTTTCTGCCCAACAAAGCAGAAAAACCCAAGGCTACACTCAACTTTGTTGGGTACAACAAGGGAAGGCCAAGTGCTCGCTGCAGGCACTTGGTAATCAAAGCACCTGCTTCCCTGTAGCTTAAGATACAACTCCGCACTACACAGATAGCACGTAGGAGTGATGTCTTTGTCAGACAGACAAGAATCAGCACTGCTTTCCCCATCCCCTTTGCGTGGTTTTGGGAAGTAGCAGAGACTAAAGTAAGCAAGGAAGATATTGGTTATCGCTGGCATGTTGCCCTCTGGAGACAGAGGGGCTACTTGGTCCTAGAACTAGACATCCCCACGTGGCCCTTTTCTGTCTCGGAGGAGGTACTGCAGGAGTTCTGTGGCACTGCACCAGCAAACTTCTCAACAAGATCCTCAGACATCTCCCCTCAGCTTGCATTTCTACTACCTGCTGCAAACAAATCAGAAGGGGAACAGAAGATAAAACAGGTTAACAAGTTACTTACTCAGGCCGTGCCTCTGCTGAGGGGCAGGACATTGGAAGTAAATTTGGAAGTTTCTATGTTTACAAGTTCTTGCTGCCAATGACCAAAAGGTCTGGTTTTGCTTGAAAAGCCAAAAAGCAGGCTGCGACAATCAGCTGAGTGGTTAAAGCATTTTAATATCAGCCTACACTCCAGAAGGCCTCGGGTCAATGTTCTGTGATCTCAGGAGTTCTCAGGTTGCATATTGAAGGTTTTATTTTCAATATGAAAATACAGATAGTTATTCTCCATGTGTGCACGTGCAGAGAGCAAAAACCCTCCCCAGGGAACATATCTGAGAAGAGCCTGCAAGGATTCTTACAGTTGTAAACAAAATTTGCTACTTAATACTAGCGGTCTCTCCAACTGAAATGGGACTTGCTATTAAGTTAAATGAATATATCGAACTTAATACCAACGTGAGAGTGCAAGAAATTAGATCTGCTGTTCTGAAGTTAAACTCCAGTAGCAAAACCTGCTTCCCACAACGGCACATTATAAACAGTGAAACTCAGGCACTTTTAAACAGAACGAGTATAAAACAAGTGTACAAATCTGTAATAAGTCAAACTTTATTGTAAACCATTATACAATGTAATTACATCAGATACCCTTAAAAGTTTAAGGTAACACCACTGATTAAACAATATGGTCCAAACAGAGGGCAGCAGAATACAGCTGTTGGTTTTGCTCACATAGGCTACACTCTGAAATTACTTACAAACAAACCCAACATTCAGTTTGAGACGGATAACCCACGCAAGACAAAAACACCTACAAAAGAGTCCCTTTTTTAAAGATACTGCAGTTTTACTTTGTAAAACCATAGTAGTCATTTTCAGTAATTGAACTGGAAACTTTACCTAAAAAAGTTTGCATGCCTATGCTGTAGATCTACTCTGACTCGATGTGGCTGAATTTATTCACTTTCATTACTGGTTTCCCCTGTAAAAGCACAGCAAAGTTGCAAACATGGGTTAGTCAAGCACAGTGGCAGAAATTCCTTGTGATGCTCAGCTCTCAGCAGAGCGCAAGAGCCCACATCTCCCTCCCCAGGCGCAGCTGGAATCGGAGCAGACGCCTGCTGGAGGGGATCACTTTGCATTGCTTTAATTTGCAACTCAATTTCTGAGTTTTCCCTGAAGAAAAGCTATAGTACATTTTATTAGCAACATTAACATACAGCATTTACCTACTTAAAGTAAGACAAGGGGACCTGAACATATTAAAGCCAGAACTTGAAAACCACGAATTAGACAACACCAGTGTTTTAAGTTTATGCAGATGTGTCACAGGTCAGATACTAGAAACAGTTAATGCATTTAGATTGACCATTCGTGGTAAATTTGATCTCCATCAATACTTCTGTGACTCTTCTCTAAGTTACAATCCCTTTCTCTTACTTTGGAATATACCACGTAGCTTATTTTCATTAAACAGAATCACATTTTTTTAAGCACAGCCTGAATTAAACCTTTGCTATGAGCTGTCCTGAAGTACGTTCCTCAGGCATAAATTTAGAGCGTCAATTGGAGGATAATGCAAACGTTGTCATGTTGTGACATTATTACTGGATCAACTCTTTATGAAAAATTTACTTCAGACTGTACTGCCAGTACATTTCAACAAACAGTAAGACATAGTGAAGCACTAGGCACATACTTCCTCCTCACACAGACAAGCTCTTCTGGCAAGAGCACCTGTCCTACTTGTACCTTCTGCAAGAATTCAATTTTTATCTTACAAAGTGGAAAACTGCCAATTTTGCATTTTCCATCTCTTTCCCAAGATAGCAAAAAATGAATAGAAAAAAACCCATTTTTGTTATTTGGCTAAGGTTGCAAATAAAATTTTGTATCTTGCTAGAGAAAGTCAGAGCTGTTTTTTCCCCCCCTCTGAAGATATGCTCCTCTTGTTACTACTGCGGTATTTAAAATACTTCTGTCTCTTTGGCTCATAGTGCTTTACTACATCATCTCGCTAGGCATATCAAAATCTCAAACCAAGTGACATTAAGCACTTAAGACATGAAAAATTAGGCATTCATATACCTTTGCTAAAACCATCTTCAAGAAATTACTCCATAGTGCTTTACACTGTTTTGTACTTGGTCAATAAGTTTGAGGTCTGCTCAAAACAAATATTTTTACATGATTAAGGCCATAGTTTTATACTGACACTTCACAGATTAGACATGAGACTAGAACTAGAAATAATTTTGATAATTTAAGTAACTGGAGAAGAAAAGGAAGAAAATGAAAGCTCGTACAGTTAAATTTGTGTGCGCTGCTCAGTTATCTCTGACGGTTGACGAGGATAGCGATGGCTGTGCAGTGGTATGTAGCACATGTTGAATAGCTTTATTTCACTAACTGAAATAGAACAAATCCTATGCTAAAAAAATAAATGCTGACATCTGTGACAAGAGCCAGTCCTAGCTCTTAAATCCCTTTGGAAAAGTGAGCTGTATGAGACTATTCTGTTGATGAAAATGAATTCCTTGAAGTACTGTGCTTTTGGAGATATGCGCCCACCCAGTGGAAAATAGTCAAGCAAAGTCACACAATCAATGAAAACAACCAAAAAACCTAGAACAGAGGCAACACTGATTAGGGACATTTCCCCATCCCCCCACCCCCCACTTCAGAAAAACTCAAGATTCCGTTATCATTTATCTCTAGATTTAGTCTAAAAGAACAACCCTGGTCTAGTGGGAGGTGTCCCTGCCCAGGGCAGGGGGGTGGGAACTAGACAACCTTTAAGGTCCCTTCCAACTCTAACCATTCTATGATTCTAAGAAACACTAGTACTTAAACTTATTGCAGTTATTACATTTCAGTGCACAGTAACAGAGGTCAGTGGCTCAACTAAACTCGCAAACGTTAGGTTTGGTAAAATGTCCCTTCTAGCCGGCTGGACACGCTGAGGTGTACCTGAAGTCTCGGAACATTGTGTTCACCTCGGCAGCCAAGCAGTGAAAAAGAATGCTGGAATAGTGAAAATAAGTACGGGAGCGCACAGTTCAGTATTCACTAAGGCCTAAGAACCCCATTTAAGCGGTCTGGATAACAAATCACATTAAGACCTAGTAAATCTATAAAAAATGTAAAAAAATCTTAAAAAGTTCTGAGCAGTTTTCCAATGAAACTGTTTGGTTTAAGGCTTGGAACATTTCTGATGTCCAGATACTACAACAGATTTGCAATTAAGGTCTGTTGTCACCTCTTTGACACGTTGCCTTGTCCTGCACAAAGTGTAACTAAGCAAGGAAAGCTGTCAGAAACAATCATTTAAGAAAATATGCAAACCAAAAGGATGTCGCTGAAAACATGTCTGCTAGGTTTCAGATCAGTACGTGTTATCAGAAGACAGACACTGAAAAAAAAATCACAAAAATTCTGTAGTAACAACTGTATTATACCTCTCGTTTCCTTTTTTTCCCCCCCCACTATTAAAGGATAATCAAACTTTATGGAAATTAAACAGGAATAATCTTTTTTTTTTTTTCTCTCCTTTTTTTTAAGCACATTAAATAGAAGATTGCTTTTCCAACAAAAAACAAGGAAGGGACAGAATTATTTGCAATACTGTAGCACAACTGTTTCAGTCAGATCACGGTCCAGTACCGCAGGCCCTATAAGGAAAAATACAAGAAACGTTCCATCTCTTTTGGGTGATTTGAGAGGTATGCACAAGAGACTTGCACAAACAGAAACAATTAGAGTCATCCATAGTTATGCATTTCACAAATAACCTATCACAACAGACTTCTGTTATACACTAAAGTGCACGTTTGTCAAATATGCAAACACCACCTCCTATTAGAAAAGGTATTTTCAAATTATGTGGTCAAAAGCACACTTAGGACTGCATTTTTAGTGATATTTGGTGACTTCAGCAGTGACAGAGAGCTTTTCCCTTTGCAATCCCTTTGTCTTAAACCAGGACAGAAGGATAAATAAGATTTTCACTACAAATCTTTTGACCTGTTCTGCACAAAAAGGGAACTGCACCCTTTTCTCTGACAAAGAGAATCTTTAAATACGACTGTATGAAAATATAACTTAAATATAAAATAGTCAAATAGATTTGAAGAGACTTGGAAAAAAATCTTTGTTCCACCTATTAGTTCCATAGGTACCTGGTAGCAAGTAAACATTTGTACTTAAAAAAATAACGTTAAGTTACAGCTTGTAACCATAAACTATTCTGCTCTAGGAATTATGCTGCAAAAGCCAGTTTTAGTAATAAAACACACTCCTTTAACTTAGTTGATTCTGATGCCTTTTTGAGAACACCTTAAACCATATCATCAGTAACCATAAAGGAAAGATTACTGTATCTGTTTTCTATGATCTTCTCTGAAATGTCAGATACAAATCCTCCCAGCGCCTCGTCCTTGACAACGCTGTGTTTTTCCCACATGATGAAAAGACATTCTTGCATAATTGGTCAGTGTATCTGTAGTGCAACTGAACTGGAAGTCTTCCAACCGTTTGCATTCCGTTGGTAGACTTTGCCTTTAAGTCAGTTTGTTCAAAAAGGGAGACGCAATTGCAACATTAAAACTCACTGACTGAAGTTTTTGCCATGAAACCTGCAAATACACAGGTCAGGGAATGTGTCATACAGGCAGACCAAAACGATGCTTCTTTTTCTTAATGGGCTTTAAGTTGGTCAGTCTACGTAGGTCCTCTTCAGCGTCTGATTCCTCCATCTCATCATCTGCTGAAATAAGGATCTAAAAACAAATTACGGCTTCTGAGTAACATGGATCAAAGTCATGCACTTTCTTCATTCTACTTTTAACCTTTTACTTTTTTTTGTTACGCTTGCAAAGCACCTCATTACTTGCTCAAGAAAGAGCTTACAGAGCACAGTTTGGATTTACTGCCAGTACTATCAAACAACATCACACATCCTATCTGGAACCTCCAGTAAATTTCAAAGAAGGATGCATGCCTATTAATCTCTACTGCAATCACTAACTCTAAACCCAAAGCAGTGATTCTAGCACCTCCAGGTCAGTGGGGGCGGCTTGCTGCCAAAATGAGAGAGAGTATATGAGTTCTCTATCCACACTGGTAATACGGCAGTCATTTTATTAAGGAAAACCCCATATAGACAGTACTGTCTATAATGCAGAAAAGTTACATTACCCAACTAAAGCCATAACAACTTACCTTCAAAGATACCACCCATCCTTCAGCTGAACTGAAAACTGCCCACTTAGTATAATTTAGAATAAAGTTATGCTAAGGCAAGGATGTAAATACTTCTCCAAAATCAGGCCAGTTGCCTCCACCAGCTTCCTCTCACAATTAGAATTGTCTCTTAGATTTGTATTCCGTGTGGGTTTTTTTAGAAGCATTTGTAACACAGTTCACCTGTGACATTTAAATATATTATTATGTCTTCCTGCCCATCTGGAACGAGATTAACTACCGTGAGTGGTGCAACAATGTAATTTTTCTTAACTGGTTTTCAACTGCAAATGCTAGGAACTACTGTTAGAGGTACACGCAAAGAAAATCAAAACTAAGTTGACAGCGTTACAATGAAATCAATGGCATGAGGGATGAACTGGATTGATATTGCATCAATGGCAATAATTAACACTACGTACTTCTGACTCTGACTCTTCATGTGATGCTGCTCTCCTGTATCGGACTTTACTTCCATTTCTTGAATCTTGTCCTGCTTCCTTTTCTTCAAGTTTAGCTTTTGTCTTCCCTTTCTTCATAAGAAAATTATCTACTACCCAGAACATTAATGCCTGTTAAAGAGAAGGGGAAGTGACAGTTCAGTATTCTTCAGAGTAGCATATGTTCATCTGGTCAGTATTTGGACAGGATTAGGAAAACTTGACAATAATTCTGAATTGGCCAACCAGGTAAAGTCCTGTATAGGCATACAGTCACATGCCTCGTTACACACTGCATGAATGCTCTAGAACATAGCTACTTTATTCCTTTGTTGGAGAGAAGAAAATAAGAAAAGTAGCTGCTATTCAGAGTGATCAGATATTAACTCTTCATGTGGAAACATGCACGGTTTAGGCAGACATCTTAGTGCAACAGACTTTTGGTTCCCAAAGGATAAATTCCGTGCTTGAACAAATTAATGACACACCAAAAAAAAAAATAATCACCAGCCGTTATTAAATGCAAGGACACCCACCATCTCTGGCTCTAGTCCCTAAATCCCAGATTGCCAGAAGAGGACACTTTGGGAAGGATGATTGTGCACTTGCCCTTTTCCTCTGCTCCCTCATAGGTCAGCCACTATTAGCTGCGGTCAGACACAGGATACTTCACAGTACAGCTATCCTTAGACCAACTGCTTCCTAAAGCAAATTTCATTGTAATTTTATAATCTCTATGTCAGTATTTCATTCAATGTACTGAAGTCATCAGGCCAAAGAGGTCTATGAGGCATTTCTGCACCTCTCCTGAGCCTGGTTACTTAGTTCAAATCAGATTTTGGCTTTGTAAAATCCACATATCCAGACATTTCATCCATTCTTTAACATCCTTCCTCTTTAAAAAGTAGATTAAGCACCAAGTTATACTGTGCTTTAAGGACTAACATTAATTAATTAACACATGGCAGAAAGATATCCAAGTAAACATCTCACAGAAGAGTGCAAGTTGTACTCACGTTAACAAAGAAGGGAACTATCAGCATGACGATAGCCAGTTCCAACTGGGGGTTCTCTATAGGATTCAATAAAGCTACCTGTGAAAAGAAAAGGATAAAGTTCAGATCATGGCAGCACAACTGGATTAGTAAGTGCAGTTGTCTGTGTACCAGCTAACGCTACAGAAATAATTCATATGAACCAAAAAAGGACAGCTTTGTAGAAAAGGAAAGTATTTAGGACAGCTTATAAATTACCACAGATAAGTAAGTGGGGCTGGCAAGAAACTTATCTCTGTCACTTTTGTTTACAGAAGTCTGAGGAGCTGTGTTAGAATCATCTTGAATGTTTTAGAGCTGTGTGCTCCCCAGGACCATGTTTTAAGTTCCATCTTCAGGAAATTTAAACAGACCAGCATTTCACAAAATACACAGTAAGGAGAAGACAGAGTTCCCAAAGTAGTCCAGAGCGTACAACAGGGAGTAACTAATTATGTTGCAGATTCTGTAAAAATAAATATTTATCCGGTCATCAGCAATGGCTTCACTAATCCACTGCAATTACTAAAATTCTACAGTTTAGATCTATAAACAAGGTCATGCAAAGAAAATTCTTTGAAATACAAGAAGCAATATAAACCAGCTTCAAGTAATGCTTAAAGACTTAAGAAAAGGAAGAACCTCTTGGTAGCTTTGAGAGCACACAGACAAGGAGACAGAATAAAATTTTATATATTACAATATATAAGACCCCTCAAAATATGACAGGATATTCTGGGCAAGGGATGCCAGAAAGCCTAATTAGCCATATCCTAACCAAGCTAAAAGAACATGCCACTACCACAGAGTTAAATGGCACTGACCGTAGGCAGTTATGATGCTTGAGCCAAACCAATAAACACTATTAGAAGCCTATTGCTTTACAGCTTCCACCTGAAATTCATTTTTCTGTAAAATGCTGTAGAAGTACAAACCTCTTTCCACTGAGGTATAAGAAGCACTATAATGATGATGGTTTTCTCAAATGTCATAATCATTATGTAGAGAGCACATTGGCCCACCCAAGCACTGCACTGCACTGGATCCCCTGCAAGAAAGAAGAAAGGTTCAATAGGGTTGATTTTACTTCCCAGTAAACATTTGTGAAAAGCAATATTAGAAGAGGCGGGGCAGCTCTACCCTCTTGAAGTGCCTTCTCCAGTTTCCCTAGTGGTGCTCCTTCCCCTCCCTCAGCCTCACCCAACTTTCAAAAAGTATCAGTTGGCAACTGAATATAACAGGACTTTATCCGATTCAGCAGTACCTGGTTCTACACTCACTGTTTTACATAATCTGATGAAAGCAAGACACGTACAGTTGCATTACATTTGTTTCCCATCAAATTGTTATTTTTGACCCTTTACCGTGAAGTATTATGTTTCTTAAAAGGGAAACTTAAGGGAAACACAGCTGGGGAAAAGCATCTTTCCCTTCAGTCTAAGTAGAAACGTGATGATTTCTGCCAGTCCCCCTGGACTACCTTAAACATATTTATCCTCTCTACAAAGTTAGTTACCATAACTAACCAATTGTAATTGAAGCAACAGGTGCAAAAGCTGCTATGAAAAATTTAATTGAACAAAAAATTAAGATCATATTTTAGTTTCAATCTGAAAGGGTCTGAAATTCTGCTGCACCCCATCGTGGCAGAGTGAAAACCTGAGTGCATTAAGTCATCTGTCAGGACAGGATGAAGGCCACAAACATCTGAACACACAAACTTATGTAGACTAGTATAGTCTATGAAACCAAGGGGAAAAAAAAAAGAAAAAAAAAAAGAAAAAAAAAAAGAAAAAGAGGACTGGTACACCTTAAAAGCTTTGCAGGTGAGCTTAAGCCAAAAGGAAACTTTGGAAGAGGGCATTAGCTCTTTAGTCTTCATGATCATCTTCTGCAGCATCTTCAAAGGCAGCTTAAAACTTTTAGCCTAGAGATGAATAATGGGCAATGGAAATTCAGATGCCTTTATGTATTTGTAATGCATAATGGGTAGTTGCTACTTCCTTTTCTGGAACATTTCTGAAAGGCTTTCAGTATTAATACTTGGTAATAGTCTTGAGACTTACTGTTTGCTGCTTAAATACTGCGAAGAGAAAATGATAAATCAGACTGGAGTTCAAAACAAAGAAAAATTCCTAAACTAGTTTTACAGTAAGAGGTAGTGATCAACATTCAATAGCCCAAGAGGAAAGTGGTGAAAATGCTCAAGTTTGAAAATTATATACAGCAGTTTATGGCTTTTGTTGTAGTTCTTCTGAAGATACAAGGCGTGAATTAAATTTGAGAATTAAATTCTAGCAATTAATTTCTATACTCTACATTTATTAGCATTCTCTAGTTTTCTTCATTAACTAGCAAATATGAAAAAAAGAAATAAAGCTAGCTTTAGCTACAGACTTACCATTGAAACTTTACCAGTTTATTCTATGCTGTTTCCAAATCTGTATTTAATTTCTAAAAGCAAAGACAGCTATAGCAATTTTGCATCTATTCCAACTCTGTCACATGAGATTCTGTATGTCAAAAAACTGTGAAACTGTATTAGGAGTGTTGGGCACTATCACCAATGAACATTTTGTTCCATGATGTTTTTGCGGGAAGGGGCACTGTTTTTTTTGGTACATGACTGAAATGAGAAGTTGTGTATATCAAATTCTATTTGAGGATTTTTGTGTACCCTTCTGCATCTACAAAATTATCTCTCAGCTCTAATTACAAATGGGGAGAAGAGGGATGCTGTCTACTTTAAATTTACCAAGTCTCCCAACTGCATCCTTGTAGAAAAGTTGGGGAGATACAGACTGGATGGGTGGACGTACAATTCTGACATAAAGGAAAAAAGCTTTCACAATGAGAGTGGTTAAACACTGGAGTAGGTTGTTCAAAGGGGTTCTTAAATCTCAAGCCATGGGTAAATTAAAAACTGGACTTGGCTATGCCCTGAACAACCCGCTCTAGCTTTGAAGTTAACCCTACTTTAAGCAAGAGGTTGGATTATATGACCTCTGGAGAACTTTTCCAACCTTTTTTTCCTACGATTTTATAACCTCTGTAATTCAAGAGAAAAAATAGAAGTTAGTAACATCACCACATGCAGGAGGTGTTCCCATTAATATCTGCGACATTTCTAAGTTCAAAGATTCAGTACACAAACTCAAATTAGAACTTTGAAGTTAATGTTGAAGCCATAAAGCTCTAATCTAATTTCTAGATGTCTCTGACAGTCCCTCCTGAATTCTGATTTTATACCTGCCATGTACAAATTACATGTCTAGAATAAACTAGCAAATCAGTAGAAATCTTGTTACTGCAAGAAAAGTGCATTAAGACTGAAACTGAAAAATTCTGAATCCTCAGCAGTGACAACTGTAGCAGCATTTTCTGAACATGCTGGGCAATGAAACACTAGTCTATGCTAGTGTATACTTTCATCAGCTGCTTTGTAGAAGGACGCTTATAGACAGCTCTCAAACAAAATACTTGTAATTCCTCTATTCTGTAACTTCTCTCCATTCTTCAAATCCTGAGAAATTTTCTTAAGAAAATGCCAACTCACAGAACAACTCCAAAATAAATTTTAAAAAGTTTCAAAGTGAGTGCTATCTACCCTATATGGCTACAAGTAAGTTGCTCCGCAAGCTGCAAACAAAGAGCTAGAGGGAAAAGATGCATCAAATACAATTTCTAAGCTCTGCCATCCCAGAAGCAAAGACAAGCAAAGAGATCACAGCACGGCTTAGTTGCCAATAGAGTTCTTTGTGCCCAAGAGGGGATTTAGTCACCTGTTTTCTCCTCACAGCAGCTAAAGTAGCCTAAGACAAGAAGGGAAGGAGAACGCAGGGAACATTCTTTTCAGTACAGATCATGACTGCTTTTCTCCTCTTTACATACTCAAATATATTAACCGATTCTGCACTTCTATTAAAACCCAGCTGCTGATGTAATGACTCTGAAAATACAAACCTGGAAATATGAAGACAAATCTAATAAACTTAAAAATTCTGACATAAAAAAAGCCCTTGAGGGAGCACCATGCTACTGTGTTCGTAAATCAGCGTGCAGTGCTGTTTTGCTGTACAAACAGCATTCATTTATAAATGCTGGTATTTTGGTATCCATTCTTTCCTTGAGGCATTTATGCTTAAAAACTATCCTCCATATAAAGACGAGGCTTTTAAAACCAGCAGGACACTACTATTTTTGTGACAGCTTCAAGTAATGAATCACCAGGGATCGAGTAATAGAGCTAAGAAGGGAAATGAGCTCACAGTGAGATTTAACTTGAGACAAACGATTATTTAGGCTCTAGAAACACAAACAACATCGCTCAATCACAAGAAGAGACTTGTGGGGTTTTTTAGGGGAGGAGGGGGCTCTCATTTGTTTTCCCACACTTGCAGACAAACTGAAGTCACACTGATCTCCAAGCTGAGGTACCGCTTCAGATAAAATGCCACAAGTCTGATACCTTTAATGAGCAGATACCTCCCCACCCAGGTATGCTAAACATCCATATTTAACTTCCAAATACTAAGTCTAAGCACACTCGTGACCCCACAGGACTGCATTTTAGTCCCCTCTTCTACCCTAATTCATTTAATTATTTTAAAGAATCTTATGAAAAATCAGACAAGAATTTTCTTGAGGCCAAAGTGACAAATTTAAAATAAAATGGCAATATGAGGGTTTTCACTTGAGAAACAACAGTAGTACTTAACAGAAGAGGGCATCAAACAATCCAATGCAACTTGTCCTTTTTAGACAGATTTCTTACATAGGGTCTAACCTTACTGCACAGCCATTACTAATAACTTCCCATCTGCTATATAGTTCTCTCTATACCGGAAGCCTCTCCCACATGATTAATGGAAACACAGATTTACTATATGCTTTTTAATAGTCCTTACGATAGCTTGATTAAACAAACAACACACTAAGGTCAAGAAAGCACATTAATGAAGACACAGAAAAGAAAGTTAGACAGTAATAAAATGATTTCATATTGGAAAGAACACGTAAGCAAAGAGGACTTACATAATTTGCTACATTGCTTATACACACACAGAGAGAAGACATACTTGATAAACAAGTTTAGGCATTTCAGATCTTCTAACTCGAAATGACAATAATGGATCAGTCACAGAGCACCTCCGCAGCATAACACAAGTAACAAGTTCATTTGTTTATTTTAAGAGCTTAATTACTGCAGTCACAGATGCCTCGTAGCTAACTAAAAACCAGGTTCATTTTGGAAGTCACTAAGAGATAGAGACAAATTTCAGGAGAGTGAATATACTCCCCACATCTCCCCATCCACACAGACGGCTCGTCAAAGTACATTAAAATTGGAGAGAACAGATTACACACAAAAAACCAAAATGCTATCAGGAAGAAATCAAATCTAGTATTTGACATGATTACGAGTACCTACCTATAATTGTAATAGATACACCAAGGTTTTTTGCTCTGAGCAGAAAGCCAATTTTCTGTGGGCTGAAAGCTGTTCAAACAGCTTTAAATGGCTTCAAGCCAAATCAACAATCAGGAAAAGGGACTTTGGGCAATAGGTCTCAAAGCTCGGTCAGAAGGCGCAGCTCAGCAATGTCTCAGCTTTTTCCTTGCCCTTTTCCCTTCCCTGGGCATCGGTGCTTACCTAATCCCTTAGAGACCCAAGGCTGGGGACTGATCTCGAGGAACTATTTACTTTTCTACATATGGTGAATTTTCTGATGGTTTAGCGCTCTGAATCAGTTCCCTGAAGAGTCAGATGTGCACCAGTCCAAGGAAAAGAGTGGAAATATTGGACCGTGGCATGTGGGAAAAAAAGCAGATAAACAGGGTTGTGGCAGTGCTGACTTAAACAGCTTAAATGGTCATGAACTCTACCCTAAAAGATACACATTAAATCTACATGAATCTAACAAAAAATGCCCTAATGGTATAGGCAGTTATTCCTCCTAAGACAGATGCTTGTCATCATCTCTATTTTAAACCTCTAACATAAAAGCAAATAGCAATTAATGCTATTTGATTTAATTGTAAATTTCCCAAGTTTTTAAAGTATTTCAACTTGGCAAGGCCTTTATTTACTCTTAATTCTGTCAGCCACTTAGGATCATTACAAAGAAACGTACAAACCCAAAAACCTACCAATGATAATTATGAAACTGCTATGAAAGCTTTTACTTTGTTAGGCAAACGTTATTTTAACTTTTTTTTTTTTCCCCAGACCATAGGTTTTGTTCATTTATTTTTCTCTCTGATGAAGAGCCATAGCTCTCTTTCAAGGCAACCTCTCCCCCCGTTCCTATCTCAAGGAGCTTCAAATGCAATTTTTTAACATCTATACAGAACTTCCATCCCCAACTGGCCAGACTAAGCAATCTGAAAGTAACAGGCTGAACAGAATTAGACGTTGAGTGTGTATGATACTAAACTGCATCTGCGAATCCACTAGTTCTGCAGACCGGTGGACTTCTGTGGCCAATGATAAACCCCACAACTTCATGTGAAAGTGATTTCATTAGGCTATCCCCTAGCCTGTATGAAAAACACACGCATTTTTCATCGATGATACAAGCCCTACATGCAGGAGTTTGAGTTATCATTACTTGAGGACAAGCACAGGCCTCTCTTGCCATTCTCTTCACTGAAGGTACGTGGTTGTTTACTTTACAGAGGGCTGGCAGAACTCTTAGCCTGTATCTTCCGACAACGGCACGCAGTTCAGTGAAAGCTTTAATAGGAAATGACGTTCCAACCATCATTTATTTAAAAGTGTTTCAGAGTAAATTTATCATGCTGGTATTTTTTCCATGAGATTAGCCAGTATCATAATTTGTTCAATCACTCCTAAAAAAATAAATACTAAAGCAGTTGTTCCAAACGCACTAAATGCTTAGAGACTTGTTGAGCTTTCTAACACAGAAGATGCACACCAAGACACAGAACTTAAAAGAAGCCTCGTGACAAATGAAATATTAAAATGACTGCTATAATAATTGTGTAACAATTTTAAGAGGAGTTAACTACTAACTGAAATATTGTGAGATTCTATCCTGAAAACCATTTCAGCGCAAGAACAGAAACATTTACCATATTCACCAAAGCGAAGGGACTCCCACTGCTGCCATTCCACAATGCTGCTGACTGCACGTATACCAATGTAGATTAACAGCATTCCTAATGTGGCATCTAACAAGAAGTTGATAAGGTACCTGAAAGGAAAAACGTAAAAGAAAGCAAGGAGCAAGGGTCCATTTTCTACAAGTGCAGTGTATTTTAACACCATGATTGATAAAAGATCTGTTTATATGTTAAGCAGCCAGAGTATTGAGAATAATCATTTACCCACTGCTGTAATTACACAGTTACCCTAAAATTTACATAGTTTTAGAAGAGTCCTAGTATTTTCTTTCTGTCCTTAAAGTTAAGCTCCAACTTCTATTTTCAGGAACTCTGGTGTGCGCATGTGCATACTCTAGATAAACTCCAACATTCATTTTACTCCTTTAAATTAGAACCAGATTTCCTTTTTACCATTGCTCAGTTCATTCCGTGTGGAAAAAGCGTACTTGAATAAAACCAATGGAATAAAAGGAAAAGAAATAAAAAGATAAGTTATCTTAAAGACACATCAAGTAATTTGAAGGTAAAAAACCCAACACCAAACACTCCAAGGGGGAAAGACATCACAACTCGACAGTTTTTCTTGCTCGAGGGAGCCCCCTCCTAGCCTCAACAAGGAGCAACGAGCAGTGGAATACCATGCCAAGAGAGTATAGTCACTATCTAGGCCAAATGTCAACTTAGTGTTTGGAAGAAAAAGTTATTTACTTTCTCACACTTCAGTTCTTGTCCAATAAACATTTGAAATAATCAGAAACAAGCCTTCCCAGAAAAAAGCCACCAAAGCAAACCACCCCTCAGTGGACATACAACTGCTGCCCTACTAATTTTATTGTTTCAAGAAGAGCTTCTGGGATCTTACCTATGCTTCAAGAAACTAGAGATTACTATGGGTTTCAAATGAATTCTTAGGTTCATTAAATGGCAGCTGAAATTCAGAGCATTTTGCAAGTCTGTATGGTTCATTTACTATCACTGATTTTAGCTGAACAAAATAGCAGGTGAGAAAAAGCCAGCTAGAAGACATAGTAACATCGCTTGGTAATTCCAAATACTTAAGGTAAACTCTACAGTCTGTAGAACTTATCTGCAGGGATAAAAATAGCAAATCAGAGACCTGTGGGTGCCTGCTGGCTGTGGAGACAGACCCATGTGGACAAAATAGTATCAGAAAGTGGAAAGCAAAGACAGCATATGCGCATTCAAAACAGTAAAGCAGCTGTTCTGACCCTCAAAATCCTATTCAAGAGCAGCTCAAAAATGAAAAAGGAAGCAGACACGCCTTGCTTCAGCCAAGACTTACCCATAAGCTTTCTAACAAAATAGTTATTTTCTAACAGTTGTGTGCCAAATCACAATTTTAATGAACTTCGTGTAAGATAAACATTAAAATCAAGGTTTGGTGCTTGGCAGAGGAAACTCCGCGGTTACAAGTCTACACAAGTCATTTTAAGGCCACAAGGGGCTGCTGTAGGTCTGTAGGAGGAAGACAGCCATCAGGAGCAGGGAGAAGAGATGTGCCAACACCTATTTCACATCAAATTACGGCTCACAGCGCAGGCCAAGTACGCCTCGTATTGCCA
The DNA here is from genome assembly GCF_000708025.1 of Charadrius vociferus. Classification (NCBI taxonomy): domain Eukaryota; kingdom Metazoa; phylum Chordata; class Aves; order Charadriiformes; family Charadriidae; genus Charadrius; species Charadrius vociferus. The sequence goes on from NW_009649934.1 coordinate 1,166,895, forward strand.
AGCACCCGAGGCTCACTCCAGGGAGGCAGGAGGCTCGCTCTGCGATGCGCTGCAGTGACCCTGCTCACATGTAGCTGCCGCACCGGCACAAGCGACACCACACATCGCTGCCACTGTCAGATCAACGCATTTGACAGAGTTCTGCGAGGAAAAGGCCGGGCTTCGTACAGACTTCCCCGTGTGCCACGTACAGACAGCCGAGTACTCCGTACTACAGAAAAAAGAATGCTGTTTGCTTTTTCTATTTAAAGTTCTGCAGCCAACCACCCATCTGTCACGGTGTTTTGACAGATGTTTTATCAGCTTTGATATTATCACACACCTGCCTGAATTATAGCACTACATTCCCAAACTAACGAATGGCAACTTCCAATTGTAGTTCTTGCCAAGCTTTGAACCACAATATTTGCTAAAACTACATTTTCTGGTTTTGTTCTGAAAATAACCCACAGACTACAAAATAGGAAAGAACAGAAAACCATCCATGTTTGAATTTGACAAGTAAAATTATTAATATTTTGAGTCACAGACAGCAACGTTGCTTTTGCTCACTAATTTTGACCCACTTGCACACTTAAGATATATTTTTCCCAAGAAAGGACGACAAGTGGCTTTGGTTGATACAACATGGTATTTTTTCTGCTAACAAGGAGGACCTGCACCCTTATCTGAGAAATTATACAGCTCCACGTTGTAATTTTGGTTATCCTGAGGACAGCAAATAACAGTTCTCTACCTCACCCTCTTACTTGTTTTGTGTCATGTTACACTTATATGAAAAGTGGTATTTAAAAATAGTTATGTAGACTATATTAAAACATGTAGAAGAGAACACACGTTAGCAAACCTTTTATCTTGAAAACTCAGTACACAGCACAAAGTTATTTTTAATTTTAAAAATTGTAACAAACTATTGAGCTATAGCTTTAAACACTGACAATTTTACGCATGCTTTGGTTAGCTTATATGAACATATACTTTAATATATAAAAATGGAATGAAAGCAATTTGCACCTGCTAGTTTTTAAATCTATTAGGAATTTTTAAATCAGTAAGCAAGGAAAATCCTACAATGATGCCTGGTATTGTTGAAACTGTCATAATTACAACCTAAACTTTACAGTTAGTGTGTTAAAATAAACGCATTTTCCCTATCAAAATGCTTTGTGGTGGGAAGAGACAAGCAGCGTTTTATTTGCACATTGCATGTAGGAACACAAAAGAAAGCGAGGAGGAATAAGGGAAATAAAACAGGTTTGTGTAGCAACACAAGCATATTCCTTGAGCTGTGTAGCTCCTTTGTTTACCAAAGGACAACAGTGAGTAGATGTTATGCCATTGAAGGAAGTAGATTGGTTTTAAATGGCAAATTACTGGGCTTTTAAAAGTAATTTCACAGCTTCTATTACCAGGAATGTGTAAGCTTCTTTGAGCATGAGCTCTATCAAGAACAAACCCAAACAATTACCGTTTGCTTCAGGAGCTCCTGTAAAGAGCCTGACAGGGTCTTAGTCATAACATCTTCAGGTTTCATACACTACAGTGAAACGCTTATCTACTTAGTCACACTGCTCCAAGCGTGACATTGCAAAATTAATTTTTGTACTAACCGCCTGGGTACCTATAGCAAGATTTCCTGCTTTTAACAACATGAAAATAATACTGCAGTAGCTAATGTAGGTTTTAGAAGAAAATACAAGCACGAATGATTTTTGCTAAATATCCCTGAAAGCAACCTGACTTTATATTAAATCCTTGCTGCAACGAACAGTGCAGTTTGAGGTCAGCGTACACAACTTCATATCCGTTTCCTTTGGTCCCTAGCACCTCCTTCAGTAAACAGCCTCATACTACAACGTGCATCCTGAGTCCTCATTCATTAACTGGACAGGAAGAAGTAGTAAGAGTTTACCTTTGGACTAAAATATCTATATAAAGCCCAGAAAAACCTTTCCCAGGTCCTGCCAGGCATGAACTGAAAGAGCAGAACTCTGATCCCTGATTCACTAAGCTTAAACAACGGGTTTTTGAAAGTGATTGATTTTTGACATGAAAATTGGTTTCTCGGTTCTATCTTGCATTATCGTCCACATACACCATCAAACTCAACTGCAGAACTACTATAAAGACGAATTATTGTGAAATTTAACACTCACAGTGAACAAGGGTCTTCTTCTGTAAGGTCTGATAAATAGACATTTGCAAAGTGGATGAACAACATCCCTATGGCTTGCTTGGAAGTATCTAAAAACCTGTAGAGTAAAAACAGTTTTTAAATTTTACAGTTAACAGTTTTACAACACAGTCAGACATTGCAAATTTATTTTAATTAAAATTCCATCGCAATTATTAATTTCTTCTTCAAATGAGAACACCAGAATGATAAAGTGTCATGGCATTTTGCTTATTTAACAACGTTCCATTTTAAATTCTGCCCCTTTTTTTCCTTGAATATTGCTAGCAATAAACCAAATCATACTAACTTGAAACCTTACCACTGTAAATTTAAAGTCTAGGGCTATCCTCTTGGTATCATACACATTATCCAAGAGCTAATCCTCACTAAACCTTGCTAAGTCTTTAATAGCCTCCTGTAAACAATGAGTATCACAGCCTCGCTAGATATTTCAGCTCTTTTATGTTTATGCCTGTTTAGCAAGTTCATGGCACAGACAGAAATAAAATCCTCATCTTGTGCTTGTTGGTGAACAATTTAATAGCTGGCTAATGATTCCCTTATCTATAGCACTTTGCTAAAAAGCCAACATATTTTTCACCTGAAAGCACGAAGTGGTCTCGCTGAATTTTATCTAAAATACAACAGCTTAGACTACACTGCAAAGAACTGCAACCTTGAAAGCATTATCTCCAAAGCTGATGACAGAGTTTGAGAGAAAGTAGTTTGCTACTTACAGGGAAAATATAAAAAACCCAGTTAGGTACTGATTCCATATTGACTCCAGCCCTTACCATTCTTTTATCATCATCCTTTGCACAAAACCAAAGCTTCCAGTGGATGTTTTATTAAACATCAAATATAGAAATTGTGTCAAGAATAGGGAAGAGTGTGTTCTTCATACAGACCAACACCCATTTTGCCTGTTGTTTCCATGTCTAAAAAGATCCAAACATTTTATGCCTGAATTCACCTCCCCTCCCTGACAATTTTGTCTTAAACTTTATTCTCTTGCATTCGTTGCATGACATAGAATGCAGAGTGTTGGACATGAGGCAGGAAGCCAGCGAGTTTCTTATCTAATCAGTACACTATACTATAAATAACAATACTCAAGTCCCAGAACAAGATTCTTTGCTTAAAAATTCAAGGCTATCACCGCACTACTCAGAATTTCAGGCTGAGGTAGACTGCAGTACACAATAGGTTTTGTATTTAGTTTTTCAATAAAATAAAGGTCAGGATTAGTTACGAAAAGCAGCATTGCATGAGATGACCTGAAACCACTGAAGTCTTCAACAACTGGTATGACAGCTTAACGTTTACACCAGTCTCAAAACTAGTACTGGTTAGGTTGGCATTGCTACAATCCAACAACTTTTAAAAAGTAACAGAAGCAAATATACTTTGTATACCTTGTATTCTTTTATGGCTTATGTATTTATGTCTTTTACCTTACTGTTTTCTATCTTATATGCAGTAGCCTAGCTACAGAACATTAAGTTCTGTAACAGTAAGTTTCCATCTTCAGGAGGAAGCAGAACTTGAAGCATTATGTCTAAAGGCACATCTTTGTAGGGATTCCTGGAAGTGTTTAGTAAGAAAGAACTAGCCAGGAAACGCACAGAAGATAACTTTTTGCTGACTCATGTATTTTGATAACTTTTTGTTTCTCACTTTCAGTCACCATTTCTTGTCACTACTTTTTCTTATCATCATATGCAAACAATCATTCTTTCAATTTCTAAAACACACAAGAAAAAAATATTTGAGAACAAAGCATAGAGAAACATACCATATCCTCCAGGGACGTCTTTCATGCTTTGGTTCTCTGAAGCGTTTTACTAAGGAGGGGAAGAAAAAAAAAAAAAAAAAAAGACAATCAGTAACTCCCAAACCAAGAAAAATATAGAAAAGTGAAAGCAAATCCTCTTGCAGAAATGTTACATTCTTTGATAAATTAGATCTTACACAACTGCATTTCACTTTATCAGTCTCTAAGGATACATTTTTAAAGAAACTGTCTCTCTTCCGTCACCTTCAAGTTCCAACAGATCCATCGTCTGACTGCCAATGTACCTCCCATGAAAAAATAATCTATCACCGATGACCATTTCATTGGGCTTAGCATTTATGACTGCCCATCCAGAAAATTTAATTTCCAACAGTAAAGCAGGTATTAGAAAAAGACGTTTCTTTTGCTCACTGGAGACCCAAAGTTAAACTGGAGCATATTCTTGCAATATAGGGGCAATCTATAATATCAGAAATAAATCAAGTGAATTAGTAACAGGACAAATGTATTCTCTGACAAAGTATATTTATTTTATGGATGACAAATTAGACTTTTGCAGGCAAACTGAATTGTGAAAGGAAAGCAGGACAGATCTTTTTAGTCAGATAATCCCTTCACAAAAAGGCTGATACTTGTTAACATATTAAAAACTCCTAAAATCCAGTATTCAAATTAACACCAACTACACAAAGGCAAAAAAAAAAGATAAATTTGACAGTTTCAATCTTGATATAGCTTATAAAACAAATTGTTTGGGTATGTGATAGAAAGCTCCTCTGCACACCCACAAAGGAGCACAAAGGCAACGGTGGAGGGAGCCCGAATCACACCCTGCCCAGGTCCACCCCAGCAGCCACCAGCCCATCGCAGGTCCATCCCCACAAACCCAGAGGAGCAGAAGCCCAAAGGCAGACGGGGGGACACAAACTACGGACTCAGAGGAAGGGATGGCCATCTCAGGAGAGCCTCAGCCCCACCGGCCAGGGGTGACATCCATCCCAGGGAGCCAGCTCTGGAGCACCTTCGGGAGGGAGGTGGTCAGTGCATCAGGGTGTGGGACAGGTATGGGATTCGGGGGAAGAGCATTTTGGGATTGCACAAGACTTACTATGGGTTGTTTAGGGGAGGAACCAAAGGCAGGGAAAGTGAAGGATGTCAAAGACTCATGGACAAACACATGTGAGAAAATAGAGGGATACGGAGATAAAATCCAGTCATTCATACATAAACAGTGGCTGGTCCATACACTTGTACTGTGGGATCTGCAGTTTGTCCCGTCATCTTAGGAAATTCCATTTCTATCTCCTTCTGGGCAAGAAAACCTTTTTCCCTACTCAGAACACATGTTCAGCCCTGCCACGGGTGGGACCTGGGGCAGGGAACCACGGCAGCCTCGCCCCTGACGGACCTGGCCTAATGCCGTAACACAGATTTATTTTCTATTACAGCTCCAAGATACTAATTCCTTTTATATCCCAAAGACAGACCAAAGATAACAGGGTAATGGAAAACCTTTCCACTAAGGATGTGGTTTATATATGGGTTTTACTCCTTTCTTCCGTCCAAAGTTCAGTGTCACTAAGCAGTTCCTTCAACATACCTCTTGAAAAATAATTATTTCACAAATTATCTCTTAAAAAAAAAAAAAAAAGAAAAGAAAAAAAATTAAGCCCTAATTCCCCTTCTCTCCTTCAACTTGCAGAGATTCTGCCTTAAAAGGCACAAACCTTCGCTACAAACCTTTGCCTGACCTATAGCAGCTATAGGTCAGGCAAAATATCAATAAGTATTTTAACCTGCTTCTCCAGGTACTAACGATGAATTTAAGTTTCAAATAGGATGCTGTATAAAAGTTATGCTTCCCTAGCTTACAAGCCTTTAAAAAACACATTTTGCTTTAAGAACCAATCACAACTTTTTCACAAGGAATGCAATTTCCCCAAAGCCAACCGTCCTCATACAATATGGCATTAATATAATTACATGAATGCCTTAAAATAAATAAATAAATGCAAATTCACCTCCAAGGTGGAGGGGCAACATTTGCAGGGAGCACCAAGCTAACAACTTGCCATTTCACTGTCTGCCCCATTACCGCTTCTGACAGCAGACAGAGAAACCGTGCTTCACCCCCGTATAATATAGCGATTAGAAATTAAAAAGTGACAAAAGGAAAAGACCATACATTTACACCAAAGAAAGTTGTAATAGCAACATTTGCCAGCAGTTTTCTCTGTGAACAGCATGCCATAAATCTGAAACTTCTGTTAAAAATGAGCAACACCCAGTGAAGTTAACCAGTTTGCTGTTTATGACAAGTCGTCCCCAGTCACGCTATGGATTACTTTAAATCACTGTCACTTTTGCACAACAACAGGAAGCCACAAAGCATCACAAATAAACGCAAGAAACAGAAGTTTCAACTTACTGCGGAGTTTGTGCAAGATGTTTTTCTGCAGACAAAATAGAAATTAAACTGATAAGATTTGCGTAGTTC
>NW_009649934.1:1173377-1177057 GCF_000708025.1 Charadrius vociferus
ACCATGAAGAAGATGTACATGCCTGTGGACTCATTTCTTCCTCTAAAGTAGCCACAAAAAATTGTTTTGGAAGAGGATATTCAAAACCAATTCAACTAACACCATGTCAAATTTTATCCATACTGAGAAGACAACTTTAGAAGGTCCATGTTTCTCTGCCCATTCTGAAAATGTAACATTTCATTTGAGATAATATTAAACAGGAGAATTAACTTTGAAAACCTCTACGGCTGTCTTTTGGGAACTTATTAAATGGCTGATCACACCACAAACTTCTCCCCTCCCAAATGAAATGAGACAATTTGTTTAAATAAATGCTTTAGGCGTTGCTACCTGAACATATGCACCTGTACACTTGTAAGCCCAGTAGGTCCACGTGAAACAGGGTTGTTTTCTCAGCCTAGTTTCTTGCAGCTCTATGTGAACATCAGGCATTTCTGACACACGCAGATATCGCCGGGTATTTTCCTACATACCCCTGATGCAGTATCTGGGTTACGCTGCCTACCCAGCACAATATACTATCATGTCGGAGCGGTTCGAGTTGAGAGCCATTTAACTTCTCCCACAGCAGGGGAGAGCCTTCGCTGTATGGCTGTAGACAGCTGGGGCCTCCCCAGTAAGTAAACGGATCAAAATCCCAACAGGCAGTAGATAATCATGCTGGTAAGCTGAGGGTCCGTAGCACGTTTACTATTAATAAATTAATTTTGCAACCAAAAACCAGCACATTTTTTCAAATAAAGATTCTGTACATTTGTGAAGCATCTATCAAATCAGGGTGGGCGAAAGCAATTCTTCCACTCACCACCCCACCCACCCCCCAGCAACGTGCCACGATTGTAGACGCGCTCAGCCCCCCTCACAGTTTCTCTTGGCAGCGCGCATCGCCTCAGCGTAAACTCAGAGACGCGCGCTGGTGCGTGTGTCAGCTGACAGATGGGTCTCAATCTGCCAGCTCCTCACTGCGAGGAGGTGGGACCACTCCATATGCTCCAATTCAGAGCCTTACACCCGCGCTAGCAAGAATTCACCATATTTAATATTAATTAACTAATAATGTTCAGAATTTCATACTGAATTATAAATGAAGAAAGAAGTGCTGCTTGTTTATACATTCAGTGCCAGAATTTCTTCAGGAAAGGAAATAAAAGCAGTTCTGCCAACAAGCATGTGAGCTGCCAGATGGACAGATAATAGATAAGCATATCGGGCAGAGTATCGCGAATGCAAAATTCAAGTTCATTAAATTGTCTTCCCATTCCATTGAAATTCTAGGAATAATTAATGCCAGAGTATGGTGGAAGGGTTTCTAACAGTTACTTTAACACAGGAGTTTTGCAATCAGTATTCCAGAAAACTGAAGACTCATAGGGAAGAATAAAGGCCATATACAAGAACAGAGACAAGAAATAAAGTAAAACTTCTCCAAAGTGTCAATATGAAAAGCAACACTTGGACCTGTACTTGGAATTCAGCCTTTGCTCCTCTCCTTCCTTCACCCTCCCACAAAAGGTCCCACAGGAAATATTTTGCTGATGTGAAGTAACTTCAACATGCATTTAAGAACTCCAAGTTTCTGGATGGCTGCTCTTGTAGCAGCTCAAAACTGGCCCAACTCAAATGTTTGAAATGTTTCTATGTATCACGTATTATTGCATTTCTAAGGCACACATTCTGGCAGTTCACAATAAGAATCTTTCTGATCCAAATAAAGATCTAAGAAGATTTATCTAGCTGATTGATTTGAAGTTCAAAGAAAGGAAAATAAGCTATAGAATATTCAACATGTTTGATGTCCTCCGCAGCTGTACTACAATAGCACTGCTCTTCTGAGGAGAGAATTGGGACTTTCACCTGTATTTCCAGTGTGTCTCAAAACTTTTTCAAAAACAGGTCAAAGACAAAACATGTGATAAAACCTTTTACTTCATAAACCTCCTACACATTTCCGTCATCGGACCCAGGCAAAGCAACAGCTGAGCTAGCCAAACAGAAGAAAACCAAAAGGAGGAAAGGCTAGTGAGGATAAGATCGCATTCGCACATCACACATGCAAACCTGCTCACGTACATGGGAAGTTTCTGCAAGGCCAGAATCGGACCCTTCTCGCAGGTGCACAGGCAACGGGCACGGGGAACCAGCCACAAGTTGCAGCCAGGGAAATTCCAGCATGATAGAAGTAAAACAATTCCCGTGAGAGCAATCAAACTCTGCAAGAAGTCACCCAGAGAGGGTGCAGCGACTTCAGTCTCATAGACCCTGAAAAGGCACCTGGACGATGCTTTGAGCAAGGGGATGTAGGCTGGCCCTGCTCTGAGCAGGAGATGGGAGCAGGTGCTATTTGGGGTCCCTTCCAACAAAAATCAGTCCCTAAGTCTAAAAATCATCTTTCTGTGATATGATGCTTAAAAGCTTCAAGATTTGAGCCAATTACCAAAGGACCAAAGTACGGTTAACTAAAAACCATACACACACATGTATATATGTGTGCACAGAATTTAACAGTGAGAAATCTACTGCAGTTTGAGCTTCCGTACAGGGTCACACCAGGAGTGCTCAATCTCCTCCAGCAGGTTGGCTTTGCTGGGATTCCCGAATAACGTATTGCAACCAGATGGACCCTCCAACACAGCCCTCATAGTGCAAGACTGTTGTGATTTGAAAGGTTACTTTGATACTAACTCACATTGTTTCCAATATTCAAGACAAGTATTAAAGTTTCCGGTAGAATGCTGTTTTACTAACTACGTATGGAGTAAGAGCTGAAGAGTTAAACCAAGCATTAGTATACAAACCCAGAATGTGATGCAGAATTTCACACAGCTACTCTCAGACAACTATTTTCAGAACATTTGGTTATCAGGAGAACATATGCATCATAAATGTGATCCTGCAATTTCTAACCCTGTAAAACCTTGCAAAATCAACTACATATGCAAGCCAGATGTCAATTTCTTAAAATTTTATTTGGGAAGATTGTCAAAAATGCTATTCTGCTTGCTAATATCAGTGCTTTCCCACAACAGTAAACTCCATGTCTGTTCTGAATACATACATGCTAGTAATTCCTGAAAATTCACACCACCATGGAGTGACAGTTGTCGGTGAATTTTATGTCACCTGTGTTCTTTATCATATTTTTGATCTTACCTTCCTTTCCCACTAAGCAAAGCTTTTAATAGGGTTGTCTTGCAGTTTCACTTATTGCCCCATTATTGTCCTGGTAGCAGCAAAGAGGGAATAAGAAACTAGAGAATTCCCCAAAACAGAATTTTTCTTTCTTGAAATAGCTTTACAAAAAACACACCTAATGAGAATGGGCTAAAATGATGCCTCATCAAAAGGTATACAAGCGTATAAGCCATGTATCACTCGATTGCCAAAAGCTTTCGTGACACTTATGAGCTGAGCATCTCCCTATATTCATAGTTTAAAAAAAAAACCAAACAGGAACATGGCAGGGTGTGAGGTGTGCTTGTTTTAAAAAGAGATAATAAACGGGATTGCAAAAAAGGCCAAAAGAACCAGTGGTTTTGGCTTGCTGCTCCTTTCTCCAGACAAAAAAAGGAAATTCACTATGTCCTTGGTAATTCAATTTTTGCCCTACTGCAATTCTTCCTTCTCTTCCTATGCCCCACTAACTACCACCGAGATGCTCAATTACAGGATACCCTGAA
>NW_009649934.1:1177099-1188185 GCF_000708025.1 Charadrius vociferus
AATGACCTAGACTTGTCAGCACTCTTGGGCACCAATTATTCTACAGCAGAAATTATACCGCCTAGAGCAACTGATTTCCCACTACATCCAGTGATATAGCTGTACTGGAGAGAGAGACCAGGAACCATGGTTTCTTCGTGACAAAAAAAAAAAAAAAAGTTATGGAATAACTCACTGAAAGGAAAATTTTGTTCTACTCCATGTTAAAGACTGACATACTATACGAAGTGCATGAGCTTACCCGCTTTGCTCTCCTGCAAAAAGGATTTTTAAAACTTCTGTAAGACAGAAAACAGTATTAGCCATGCAAGTACTCAACCTCTTTTCTGAATTCCATTGTGTCCCTGGCCTCAATGGTTTTATAGAGATAGGTGTGTAATTAAGAACTTGTCCATTAAAGACGGTCACCCAGAGAGACACTTATAGAAACACTGGACACAATAAAGAGTAATGACTCAGGCAGTTCGGTATTCAGGGACACCATGAGACTAACGATTCAGTGTCTGAACAGCCCTGCGGTACCTGCACAACTGCAGATCTCACCCCGGTCTCTTCATTCCAATGGCAGCGGTTAGAATAATGTTGTGGCTATAGTTTTTAGGCAGCAAAAACTTTGCCATAGTTAAACGGGTGTGACGAGCACTCTTGTTAGAGCAGAGAACAAAGGGACTTTGTTTTACTGCAAAGTTAAATACGCTAGTGCCGAGCATCAGCCAAACCCAGCTATCTCATGACTCTTTTGTCTCAACACAGATGTCATAAGATGATGGAAAATGATGCGCCAACACTGGAGTTCACATAATTTATCAAATGGGCAGCAGTGCTTGCTGGATAAACGCTGGAGAATTCCAGTTACTGGAAGTCACCTCTGTAAAAACATTTACTTCCCACCTGCTTCCGCATCCAGCTAAAAGCCTATCTGTAATTTTTGTCCCTACAAAGGTTCTGTGATAGCTAAGGGAACAGCTATCACAAACTGAAGCTCCCCTTCACAGTGCAGGGGAGAAGAGGACAAATCATTATCAGGAAAAAAAAAATATGAGGAAAAATACTGCTACCTGAGCTTTGGAATATACAGACTATGTTGCTTCCTCAGGAAGGGCGGCCAAACGCATTACCTGGGGTTGGTGAGCTTTTTATCCCTAACACATACATATTTTAAGCTCAAAAATATTTTCCAAATGCTTAGCTTATAAAGACTGGCTGGTGGGGACACAAATAAGTTGTATTACCTGTCGCACACAACTCAGTCTAAGGCAATTTCACCAAGGCTGATCTCACATCCTGGGAGCACACGATAGTGCGGCTCTGACAGAAGCATTAACTCGGCTGTCAATAAAGGAAACAAATGTGTCTTAGCAGAGCGTGCAGTCCAGACACACCACATCAATAGCCATTGTAATCAAGCTTTTTTCCCTTTTTTTTTTTCCTTAAGGTAAAGCTTACTTTTAAAACAGCTAAACTAACTTAGCAGACAAAGAATTAAACACAAGTTCTCACTCCCAATTGCTAACTTATTTGCTACCTCCCCAGAGAGAGCAGCACTTCAGAAGTCAGAAAATGGATCTAATACGCACTATGTAAACAAAAGTATTCAGCCCTTTACTTCCTGAACGACACGCCAACGCTACAGCAATACTAAAACTAAAGGGTTGCAAGTAACTGCTTGAAGATCTCTAAGGTAAACAGGACAAGTAGCTTAGGAAAGATTTATCCAAATATTGAAGTTATATGACAAGATTTGGTCTTAGAGACAGGCATCTGTGACCTTTGCATTTAACATACGTAGCACTGTTCGGTCAAGGTGTGCTCTATTTGAAGGGTCACAATAAATCAGTTTCCCAGCGCTTTCAGAAATTGATGTATATGCTATTGTTTCCTCAACAGGTATGACAGCGGCAAAGCAAAGCAAGTCTAAGCCTCCAGTACTAAAAGTGCTATAAGATTGGCTTTAGAAGTTTAATACACAGCCCTCTTTCAAACGCTTTTATACTCTGAACCAGGTGTTATTAAACAACTACCAAAAAAAAAAAAGGTAGGTTGTCAGAGAAACAGCCAGCCCATTCCTACCATGCGATACGTACACCCAGTGAAAGCTGAAAAATACAGCCTCCTGCGTTCAAGTGGATTCCTTTTTTTCCTCGTAAAAATAAGAACCATTTGGGAAACATGAATTATTTAGTACAAAACAAGCAGAATCAATCCATACTAATGTGCACTAAGCAGCAATTTACGATTCACAACACCATTTTCACGTACAGCATTCACAAGATCACTCAATAATACATGAAGCTTTCCTAATGTTATTAGTTTGACAACAGATATCAATGAACTTTAAGTCATTCAAGCCGGTTGCTTTAAACCAGCTCTTGGGAACCGACAGAACTGCCAAAGCGCAGCTACGAGCTCACTTATCATTCATTAAAATATTAATTAAGCCAGTAAATGTAGCAGTTTTAAAAGCAGAAAGCAAACCCAAAATGTAAGTTCAGATAAATCCCCCAAAAACGTAAAAGAAAAACCGTGTTTCCATTTGTAGAAAACGATAAACAGCAAATATATTAAATTAAGGAGGCCAAAGGCAGACATACACCATATTGAATTGCAAGCAAGGCACATTTCTCATAACACCAACTGCTTTAAAAAGAACAAAAGATATACAACCTACTTGCATGCGTTCTCTTTACACACGATCAAATATCATGAGTCAGCAGCCAATTATGTAGACTTCTTTGATATAACGTATCTAACAACTAGGTATTTACTGCATAAATTAAATTTCTGAAATCAAGATGAAAACATGTAATAATTTCCACGTGCATGAGCATTCTTCTCAATGATGACGCTTCATACCTCTTAACTTTTGTCTAAGCTTCATAAAAGCTTCACAACACTAAAACCTACTGCCAGCACTAAAACCAGAGTGCCATAAGAAAGCTCAAGTATTTAAGATTAGACAGAGGAGGGCGGTTTCTTGTAAAGCTCCTTAGACTATTTCATCTTCTAAGACGACAATTACCTTGCAATGACAGCATTTAAACCCAACGCATATAAACTAACATACGCTGCTAGTCACACCATCAGCCTCCAAACAAGAAAGGTATGTTAGAAGAAGTTGGATTGTAGCTGGTATTTTCCAGCACAAGTAAGAAATTAAGAGCGATTATTCTAGAAACGAATTTAAATCTTAGAGCATAACACCTTCAAAAAAATTATTAGGGGCAGGGGATATATGTTGTTAGTTGTGAACAGTTGTTTGTAATTTTAAAGTAATTTTAAATAAAATCTGTATTTCTGACAAACAGAAAAAGACCCAAACCACCCTAGAGTGGAACAACAAAAAACAAAGGTTGTTTCTGTAAGTATTCATTTGAGGTGACTGGCTAGCCTGTCCAAAATTGATGAGGCGACCCCTATAAAACAATATCTGGCCAAGTTCTAAGCATTCAAGCCCAGGACAATGGTTTCTGAAGTTTTACCAGCTACCAAACTGATGTCAGTCCTATAAAACTTACTGTTAAATTTGAAATGCTTAAATATTCACGAACTCCCCTCTCTAGTTCCTTCCATTGGTTCATCTGTTTCACCAGTGTCAGTGGAGCACAGCAACGGAGAGACCTCTCAAACAGGGTAAGTATACAAATAAACTTCTTGTCACAAGTTTTTGTGTCCTGGGCACCTTGCAGCTTACATGTCAGCTGCTTCCCAAGTCCTCCCAAGCTCTATTTAATGCCTGGTGACCAGATAAAACAAGGAAACGTACTACTGTGTTCCTCTTCTATCAGGTGAGCCAACACACATTAATCGCTACAAGGGGAATGGTTGGTTTTAGAATCTTGAGTAGCCAAAAATGTGACAAAAGTTAAGACCAAAGTCAAAACATTTCAAATTACAAGAACACGCGATTATTAAAAAACAAAATAGCAACCTCTAGAGAAAAAAATATCATGAACAACGTAAAAGCTTAGTACCTTCCTTGGGAAGACCTTTCCCTGCTCTAGCTCAGCACTCCTGTGAACTAACTCACACAGGGAACTATGAACCTGAACCATGAGTGTGAGCTATGACGAATTTCAACTGTGAATCTATTTTAGCGGATTTTCATCCTCAACATTCATTACATATGACAACATATGTACGAGGTTATGACAACAAATACATATAAAATGTGTGATTCAGGGTCAGTGGTAGAAAAACAGGTCTTCAGTATCCTGAGCAACAGTGCAAACAAGTTTAATTATTCCTGATTAAACCTAAAACCTCATCTCTCTACCACACCACCAGCAAAGGCAGTCTCATGCAAGCTCCAAGCTAACATTCAGTCTGTCTGTGAGATTTAACACGCTAAGTTTTGTAGGGAACACATTTTGCTGTGATCAAGAGATCTTTGAGAATGAGAAGCATTTCCTACCAGCAGGCATGAGAAAGCAGACCTGATTTTTCATTTCATCAACAAAATCCACACAGATAAGACCTTGTTAAATACCAATTTAAGAATGCAAACTTCATTAACCATGAAATTAATATCATTGCAGAACGCAAAAATGTGCACTGTGTATTTGTACGAATCAGCTCCTTACAAATTTAATTATAAAACACTAGTCAAGAACACATTCATTATGCAGTTCACAGTTAAACAACAGTCTAGCTAACAGTCCAGAAGTTAGCTCTAATTAAACACAGCTTCCGAGTTTCTAGATAATTTATCATTTTAATAGTTTCCAAATGTCAACATAACTTATCCTTTTTCCTAAACATTTCATAATGTGAATGACATGCATAATTATACTTAGAACAACCTTATTATCTGGAAGACAATTATATCCAGCAATCAGCTGAGTAATAAGAAAATGTAACACGTTCTGAGCCAACAAGACAAAGAAGGGCTTTACACAACTGTTAATGAAAAGTGCAATTTGCAGATTATGGATTATTTGTCTAAACTGATACCTTATTTTCTTCTTCTTAACCTCTATCAGCATGGCATTTCAAGAATAGTTGCTGCATTTAGTGACACTAAAATATTAATGTCCTGGCATGATCAGGACATTAAGCCACCCAATAAAGTGCTACTACAATCTATATCCAACAAAGAATCAGACATCTTGCAAGCAGTTTTAATCAAAAAACCAAGCAAATGTAGGTTAAGCAGGACCAAACATTATGAAAACATGTTTCCCCTATGGTCAGTAAATGCACGGATACATACCTAACTATGCTACAAAACAAGAACGGTCTGTTTTCAAAATAGGAAACAATTCCAAAATTGTTATTCGTAAATTCATTTCAGGTTATTTGCTTCACTTAAAGGATCAGCTGAGCAGTTCCCAACACTGTTATTACTTGCTTTTATACAACATGAAGTTTGTCAGCAAGATTTGTCCTTTTCTACAGAACTCACAATGGACAGAATTCATCCTAACTACTTATTTTATATATTAAAGAGTACTACAATATTAGCATGGTAAAATAAAGCAATTTCCTTAGCTAATTTACCCATGTGACTGCATCTTTTTTTTCCTGCTACGGGTCCTAGTGCATCACTCATTTGTCTCAAACGCAGATAAGCATGACAGAGATACCGAAAGGACTGATGATTTATTTACAGCGAACAAGAAACAGCCATGTAACACAGACGCAAGCAATACCTCACCATCTGGGGATAACAAAACACTTGATCATTGTAAGGCATAATTTACTTGGCTGTGACCGCAGTGACCTCACCGGGCTGTTCCGAACCCTGCAGCCACAGGCAGACACTTAACCTACAGAGTAACAGCTGTTCTCTAGCATACCCCACCAAGACAACTAATTGCCGTGGATTGGGCCCGAAGGAGCAGGAGGCCGTGGAAAAGAAAGTGTTTTAACCACCACCCCTCGGTGGGGGAGCCGGCAGGAGCAGGACCCCCCCGCGGTCCCGGCCCCGGCGGGGCTCCCCCAAAAAGAATAGAGTGCATTTGGCAAAGTGCGATCTGCCGTGTAAGTACACTACTGTTCATATTTTCACAAATACAAGATATCCTATTTGCGATTTGAAACTTCTGCATGAAACAAGTTTTGAAATGAGTCGCACAAAGAACACTTCCCAGGTGGTCCTCAGCAATTCCCGTGAACACATACTGCGTCGCTCAGAGCAAATACATACAGTGATGGTGTTTACATGGTATTACAATGGTATTTATCTATATACAAGTAATGATACATATTATCAAGTCAGGATAATACCAAGTCTTTTTAAATAATGCCTTGATTAATAAAACGCCACCTTGCTCACAGGCCACTGCCCTACACCTTAGGAAATTGCCACGTAGAATAAACATGTTACTGTTACTCAGAAGTCTGTACTCACTGCTGATGTTATGGGTATCAAAGTCAACCCCGCCATTTTCACATTTTTTAAATCTGCTCAAGCAGAAAGAAACTTACTATGGGAAACAACTGGAAATCATATGCTTTAGTACTTTTGTATCTAAGTTTGCTTTAATCTTTTTTGTTTGTTTGAAAGGCCACTGAAATGACTTAATTTCTTCTCAAGTCCCTGCTCCCCAGAACATTATACCTTAATGAAAATATGAAATCATTCCTCTGAAAAGTGTATTTTTGCTAAAGCATTTTGAATTCTACTAAACTACCTACTAAGATAGCTTATCATATGAGGAAACATTTGTTTTCCTTGCATGGCTTATCAGGTGAGAAAATCTTGCTGTAAAGGAAATGGACTTTAAGGATGCAATTTCTAAGGTACTTCCTTTACGACTCTGCAAGCAAAAAGAGGAACTTAAAAATAGAAACAATTCTTATACACGATTCTATATTAATTTTTTTTCAGCTGTGACCCTCAACAGCAAACACACTTATTCACTGCACCTGTACCCAACCATTTCACTTTTGTTAACACAGAAGTTTTTACCCTTCTCGGTGTGAGTACAGCCACAAACTACAATAAAGCCATAAAAGGCAACAGACCCACACACTCTGGGCTCGTTTACAGCGTATCTATATTTTCCTCACAGGTGAAAGTGAACCTTTCACCTGCAGAGGACCAAATGACTCTTCTATTTCAGTAATTTGTCATTACAACACATCTAATTTGTCAGCCGTTCCTAAGTATCCCAAAACAAACATAACCACGCTCTGATAAGTTACCAATCTTCAGACAAACAAGCTTAGTAAATAAACTACATATTCAAGACGAAGTAGCTGAAACAGTTTGTGTCAGAGGATAAAGGGATGGGCAATGGGTTTTTTCTCCTCATACCTTTCTGCAGGTTTAGCTAATAAAAACTGTATTATTTACAATTACATCGTACGCGTGTGGGAATACTGTGCTAAGACCACTCTCTAATCGTTCATTGCCAATAAAAGCCTAACCAAAGAGTGCTCAGAAGGCGCTTGGGATTTCTGACAAAACATATCATATTATACAAAAATATTTTAAACCAGCTTTGTGGCATCAGTAATAAAAAAAACATAACTATTGCACCAAAAAAGAAAAAAACTGCCTAAGAAGCAAAACCACCATTTTAAATCAAGATCCCCATGAAATAAGAAACAAGCATTATAATGGCAAACTTTAAAAAAATGTTATCTTTGGCTTACTGACCTGAAGCATAAACATACATCTCGTCCATCAAGGGAAACCCGTTAAGACTTCCTGTTATGAAGTGGCTTGTCTTAAATAAACTAGGGTGGAAAATAACACATACTTAGGCAGAAGGGATAAGAGCAAAATTAAGCAACAGATTTCAAAAAAAGCAGGCTAACAGACTTAAGAATTAGTGGCCAGAATCAAAAAGGGCTGCCAGCCCAAGCAGATTTGCCAAAAGACGTAGTTTTTAATCAGTTAGTTCCCTTTGATCAG
Source organism: Charadrius vociferus (assembly GCF_000708025.1). Taxonomy (NCBI): domain Eukaryota; kingdom Metazoa; phylum Chordata; class Aves; order Charadriiformes; family Charadriidae; genus Charadrius; species Charadrius vociferus. The sequence continues at coordinate 1,184,961 of NW_009649934.1, forward strand.
GAGTTAGAGTCTATGGTTAGGAGAAGAGCAACAGAAGTTGCCTCGCCCCACTTCAGTACGACTTTCAATGTACTGGAACATCTGTAGTGTCCGGGTGAAACTGTTCCAACATGTCTTTAGCTTCACAGCAGAGGAGTGAACTCTGAGCAGTAAAGACTAATTCACAGTGATTAAAGACAACACACTGGTGGGCTCTGATAGTATTAATTACATCCACCACTGATTCAGACGTCGGAAAAGGACCTTGCTTCTCTGGTGCACAATGCTTTACATGGAGAGCAAGAGGATAAGATCTGAAATCAGAGTGACTAAGTAGTGGATTTGGGAGGCCTTAAACAACTTATAGCAATAAAAACAAATGCAAACTTCTACTCTTTGGTTAAGGGGGTTTGTGAGGCTCCTGTATGAAGTCAGGATACAGGGTAACTCGATAAAGCATCTTCTACCAGGAAATGATTAGGGGGTTATGAGAGGTTGTATATTTGAATCTGAAAATAATAGAAGAAAGTCACTCATTTAAAAGGCTACTGTGAGGCAACAGAGTAGGTTAAACCGTTCTTCATTGCCCGTGTGACAGAACAAGGAGGCAAGAGCTACAAAGAAAAGGAAACTTCAGATTTAATTTCAAATGATCATTTTGTCAGCTCCAAGAGAGAAATTTTCTGTTCCTGTCACTTCACAGTTGGCCCAGTTCAGTAGCGAGGGCACACACAAGGTAAGCTGACAATGCAACTGGGGTAAAAACCTTTCTTTGAAGTATCAGAAGATAGTTGCAGCAATGCAGTTTCCATGTCGACAGCATAACTTTACAGAAATTGGACAGGTGCACACACAAGAAGGGGGCAAACTGGAGTGGCAGATCTTAAAATAATTTCACTTGAAGAACAATCCTTCAGTCATTTGTAGATGAACATCTGCCAATGAGGGACACAGAAGGTCCTCCTCCTCCTCTTACAGCTAGTTACTATGACCAGGAAAAAAAAAAAAAAAGTCTTTGTTCTACTGACTGTAAGCATGGTAAGATTTATCTAGAAAAGGGCAAGTCTGGGTGAGCTTTTGATTTAGCCACTTAACAAAAATTCTTGTTCTTTACATGTCAAATCAAATAGTTTTCAAAGAAAAACAGCCTCTGTGCATAAAAAGCAATTGTACAATGTATCTCTGTTGCCATTACTTTAATTTCTTTTTCTACAGAGGGTTCTGCACCATTAATCCCAACCAAAGTATTAGAGAATCTCGTTCTAGGGTTCCCTTTCAAAAAAAAGAAATAATAAAAAAAAAGTAGAAGTGACTTGCCCTTTGTAAGTTAAATTTAAATACCAGCCAGCCACGTGTCTTCAGTTCTCTGACTTTTTATGGAGGAGAGCTAGAGAAGCGACACAGCTGCATACAGAGAGTTCATGTTGTTCAAAAGCGAGGCCCACCTCTGACCCAAAAGCGGTGCCACTTCTCAAGCAGCCCCTGCCTACAGCTACTTGTTTCTCCCTCAGCGCTACCCACTCTGTTGTGCCGGCCAGCTAGAGGACCAGGGCATGGAAATACTCCAGCTTAAAAGTAACTGTGCCTCCCTGATTATTTTTCTTGCTGTATGGGTTCTGCCATCTAGCTCCAGAAGTTGTCATCCCTTCTGCCACAGCAGCTCAGGCACAGGAACAACTGTGCAGGTGCCAAGGTGACTGCTGAGAAGAGGTCACGCTCTCCCTCATGTTCTCAGCCACAGGTTCCTACTTCTCTGTCACATCAGACCTGTCACGTGGATCACAGAAAGTTCTACTTGTTGAGGCAACTTTTGAAGGTTTTAGAACAACATACCAGATGTTTTGTATATGATACAAAAATTCAGACAAAACTAGCAGAGCAGCACAGCACAGCAGTTCACTGAGAGACAACTGCTCTTTTACTAGTGTAACTGGTCTACGTGGTGGGGCCAGCTTCTTCTCCCACCCAGGAAGAAGGCCAAAACGAAGTGGAAGAGAATATGGCTGTCAGAACTGGGACAAACATACCTATCTTTCTGTTTTTAAATGTAACCACTTGTAAGTACCACCAAGTTGCAACTTGTTTTTGCTCTAATCTCCCTTGGAAACAAATTCCTTTTCTCACCAGTACCATTGCGGGGACTGGCTGTCTTCCTTTCTCTCCCTTCTTCCACAGTTGCAAGCGCTTCATTGACAGTCTCCTTCTAGTAGTTCATGGTTTAAAAATACCTAACCAAAGTTAAGAAGTGCAGCAACTAGGCTTTCATTTTCTGAGTCCATACTTTTTGTATTCACTTCTTCTTGTCTTCACTGAGTATTCAGTGCGCAATGCACAAAGTGATACGATTTCCAGAAAAAAGATACTATCCTGACAAATAACATCTGCAGTTCTTCATCTGTTGATGCACAATCCATGAGAATTATCTATTTGCATCTCTTAATTCCAAAAACAACAATGTGTACACATCACCTTCTTAAAGAGAGGTACTTTTGTTTGGAAACTGCTAAAACTCCTAATTATGAGATGCTCTGACCACCAAATGTTACGCCCGTGACTACTGTTGTCATTCAGTAACACAATGACTGCTACATGCATAGCTTCTATAAGAGCAATGCAATTGTCAACTGTGACGGAAACACTAAAGTATGCAAATATAGTGGGTTAGCAAACTTTTGACTTAACCATAATTGTATGACGCTAGCATGGAAAGGTACCAGTTCAATTTCAATGTAAACAGGATCTTGGTCATTAGAGCAGTCAAACTGTAAGACACCCATAGCTGATCTTCCCTTGTCCCTCCCCCGCATTTTGTTAACAGCGAAATCATGGTCGGCTGAGCAATGGCACTGGGCTTCTTTTGCACTCCTCGGCCGAAAGGATGCTAACTACAGTACGGGACAGAGAGAAAGATCTACCAGAGCTGTTCCAGTTGTTGTGATGCCCTCAGAGCAGGCAGGGTTGGGGTCACTACAGCCTCCAGCCCTTCCTGCCTTTCCACGAAGCTCCAACGAGCAGCGTAACAAGTCACCGCCTGCCCCAGCTCTGAGGTATCGCACACGCTCCAAGTGCGCTGTGATTTGAACAAGCGTGTCTGACTTTGCTGCTGATGACACGACGAGGCACACTGGCAGCAACACCGATACAGCCTAACCCTTTCGTTCCGTACACTGTAAACCCGAGCGACCGGCACACGCCGCGGCACCTTGCCGGCTGTACCCCAAGCAGGACACACGCCCGCCCCCCCCC
>NW_009649934.1:1189147-1203032 GCF_000708025.1 Charadrius vociferus
GGTCCGGCTCCGGCAGCCGCAGGGATTCCCAAACCGCACCCCCGCGTCAGACCGCAGCCGCCCGGGGTCTTCCTTCCCCAAGTGCCGCAGCTGAGCCCCACGGGTCCGGCAAGTTCCACAGCAAACGAGAAAGAAAAACTCACCGCCTGTGTTCTTCAGCAAAACGCGTTTGTTCTTTCGAAAGCGCACCAACGGCACGGGGCATCCAACGTACCGGGTCAGCGTCTTCACGCAGACAATGCACCTGCAGAGGGTGACCCCGGCACAGCGCACCCTCCTCGTCACGGAGGCAGGACGGCACCGGAGCTGAGGTTCCTGGTTTTAGTGCAGGATGAGCCCAGGTCACGCTGCTTTTTCTTACGCCGTTTCGTGAATTTCTTTAAATAATTAAAATCCCAGTCTAAATATGAATTCCCTCATCCCCTTGTAAGTACAGCCCACCACGTTTCAGTCTATCAGAAAACCAAGTAGAGCACATGAAGCAAAGAGTTGTTCAAATGATGACATCTCCTGCAAAAAAACTGTCCCTCCCGGCAGGCGATGCCGAATAATACTGGCACACAACAGCCATTTCTCTGATATTTAGGCTGTGCCATAAATGTCTGGAAGCTGCAGCCAGAAAAAGAAATGCTCTCAATTCTCTGACTGACACAGCACACGGCCAAAACGCACTGTGCAGTGCCTCTGCACCCCAAGCCATCGCTCCTCTGCTTTGAGCTGCACCAAAAGCAAGAGCTCAAGAACGCAGCGGTATCTAAAAGAAAGGTCAAGGACCAAAGCAGGCAACTTGTTCTCCTCCCTGCGTGCGGGGATCTCAGCCATCAAGCACCGCACCTCAGACGGGGGCCTGACCTATCTACTTGTGGCCCAGGAGCGATTTTTAAGCTTTCACAGCTGCTGCTGGACATCAGATGTTCCACGCACATACCTGACCCTGATGCTTATACTGGTGTTTAAGAACTACCTAACACTTTTTACACACAAAATTCGTTTCAGACATGAATCTGGAAACATGAAGGGCTTATGCCTCGTGTTACTCTATATTCCATGCTTCAAAACAGATCATTCCCCAAAAATACCTCTTCAAGGGATTTCAGCTCCTCATGACTCCTTTAAGCCCTTCTGCAAGCTGTGGCAGACAAGAAGACATTGCCTTCTGACTCCTGCTATTTGCAAGCCTTCAGATTTCTCTCAAGCAGACAGCGCTCTGTGAAGGCAAGGAAAAGATTTACCTTAAATCTATATATCTATAGATGTTTAAAGACAGTATTAAGCAAACCAGTTTCATCCCATTCCTACGCATTTTCAGCACCCAGTGTAAAATCAGCTCAAGACAACTGACACGCAGCCAAGAAACAAGTGCCAAGGAGCACACGAGTACAACCTGCTGGAATGCCAAGTAAGAGAACAAGAACTTTGCGAGGTTCTGACCTGTTTCTGAAACCTCCTGTGGACCTTCATGTTATTCAGAGACAGCAAAGCCAGCTCCTTTTAAAATTTCAACTTGACGGGATAGTGTACACCTTTACAAAGCCATGCAGAAGCAGCAGCAGCATCTGCAAGGTTTGCTTTGGATCATACCAAGCAGCTCCTTATGTTCAAAGAAAGCCATAAAAGAAAATAACCCCGACCTATAGGTTCTGTCCTCAGCTCTTGTATGTTAGCTTCAGCATCCTGGGAAACACAAAATCTGTTACCTTAGAAGGTGGCTTAGAGAAATAGAAGTCCTGCATTTGAGGGAACTGTATACAACCCAGTCAAGCTCTTAACACGAAGCCCGTGCAAGTGTTATTTACGTGGTCCGCAAGTATTTACCTTTTACGCAAGTAATGGAACACGCTATAAGATGTAAGATGGAGAATTGCTCACGGTAAGCAGCAGTATTTATCCTTATATTAACACCAAAGCCATCAGTAACAGTTTAAGTATCTTTTTTAATTTTCTTACAACCACTTAAAACTGTCATATACCACAAACTTATGTACACTATTTACAGACAAAACAAGCAAAATATCCATCCAAAATATTTTTTAAAAAATCCTCTGATTAAATTGTTACACCTGCTCAAACAATGGTGGGAATTAATAGGCATATTTTCTTGTGCATGTTTCTCTTCCATGTAGTACTTCAGTCTCACTGCATATATATATATATATTTTTAAAAGTTAAAGAAAGATAAAACAACAAGCAGAAGGGACACAACACAATATGCATTTAAATCTTTGTTTAAGAACAAGCAGCTAATTAAAAAAGGCAAAATACAGGAAAAGTGCATCAGTTCCAATGAGTTAGTATAAGAGGCCCACAGGTGGAGAGCATGTACCCTTAAGGGTAGAGTCTCCTAGAAGACCTCTGATTGTCTACAAAGATTATTTAAAATTTATTTTAAGAAGACATTAAAAAAAAAAAACAGAAATGAAAGAGGAGAGGAGAAACATGACACCTCCAGAATTTTTTTTTCCACGAGGTTTCTTGGAAACTGGTGCTCAACAACTTCCAGAGTGGGCAAGAATTCATTTGTGCCCGGACTTCGTCGTTCATTCACACACCTCGAGCGAGCCGTCCCCGCGTGTCAGGCAGAAGGCCTCTTCCTCTTGAACTGTGCCAGGCTAGAGGACTTCCACAAGCTCTGTGCCCATGTTTGTGCTAAGTCAGTTAGACGCTCAATTTTGTCAGCGCAAGACCTGCTCGCTTCCATGGCTTAAAGCTGAGCCAAACACTGCTGGCTTTGCACCTAACAGAATAAATTAGTCTTCTCATCAAAAAGTCCATTTATATGTCTGGTGCATTTCAGAACAACAGATGTGCCGTTGAGGAAGCTAGAAATGACCATGGTTAGACAAAGTGTCAAAAACCTTAACTCATTTTTGTTATATTTCATATGGGTAACTTTTTTTTTTTTTTTTTTTTAGAAAACACAGGACAATAAAAGAGGCTTGTATCTGGTATTCCCAAGTCCCATGCTAATCCTTCACCGAAAAGGCTGCCTTTGAAAACAAGGCTACATGCATATGTGGGGAAGGCCGGCAGCACTCTGAAATGTGGGTTCAGCACACAATCCCTTTAAAATGGAGCCTTCAGCCAACATTTGAAGTCTCCTGACAAAGCCTATGTCTTTGTGCTTAGTTAGTTTTAGGTCATTTGAGCTTACAGTAGGCAGTAACCAGTCTGCCGCTATGTGACAGGACTGGTTAAGGAGTAGCTTTGTATAGGATCATCATATTTTTGGCTTTCTGGTAAGGCTACTTCATCTAGTAACTTCTCCTCTAGCAACAGATTTGGTCCAAAGGTATCCAGTCTCCAATTTGATAGTTTTGAAGCCTATTCCATTACATTCAAAAATCTTGCAAGCCACTTCGCCTTTTGCTAACAACGTACCGAGTCTTTGTACTTTATACAGAAGAATGGAGTGCTCAGTCCTATCAGCTGTAAATATATTTACACTTCTGTGGACCTAGCAGCTAAATACTCCTTCCCTCCTTTAAAGCATCGCTGAATAAAGAATAAACACTAGCAAATCCTAAAACAACAACAAAATACTGCTGAAAATTGTGACAAGAGAAAGTAATCTTAACAACCACTCCTGAACTCTGTATGTACTGTTTCCAGTAATCCCAGGAGAGACTGCAAACACTCCTGGAGTTCTATACAACACACAAATGAATCTGCCTTTTATTTCATTCCTCAAAGAGCAACTTGCAGAAATGTTTAGCGTTAGAAAAAAAGTAGTCTTCATTCACCAAGATCAGTGCTGTCCCTCTCCTGTTCTGGAAGCATTGCTTTCAGTTTAGGGTGGACTGCAAGCTACTCGTGCTTTGGGGGATAAGTCTACCACGTTAACCTTCCATGACATTTTTGGAGGTCAAGTACTTCTCTATTAACGGACTCCTTGTGTGGTGCAGAAAACATGCTGTAGTAACTAAAAAAAATACCAAAACCAAAACCCCCAACTTTCTGCCTAACAAGGCTAAGCTTAGCACAGTACGAGTGCCATATGGAGGCACCACCAGGTTTCTAATGCTATGATGTGCAAAACCAAGACCGTACAACACATATGAAAGTAAACCAAGCAAGAATACAAACCCTCAATGGGTCAGCCAAGGGCAATCTCCTTTTACCATCCACACAAACAGTAGAGGAGGCCCAGTGGAGGGCTCATTTTCTTGTACTGAAGACATTTGTGCAAGACACCACTGCCTTTCTCCTGGACTCCACCTTTGTCATATGTTATGGTGAATGGATGTGGCAGAGGACAGCACAAATCCCTGAAGCCTGAATTATGGCAGTCCCAGCAACTCCTGCTGGTGAAACATCGGTATCGCCCAAAGTCATCGGCTACCCAAAATCCAGTTTTGAAGAAACAGAGCAACTAAAGTAGCACGGGAGCTGATTTCAAGTCATGTTGGAATAAGATGAACAAATATAAGTGCAGTTGTGTCATCTGCCACATATAGAGAAAGAGGAACTTGAAGCAGAGTAAAGTAGAAACACCATCCATCAAGATAAAGCCCCAATTATCCCTTTTAAATCCAGCAATAAAACAGAGTGCATTTTTTTCCAGGAAACAGAGTGTACAGTACCCGTGTGCAGCATAAAAACATTTCACAAATAATGAAAACATCCCTTTTGAAAATGTCAACAAAAATAGATCCCATTGGGACCAGACTGTCAGTGCCTCCCAAAACAAGGCAGAAAAATCCAGCCTATAAAACATGCCAAAGGTGACCAGTAAGTATCCCACTAACCTCTGAAACTGCTGACTGCTTCATTTAGTGAGAAAAAGAAGTATGACATTTGTATTTAAAACCCTAGGCACCGTGTTAACAGGTTCACTAAATTACCCTTTAAGCTTTGTTCTCTCCTGACAACTACTTAAAAAGACATCTATCTGTCCATGGGGAAAGGTGGAAGCAACATCTTTTGGCTATGCCGAGCAATTCTGCTGGGCATCAGTGCAACAGAATTCTGGAAACCCTGAAGAATGACAAATATGATCCAAAAGCACGGTCTTCCAGCCCAGAAGTTCTCTGCTGGTCAAATTTCTCAAGACAAGACACTGACAGCAAAGCAGCAATGTTTCTTTCAAAATTTTTTTCAGGCCTAATGGCTTATCACTGAGCTTGTCCTAAGGGAACAGAGTGCAGGCGGATGATCTAAGCAAAACACGAAGGGCCAAAACGTCCATTTATTGGCTACGTATCTGGTGTGAGAAAGAAGAGGGGCACTTTGACTTCTATTTAATTATGTTTTCAGACTCTGCTTACAACTCGAGAGAAAACTGCTCTCCCTCCCTCAAGAATACTCGGCTAGTAAACAGTCTGTCTGACATTCATGTTTTGATTCTGGAATGGAAAAAAAATTAGCTGGTTTTAGCACTTCTGTAACTAGTTCTGTCTTGATTAGACAGTTATTCTAATGGGGGAAAGAAAAAAAACACCAAAGTTATTTAGCTTTGCTTACTCTAAACAGTTTTCATTGGAGGTAGCTCCCCCTCAACACCTATGTGGCAGATACAGACATATAGATTATGCAAACTCAGCTCTTAGTTTACAGATGACCTCCTCGCTGAATCCTACAGCTCACAGCATCAGAGCAACTGACTGCATTAGGCCTAAGAGACCCTTGAATCAATCCATCTGACCAGAGCAACCAGTTCTTATCAGAAACCAGCAAAGGCATCTTTCCAAAACAAATTCCTGTAGTAAGCACCTTCCCACCTTAAATGCCAGGGGCTTTCTGCAAAAATGGATTTGAATAGGAGATAAAGGACCAGGGCTGCACACATAAAGCTCCTGCCTGCGCTCCTCCAAATACTCTGAGACCAGGCAGAGTGAATGAATGCAAGCCATCTGAAACCTAATGCTTACTTGATGCAGATCTTGAGCCTGATGCAAGTTTCCAACATCTTTAATGGAAAATAAGGTAAGCCCTGTTACTTAAATTGTAAAGCAGAGGTCTACAGCAAGGGGGCGATTGGGTTTTATTACCCCGGAAAATTAAAATCAGCAGTTCATCCTACTGTGGGTCTACTGATGGAACTAGATGTCCCTCTGGGCCTTTTCCTTTTCTCTAAAAAAAGCACACAACCCCCTTCCAAACCCCCCACGTTTTCATCAAGTCTGATCCTGAGGAGCTGTAAATAGTTAAAAATACAAAGTCACGCTCATAAGATAGTTTCCAGTATGCAAACCCTGGCAGAGCTAAGCTGCAGTCCTCTACTGATCGCTATTTTCTTAGTTTATGCTCTAAAAAGATGTTCATGTAGCAAAGCAAAAGTCTGCTGATGGGCTCTGTGTACGTGGCCCAATTGTTTGCTATAACAAAAAGGAAACAACTTCACACAATTAAAAAAAAAAAAAAAGATATTTGACAATCAAAATATAGAAAATGTGGAGGCACTTTCTCTTTCCTTCCTTTTTTTTCCTACAGCCCATCTGTAAGAGAAGTGCAAAATAATAAAGTTTTCTGACATCTGAGAAAAAGGTAACATCCAAGTTAAGCCTACACAGGTTTCAGCTAAAGCTTTGGAACAGAAGCTCTCTACGCTGATACTGGTTTGTACTCCTGACATGCCTACACAAGAGACACTGCTGTGCAGCTACAGACGATTTGTCCAGAAGTAGTAGTTCCCTCCCTTTTTAGTTCATCACTTCTACTGTTCAGGCTACAGAGGTAGTAAAAACAAACAAAAACCCAACAACAAAACAAACAAAAAAGCAAAATAAAAAAAAATGAAACAAAGAAACCACACTCTTGCTATACTGTACATTCAGAACCCTGTGGCCACGTTGTTGTCCTAACAATGAACAAATTCATTAAAAAACTCAACATTAACACACGAATGTGCAAAGGGCACATTCCAAAGCCAGTGCTGTGGTAAAGCAAGTGTTTGTCCACAGGGAGGGAAGGGGATTCTGTGAATCATCAGGAACAGAGAAAGGTTATTTCTGGCAGCCTACATGCTAACGTAAACAGGATCCGTTTCTCCTTTTAAAGTTCTGTGCCAACAGAACTATTGAAATGTCATTTCCCACCAGAGGAGACTTTTCTGTAATCATTAAAAAATACATTAAAAAAAAGGGAACCATAGAGCAAGAGACTATTGTGTTCCCGAGCTGGCAGCTGGTAGAGTAGCCCCTGTGTTTGCATTGGCATTTTGCTCCAGATGTTGTCTTCCTTTTGTCAAAGTGAAAAACAGAGGCTGACAGATGCTCTTAGGTCACCAGGGCCCCAGTTTAACTTCATTTGGCTTTCCTTGCTAGAGAGAAAGGAGCGTGTTTTTGTAGTTGTGCTTCAAAGGTCCACTTCAACTTGGCTGCTCCTCAGTTAGCAAACTGCTGGTAAAAGGCAAGTTTGACCCTCTCAATGTGATGGCAGAGTTTAATAGCTGGCCCAAGCTTCAAGTCCATACACTCCTGAACGGTGGGCAGGGTGAGCAGCAGCAGTGCCTGGCCATCGATTTCCTGTCAGAAGACAAAAACTCTATAGTGACTTTGCATTTTATTTTCCCTGCTCCTTCAGCTTTGACTGGCTGTAATTTCAGATTCATGACCGTTTCCGAATCAGATATTTCTTTCATGCTACTCCAGGCAGCTTAAAAAAAAATAATAAATCTCTCCTTCTCACAACAAATTCACTTCTTTTTTAAAATGTCAGCTCAAATTCACTGGCTAAGGGACAGAACCTCATGAGATGTTATTTTTAAAAAATAAACCTAGTAACAGAAACCAAGACAATTTAATGCAAGAAGTCTCTTTACCTAACCTTTGCATCTTTCTCTAGAAACAGAGGTTCTACAAGAAAAAGTGCATCTTCTGGAACATCTATCATAAACTATAGTCATTACCAGTTCCAGTCCTAGTTTTGATAGATGATGTTTTTATGGCAAATTTTAACCAAGATGCAAGAACAATGTTAACTTGACTCATGTTTGTACTCTAGTTGTCATACTTCAGCACAAAAATGTTCACTTGTGCAGCTGTACAACACTGATACCTGCAGTTAGTCTGCAGAATGGAAAATATTTGTCATTTGAGGCCCCATCTCTGGAGGTGTTCAAGGCCAGGCTGGACGTGGCCTTGGGCAATCTGGTCTAGTGGGAGGTGTCCCTGCCCATGGCAGGGGGGTTGGAACTCGATGATCTTCAAGGTCCTTTCCAACCTAAACCATTCTATGATTCTATGATTTGGAAAAGCCAACACAAGTGGCAAAACTGTATCTCCTAGAAAACAGGCTCCTGCCTTCATGCTGCCTGGTTGCAGGCATTCTCTGTAGTTTTGGGATTTGGAGGCCCCACAGACCAAAATGTCCTCTAATGAGTAAAAAGAAACCTGAAAAATTCTGGCCATTCCCTTAACCCTCCTCTCCCAACTGCTGTTGTGCATGCAAAGGTTGTGCATGTATTTGTTCCCTCAAAACCCTATTATAAAATTTAAAGAAGCTTCTTTTTGTCATTCATTAGAGGATAAGAAGCAAAGTAACAGATTCAACATTTTAGCAGTCAGAAAACCATACCTGATCAAGGAAAATTCTTGCCAGTGGTGCACAGTCAGTGGATTTGAGGAATCGTACAACATCAGCCACGCTCCATTCCAGAGGGTTACTGTCCAGCTGCAGCTTTTCAGCAACCTCCATCTTCATGTCCTAGACAAGCCACCCAGCACAAAAATAATTCCCAGAATATTACTTACGCAATGGACCAACACTCCCCTCTACCCCCCAACACCCAAATATTCAGCTGCCAAATAAAGCTCTAATGAGAGCTGAAATCGTAGAGGTTTCTTGGTTAGCAGAGATGTGCAGAATAGCATTGTGCTGAGGGTGGAGGCTATGACATCGTTATAGCCAGTAAGCAGGGATCTAAAACCAGGATTTGGTCGACACCACGTCACTGCTGAGGTTGAACCAAGGAGCGCTAACAGCTGGGAAATGGAAACTTCATCCTTCTGTCTACAGCTTTCTGTTTAGTCCAGCAATATGACTGTAATAAAAATTTTGATTTTTAATAATTCTGAAGTGTCTTCACAATGCCTTTTTGGGGTAAGAGTATTTTATGAGAACACACGTATGACGGTTAATACTCCCAATATATTCGTGCTTGCCCAACAGTGAGCAAACTAGAACACAAATCTACGCTCAAAGTTACCTTTGGTGAAGGAGGTTTATTTTCATCATCAGAAAAGGAAAAGGTCCTGAGCTTCCTCTTCCGCTTGTCTCGGTCCTGAGCCAGGGAATGAGACAGTTCACTCTGTGTAGGAGAGGATGACAGTGATTTCTTCTCTGATACTTCTGATTCCTCAAGCAATTCGTCTTGGTGCTCTGAGGTACTATCTTCAGTCAGAGATTCTTCATCTACCTCATCCTGGTCATCCTCCTCTTCTCCTCCACTACCCTGAAGAGGCAGGAAAAAAAAAAAGCAATGAAAAAAAAAAAAGGGCAAGTTTAGGATAAAAGCTACAGTTGCCACCCATTTGTCAGCTGTAACCTGAGGTTACAAGGAACTAACAGTTTGTTGCTTCAAATGTAGCTGGTTGAAGGTCACATACCGTACCTATTCATGTTGTTGGTAGTCTCATACCTGGGGAGATCCAGCTGGAGTGTTATCCACTGAAGCAGAAGAACGTTTTTTCTTATGAACAAAAAAATGTTTTCGTCTCTTCCGTCTTTTATTTGGTTTCTTCATAGCTACTTCCAGGTTACTGTGGCCACCCGGAGGCCTGCCTATCCGCTTGTTTTTCCGCTTTCCATAATAGTGTGCTACCAGGACAGAAGAAAGGAGCGCCATGTTGAAATGCACCTTCAATAGCAACTAGTTACGATTGTCGATCATCAGGACTGGAAAATCAGTAGAAGGATATCTCCCAATAGAAATCCTAATACTGCAAAACTTCAAAATGTGTATGTCTATATTTTCCTCTTCAATTTGGTTTAAGGAAGAAGAGTTACTAATCAATTTTATTTGCCCTATAAAGATTTACCTCCTCTTTTTCTGAGAAGCCCCAAATGATCAGATTTTATCATCAGCCACAGACTTGGTCCAATTTAATGGCGCATTTTGTGACGTTTTGCAGTTTTTAAACATGGCCTCAATACACTGTTGGTTCTCACAGTGTCAAATGGCTAAAGTTAGGTTAAAAAAAACCTTAAAAAACTAAAAAAACCTAAGGGCTAAGAAAAGAGAAGGTTTTATTTTGTTTCACAACAAACTGGTAAAAGCAATTAGAATGCTACTTGAATTACAATATTAGTCAGTTCTTGCCCCAAAAGTTGTCTTAAGAAGATAAAGCTGTAAGCACACAACAAAAAGTTAAGCCATGGTTCTACCACTTAATATAGAATTAATTTTTTCTCCTCTACACACTGGCACACGGATATTTTGTAGGCCTAAATATGTAGTACTTGAGCTGCTCCTTGTGTAAGCAAAGCAATGGATTTTGGATTCCTTCTGGAGCCAAAGCCAGAAGAAACCCAAAATATAACTCTCCAAGCCCCACCTCAGTTTGAGATCAGCAGCCTACTTACTGTATTTAGTCTTTGTCAGGACAGAGCAGTTCTCTGAACACTTATCCAGCACCATCTGAGGGCCGAAGAGGTTTGGACAGCATTCCAGCTTAATGCATGTTTTCCTACAGAAATCTGCCACCCGGTCTGCTGTCCTCACAACTTCCACAGTTGCACGGTAGCTCTTCCCTTTGTACCTAGCATTGAAAATATCATCATAATTCAGTAATCCTCTAATTACCAGGAGAAAAGTACTTCACTGAGAGGTATACAAGAATGTTGCTTTGAGATCAAACTCAAGGAAAACCTGAGCAATGAGGAACTTTATGGACTGACAAGTCCTGGAAACAGGTAGTGCTGTCTCTTACGACACGCTCAAGCAAAGAAACAATGCCAGCACCAGAGAGATGCCTGCAGTACCCAACACAGCAACGCTGCCCTGCCAGCAACCACCAAACACTATCTGAGAGGACTATCCCAAAGTTTGGATGTTTTGTTTTCTTTGTTCACAGGTGGTTTGTGCGTTCTTTGTTTTCATGGTACTGCAGAAGTGTCCACTGTGCTGTAGCCAGCTGGGGCCCAAACCCAAGACCGAGTGCACCAATTCAGCTAATAAAGGTAACAGCAGACAGCTTCTAGTGAGCCATTCTATGCACATACTATGGCAAACAAATGAAATACTGTCACATTTCCAATCAGCTTTCATCTAACTGCTGAACAATGTGTCAGGACAATCACTTGCCATGACTCCACATATTGCTCCCGTTTGATTTAAATTAAGAAGAGATTTCTTTTTGTTGAGCAGCCTTGCCACGACACTGACAGAGCCGCACTGTGAAATATCTGCCAGAGTCATTCATCATTTCTGCTTTGTTCTCCCCGCACAGCTAGTGGCACACGCTCGTATCTATTAGGGATGTCTCAGGCCTGCAAGTATCCAGTTAATGCACTGCAAAAAGGAGCTGTATCATCACAGTCCAGACATCCCTGGTCTCACGACTGTGACAAAAGAAGGCACACAGCAACTTCAGTGAAACCAAACAATTTTTTTTTCCCGCTATTCTTCAGCGACATCTTCTATTTACATTAACCTTTTATATGATCTTCCTATTGTCCAAATCCAGAGCAATCCTTCAATACATGGAAAGGTGTCTTTTTACACATGAAACTGATCCAACAAAAGAATTACTCACATGTTCAAAACTATGTAGGAAAGTGTGCTATGGCACAGTGGGAAAATCTAATCTCTAGTACACAAACACAGTGACCTAATGACAAGACCATCACTAGACTATAGAGGAATATCTGGACTTATCAAATACACGTAAATATGATCACTGCTTTTTTCCTAGCCACAAAATAATCTTGCAAAGAAGCTCCAACCTAAAAAGCTCAGGAGGAAAACTAGGGAGTGCTTTAGGATAGGTTGTTGTAGAAAGACCAGAATGCCAGGCCATTTCAGAGCACTGCTACAACCTAATTTCAGAAGGAATCTTCTTCCACTGAGAAATTTGTGTGGAAGTGCCATGGAAGTCTGAGAAACTTCCTAAGCAGTATATGCTTCTGCTTTAAAATACTGACAAGTATCTTCAGGTGAATTAAATTATCGTAAACCTCACCTGCAGGTCTGCCAGTGTATATGCTACATTGTACCAGTACCACACCATTCTTACTTCACCATTAACTGCTTACACGTCAGTAGCAGAGCACACCTGGCATATTAAGGAGCACTAAAATCAGATGTACTTCACCAGACATTCATAAAGAAGTTTATAAAGATTTGGCAGTTTAATGGCTGTCAGCATCTTGAT
Organism: Charadrius vociferus; assembly: GCF_000708025.1. Classification (NCBI taxonomy): domain Eukaryota; kingdom Metazoa; phylum Chordata; class Aves; order Charadriiformes; family Charadriidae; genus Charadrius; species Charadrius vociferus. The sequence continues at coordinate 1,201,459 of NW_009649934.1, forward strand.
ACGCTAGAAGCAATCTTTCCTTCTCTGAAGTGTGAGAAGCCAAAGTGTAGACTGCAGAGAACTTTGCTATTGGGATCAACTAAGCAGGGAACGGGACAAGAATTTACTTGGCTTTTAGGGTCTCTCCATGCCCATGCCATGCAGCCTCTTCATCCAACTGCAGTTCTCGCAGGACACGGCTAGGTTTGTAAGCTGCATTGATCAATAAAGTGAGAACCTACAGTGAGAGAGGGAAGAGGAGAAAATACGTTTAAGTTATTTGTACACTAAATCTGTTTTAAAGTGCCAGGGTAGAATAGGAAATTACTTCTATTCATCCAAATTACCTAGCATCAAAGCACTCATTCACAGCAGGATGACAGATACCTCCAGATACTGCCAAAATGAAAACTGAGAGCAGTCGGCACTTCGGGCCCTGCCAAAGCTTCAGAGTTTGTCTGCAGAGTCACGAGTATCAAGCAATTTCCAAGACACTGCCCTTGAATTACACGTCACTAAATTAAAGCCTGGGGCTGAATACCGCAAAACTTGCATAACCTTGGGTAAATCCAAGTGATTATCTTACAGATTGTTTGACGTGTGAAGGTGTGCCAAAAAATGCTGCAGGATTTTGCTGCCTGCCAACCCACTACTTGCTACAAAATCACAGCGCAGAATCTTAAGATCTCTTCTGCCTTGATTTCATGAACCATGATCAGGCCTGTACTATAATAAAATGAAAATTTCTCTGCTGCTGTAAAGTAACTTAAAGTCGTGAATAGCCTGAAGTTCGTGCAGGATAGTATAAAACATGCATTCAAATTGTATTTTGTATTTTCAGTACATGCTTATTCCAAATCATTCCCAAATTATGTGCATCAGAACCTTGACATAACAAACTTGCAGCTTCAGTCCTACTAATGCAGCAGCCCAGAGGACTATAGTTCAAAAGAAAGAGTATTAAATATAATGCAAGAACCAAACTTACTCTAGGATTCATATGTTGAGCACAAGTCATAAATGAACTGAATACAACTGAGCATATTGGTTGAACTTTAGCAACGCTCAGCATCTTTACATCCGCAGGAATTGTGCATACTTTATGTTTTCAGGCAGTGAAGCAGGTTAAACCTTCAAGGTTAAATGAAGCTGCCACAGGATTTCACACTTGCTCTTTTGGAGCGCTTACATGAGAGTACTGAAACTTGCAGAAAGGATGGAGTACTTTTCTGTATGCAAAAATGGAGCTGTTTCAATAATCAGCTTGACTCTTGTCCACTGGACTCTTGTTTTACAGCATGTCTGCCAGAAAGCCTTTCTTAAGGTCTCCCCCAGTTATGATACGTGGTAGGGAAGGTAAAAATTCCAGAGAAGTTGCGCCAATTCCTGCATTTAAAGTTATTGTTTCATGAGAGCTCAAGTATGCACACATAATTATGCCTTGGGAAACATTCAGCCTCTCAGGTCAGGTAATAACCACCCCATGACCTTTTTGGAGATTTCAGAAAAATAATTATTGCATTAGAGTATGTAAATTTGCTGTGAAGCGCCTTCTGGAGAAGAGGCTCTCTGGCATTAAAGAATGGCCTTTTCCT
>NW_009649934.1:1203047-1220257 GCF_000708025.1 Charadrius vociferus
ATCTGATCTTTGCAAATCATATCCGACTTATAAAACACAGAGAATTCTTTTAATTTTCCAATTACTGAAAATAGTTTGCCGTCTCTACTAATAAAATCTGTATCTCCTCTGTTTTAACATCAACAGTGCGAACTGTAAAGGAGTTTTGGGATTATCTGAAGCTAAATTCTGTTAATTAAAATTGATGCATTTATTACAGCTATAAAAAAATACTAACTCCTTTGATTGTGGTAATTACAGGTTACTCTGTTTTAACCTAAAAAAAGTTTAGCAGTAGAAGGCTGACTGTAACTCAGATAAATGAGAGGCTTTTCCTCTTTCCAGCCATTCATAAAACTGTCCATGATTTATACTTGATTTTATACAAAAACCCACTCTTTACTCATTACCAGCTTAAATTTATTAACTACTCATCTATAATTAGAGAGACACTCTAGTGTTTATGATACACTGCTATATGCAGGTGCAGGATGTACAACCACCTCACCTCTTTCAGAACAAGAACACAGTTCCCAGGTCCCACAGACTGAGGAAGCTCTGCAATCCTGCCTTTGTTTAGGTAAGGCCCTGAGAAGCACCGGTGATTGAAGTAGATCTTTGGGCAGCAGTACTTTCCATTAATTACCACTGAGAAATGAGAAAGCAGAGATTTAAATCACATGCTACAACCTCCCCAAAGAACAACTTCTTGCAATACGTAATATTTTGCCTGCTGTAAAAAAAAGGAGGGGGAAAAGTCTTGAATGACATGAATTTGGGGTAGTTTCAGCGTCACATTTGCAATGACAGCACTAGTTATTCAATGTTGTCAAAATATTTTTCATACTTCACAGGCATGCTTGCAAATTGTCACACTAGAGGAAATAAAGTTGGTCATTTATCAGAAAAGAAACATTTCTTCCTGGCTAGTCTGATGCTTCATGGTATTACACCACTGAGAACAGGCAAGACGACAACATTCCCAACTTTTTGGTAGCAGAAGCACTTCCTACACAGCAACTATGGATTAATTTTCCAGTCAAGTAATTATCTCTCCCCCAAACTTCTGCCACCAGAGAAGCCGGCAGAATTAGTCTCCACTGTTTATCCCAAACTGCAATATCACATTGCTCTACATTTTTACACTCTCTTCCCCTCAATCAGCAAACAAAAGAGGCAGCAACTGATGGAGTGACCTTTGATGAAGTGACATCAAGTTTTCTAAACTTATAAAATGGTTCAACGCTGCTCAAAATTAAAGTTATGTATAATACGTATTGCAAGATGCTTACATATAAATACAAAATTGTTTTACCCTAGCAGTGTTGTAGTTTCTCTTGATTGAGCAACACTATCACTTAAAGATCTTAAATTCAGTAGTTAATAACTGGCATATAAATAAATGAAGTCAAATTTACATTATGAGTCTATTAAAAACTAATTAAAATGCTAAGCAAGCACGAATCATTTCTATAAAGCTTGCATTTGGTGCAGCTTCAGATGTGCATTTCACTGTACAGAAAACAGCAGAAGAGGCATTTTGTTGCCAGATAGATCTGTATGACTGTTTCACCAGCAGATGTACTTATTCATCATATTCATTCTTGCAACAGTTTAGAAAATTATTAGATTTTGCCATCTGGCACACAAAGCAGTTTACTGTTTGAATTGCTTTTGTTTATCATAATGATGAAGTTATCATAAAAAACAGACAAACCTGCTTCCCAACGCTAGAATCTAACAACTCAAGAGCACAGATGCAGCGCGCCTGTTATGTTTCTCCCAACATTATTAAACATAACAGGTGACAATAAAAAATCATCTGCGTAGGTCACAGTACACATTTGGCTTCACACATCCTCCGCTGGGGGTGTGTGTTCTGGTGTAAAAATCTAATTTCCAGGTTTAATGCACATATCAATTGCAGGACACAAGTAACTGTACGTTCTTGTTTGCTTCATTCCTTTTTGAAGTTCAACAAATCATCGAGGGATGAAAATCTTCAAACCCTTTCCTCCTCTCCCCTCTCCTAACAGAAGAGCATTGAGCAGCTGAACAATGAGGCAGCTGAAGTGTTAGAGGATCTTGTCTTTGTTAGCCTGCCCTCTCTGATCAATACCTGAGTCAGAAGAGTTCAGTTCCTGGTTCTTTAGTCCATCATGAACTGTCCTCGAAGACAAAATTCTGAAATGAAAAGAAGATTGGGAAAAGGGACAGATGGTAAGGATAGTCACCTCTTAGTTACTAAAACCCAAATGTTAATTTTTTTTTCCTCCAGGTCCAGCCTTATTAATCTGGTTTTTATACCTCCCCTGTTTCACAATAATAACATGCAAGGACTATCACATTCAATTTGGAAAGGACTAATGTACTCCTACAGCTAGCAGCAATCCTTTCTCGCTTCAAGTGTGTGGGCTACCATGCTGACGATCACACCACACCAAGCTATGGACTATAGTTCCATTTTCTGCCTCCTTTTAACTTCATTTCACATTTCATGGCACAAGGCAGTGTACAGTCTTACCTTAGGCACTTTGAAAAAGAAGGATTTGAAATAAAATACAACAAAAATGACTCAAGTATTCCGGTAAGAATTCCAACTACAAAACATGGAAGAACAGCCTGCTCAGTATTTTAGGAGCAATGAAAACATTGGCGGGACTACTGACAGAACTGGCGTTTATAAAGCTGTTAAGAGTCAATAGAACCAACTGTCAGGCATTCTACCGAGCATTTTTCAGCAGCCTCACACAAAGGAGTTTCATATGCATGACAGAGAGTTTATAGACGAATTGTAGATATTAGTAGAACTCTCCTTTTGGCTAGTCTGGGCCAAATTTCACGGAAGGAACTACTAGAATGATTCACACTGAAGCCAGATTTTCTGATCAGCTGTGCAAAATCACAGCTACATGTTAAGGCAGCCACATTTTCCAAGCGTATTTACATTACAGAAACTGTATTATTTGAGAAGGGAATACAACCAAAAGGGAATCCAGCAATTTTCCCTATTAATCACCATTAAAAAAAAAAGACCCAATCACAAACTTATAAACACAGTCTTAAGATCAGGTTAGTTTTTCTTAAATGCACTCCAATACTCGCAGATAACGCAATCTTTTAAAAGTGAAAGATCAACACTTTCAATTCCAGAACTTCAATGACTTGACCTATTCAATAATTCAGCTGAGTTGCACTAGGATTGTTAAAAAACAAATTCAATGTTTTCTATCAAAAGCAGTGCAAAAGGTCTTTTTCAACATCAACAGGAACTACCAGCATTAAGAGAAATGGATCGTGGCATCTCTCAACCCTCAGCATAGCACTTCTGTAAAGCTAAATCTCCCCTAAGACAACACCAGTTAGAAAAAGAAAAAAACAACCCCAAACCTCAACAAAAAATAAAAGCAAAAAACCTGTTACTTACTGTTTCTCTGGTTGAACTACTGCAATTTTTTTCTGCTTATTTACTGAAAGGAAGGAGAACAAAATATAAACAGCAAAGTACAGGAGACAAACAAATGAAACTTCTAGTGCAATATATATACTAGACTCATGTCCTCTAAGTTATATGCCAAAAAGAACCTATGTTCAAAGCCACCACAATGTGAGGACAGCCGGCCCATCTGCACTAGAGACATGCTGGCCCACATAATTTGAAGTAATCCAAAAGGTTTACTTCGACTTTCACTAAAAGTTCATAAAATCAGGCATGCATATCCCCAGTTTTCTAGGAAATCTCACCTTTTGTGCATCTTTCTTTGCATCATAGTCCTTCAACTACCTGTAATACCAGCCAAAAAGGAATGATGTGCTTTCCTTTTCAGCACCCAAAGGTGCCGAAACCAAACCAAACCAAAGGTTAGGCTCATAAGCCTAACTTGCCACTTTACTGGCACAAGGAACTTCAACGCTGTTTAACTTTGAAATGCAATGAAATTAGCTGGTTAGAAACGTATTACGACTTAAGCCAATTGCTATGGAGGAAAACACTGTTGCAACTAAGAAAGTCAACTAGGTGATGGCCGCACTTGCCAATTCTGGCTTTCACAATCAGGTAATAATATTAAACAAGGTAATGCAACATGTGCCTCTTCCACAATTTCAGGCTTTGTCCCCAGCAAACTTCTGGATTTTTTTTTTTAAGCATATTTTCTCTAATGAAGTTCTTAGGTTCCCCCTGCTTCCTCCTCTGTTCTTTGCAGCGTGGACACGTCTCAGACAAGTTTCACTTGCTTTGGCTTCCAGTAAATGAAGCTCATTCCAATCTTTCAATTTTATTATCTTACCTAATAAACATTCAGAAAATTCTTCAGTTTCTCCAGCTCCCATTAAACTTTAATAAACAGAGCTCACTAACCAGTTGAGAGAAGACACTATCTTATGCTGCTTACTACTGTAGTTAAAACAGGTAGGATTTACTTTTCAACATTTTGTCATTAAGGGATCATAACCATCTGGCCCATTTAGAAAGCCAGTCCCCTTTATTTCAACTCCAAAACGCATACACACTCAACCCTGTTTTGTTATGGCATTAATTTTACTTGCACAAGTGCAAGTGTAAAATCAGTATCAAAGTCAGACATGTGGCAAGAACAGCTCAGACGAAAGTATGTGCGTTGCACGGGTGTGTGTGCATACACACAGACAGGATTTCTTTACTGTGACGAATGGACAGTTCCCACACGCCCGTACAGCATGCAAGGGTCTCAAGCCAACACTGCCCACTTCGGAGTTGTGTGGATTCCAGCTGCACCTAACAGCCGGGGGAACAGTTGCACAAGGCATAGATTCTCTGTACATGGTGAATGTTTCCAAATTCAGTGATGCTAGCAATAATTCTGTGGTAGCCTGCTCTCGAAGCTCTTGCCATCTCTACCAACCCAGCTAACCACAGCAAATAGACCAGAACTGATACCTATTGCTTTGCGAGGAGGTCTGAGCTGATATCCATTCGTTTCACACCAACCCACTGGAAATATATTCATTGATTCCACACTCACTATACAGTCAGGGACGGGCTTCTTGGAGCCTGTTTAGAGAAACAAAAATTGAAACAACTCATAAAAATAAAAAACCTTATTTGGTTAAAGCTTGCTATATGTTTGCCAGTGAAGCTGCTTTTACTTCTAGCATATCTGGAACACACCATCAATTGTTAATTCATCCCTTTTTATTGACCAGATTCTTTCCTGACCTCATTTGCTTAATCCTAAAGGCTGGAGATGGGAGTTTGCCATCCACAGTTTAGCAGAGGTGCACAGGGTATAGTCAGTCCGTGCTGATGTATTTCCAATTGAGAAACAGGATTATAATGGAGAACAGCTGACATAGGCCTACTGTATCTTAATGAAGAACGTCTCTAAAAGTTTTCTTCCTAGGTCTGGTCAAAGCTTGCTCAGAATCCAAGTCACTCATTTGAAAAAATGATTTCTAAAAGACACCAATCAGCACTTCGCACAGCACACTAGCCTAGCACTGACACGCTGAAACGCACAAACGCTGCTTTTGCCTGGCTTAAATAAGCATCGTCATCCAAGGCTAACTGGGAAACAGACAATGTAAATGGGGTTTTGCTGTGTTTTCATTAAGGAAATGGTAATTTGCTGTCCATATTCAGCAGGCAGTGAGTTTGTTCCAGATACTCTTCAGGTTTGATGACAGTACTACAGGAGAATCAATGCAACTGCTACTCTCCTCTCTCACATCAAGCTTACCTTCCAGCTGAAGCCAGAGGTAGGAATCTTTCAACTTGGTGACTGTAGCAATGCAAACTTCTTCAGGATCAACTGGGTTCACAGCCTCAAGTTTCATATTCTCTTTAAATCCATGGTCAGAAGAAGTTAACTAGGAAAAAGACAGAATATTTCAGTAAAATACCATCTGTATATCCAGTATATGATACGAATAGCCATGACTGGGAATAACACATAAAAGCCTCAGTGTTTGAGTAACACAAAGATACTCACGCAACCAGAGACGATTTCAAATAATTTGCACATTGAATACAAGTAAGATATATTACGAACTACAAAGAACTTAAGTTAAAAAAAAAGGCTCTATAGACAGACCTACAAAACATGTTTGTACTCAAAAATAAGGATGCTGATACTCACTGAGAGGACTGAGTGCATTCTAAGCAACCAGGAATTCTCTGGTGCTTGCTACCTAAGTGGTAATTCTGACAAATAGTCTCACCAGGCTCTCTATTCTATTATGTTAGCTTGGAAATCAATTTTATGTATGTAAATAACATTCCTGCCTCATCCAAATGAGTTCTGGCAGACAGAAAAGGAAGCTTTCTTTTCATTTTACATTTTTTGGATACGTAGGATTTTACTTTATTCACCACCTTCGTCCCCATTTATTGAAAAATTCCTAAAATATAAGAATGGATATTTATTCAGCTCTGAAGTGCCTGAATTAAAGATAAGAAGTAACAGCCAGACAGAGGAGTCTTCCTCCCAGAGCTACTCTGCAACCTAATTACAGGATCAATACATTACAAATTCTGGAACTAGCCTACAGTGATCAACTCTTCTCAGAAAAGGGATAATAAATTCAATGACCTGTTCTAAGATGCCCACAGCTTGCAAGACAGAACAAGGGCAACAAGAATTCATAGCCAGCAACACCCTCTTCAAAAAACGGTAATTATTCATTTTAATTTCTTCCCCTAAGCACTGCAGTAGCCCAAGTAGAGTAAATGGAATTGGAAGGCAGGTGTTAATAATAACCTTTTCTGCCCGACAAGGTATTCTGCTCTGGGAGATGGCAATAGTGTCACTGAATCAACAAAAGCCCAAAATCTAGCAAGTACTTCAGGCACTGATTAATGCAAAATGATTACCTGGTACTAATTTAAGATGACTTGGTATTGATTAATACAATGGAATGAATTTTTCAAGCTGAAAGGATGGAAGATTGAAAGAGTACACTAAGTAAATGAAAACAAGGTCTATTAAAAGGCCCCATTTCCACAATTACAGGAGTGCCAAGGATTGATGCTGTTTTATGACTATTCCATGGAGTCTCACGCATCTCAATTTTACAAACCACTCATTTCTTTTCGATCTGCTTTATCACAACTGCAGCATTTGATCCACCACTTCCTTATCTAGGAGGCTGGCATGCACCTACTACTGTTCACATATATTTACCCTTTGTTAACTCTTCGGTTTCCTCAGTTATCACGGGTAATTTAAGTCAAAAACGTGCAAAAGATTCTTTCCCCTGGAATCAAGAGTGTCATCCACATAACAGAAGAGACATTTGTCTGCAAGAGAACCTTACCGAAGGGAAGCAGCTCTGGGGAGCTGCCTCAGCACCACATTGTTTGAGGTAGTCTGCCCAATCGAAGTCCTGCCCAGGATAACCTAGGTGAAGAAAAGGCAAAGGGGTTAGTTTAGCAGCATGAGAACAAATGACTCATTGCAAGCTGATGTGAAGTACAATCATTGAAATCTGTTTGGGTCACTCAAGTTTGTCAGCTGACTAGGGCGTCACTGAGCCATCTGAGGGCAGCCCATAGCACGGTTCACACATATTTGGGATATCCTCTTCATTTGCATTGCAGAGGGGCTTTTGGGCACTGCTCCACCTTGACTGCCATTTTTTACTTGAAATGGCATGAAACTAAATGGGACTTCACAGAGGGTAACCTGAAGTGTGAATAAAGTACATCTGCTAAGCAGACAAGGGCAGTGATCGAAACTCAGGGAAGCGTTTGCACCCTTTACATAGGGTATAGATGAAATTCTGGCAGTTTCCACAAGATTACTTTATCAATGTCATGTCAACTCTGAATTTTTTTTTAATTTGGTTTTTTTAAATGTATCAGCCAAAATGTGCTCGATACCAACATATTACGCTCTCAAACACATGTTAAATACCAAGTCATTAAAGTTAGCAGTTAGTCGTCCTAAGAGGCTCATCAAGTTTGCTAACAGCTGTAAATCTGCATATGTGTTTGAAGGGAAGAGTCTTAACATGGAGTCCATCAGGAGGCAGAGCATCTCTCCAAGAAAAAGACAAATTAAAATCTGCTTGGAGGAAGTACTTCACTTCCCTGTGATCTAATAAACAGCAAATAACTGAAGGGAACTGGGCATAGAAGTGGGCTGCTGTGATACTTTGAGGCCGGCAGTATATTAGCAAGCAGACAACTGTAGCAGTTATTCCAGTAGTACCTTGGAAGCACTCCCCTACAAGGGATGCCTGTGACAAGGGTTTAAGAATTCAAGCAAAATTTTAAAACTAGTCTAAGAATATAATATTAACATGACAATCTAAAAACACGAAGTTCAACTAGCCCCCACAGAGACGGCCTAACCACAGAAGGACCTATTTGTTTTTCTCAGTTTGATCAGCGACAGTAGGACTCCTGAGACAATTCAGAATGCCCACCATTTCCTGGGAGGCTACCAGAACAGAAGCTTAAAATCTTTGTCGGCTCCAGTCACATACCTAGAAAGCGAGATTTCATCTTTCACATGCAAAATTCTAGGTAATGTTGAGTAAAGCAAAGCCTCTTTTTGTACCTTACCCAAGGAAAGGCAAAGGATGAACATCCTCTGCTCTTTCCTCCTCTGATGTCACGAGCAACTAAAACAAAACATTCTGAATTCTGTGGCGGTGAATAAGAGTACTCAGTCCCTGGTTTTACAATACCATTGACATTTCCATTTTGAGAAAATGCATAAATATTTCAGTAGCTGAGGATCACTCCCCAATTCCCTTATGTCCTGAAGCAATGTTTCAGCAATCTGCTACCTTGCCTGATAGGTCCTTGGAAAAAAAAATCCTTCATTAACTTCTGAGTGATAAGATATTCTAAAAATATTATAAGACATTGGATAACAACCTTCCATTTTGACCAGAAGCAAAAATCCAATGCAAAGACTATAGGTTTCTGGTATCATGTTAATTAATGCTGAAATCAACATTGCCTTCAGCTCTGGAACACATACTCCATTCGTTCAAGTGTTCAGGATTTTATGCATGACCAGCATCCCCCAGCCACTGTCATCTTCTCAAATCCAGGCACGTACCCAGGAAACTTCAGTTTCACTAACTCAAAGCTCCTGTTTCTCAGAATTTGGTCTTTCCTGTTCTTTGCTTTTGCTACTACACGTAATTCTGTTGTGAAAGTGCTGTCCTAAACATGGCACTCTGGGGACTGGCAATCTGTTTCCTTCAAAGAGGAGCGAGCATGACAAGCTTGCACAAACATACCTGGTGGGGGACTGAGATGCAAGCCGTTCTTCAGACTCCATTGCACAGGGAAAATACCAGCACTGTTGACATGACAAATGTAAGACTGGCTGGTTGTACGCTCTGGTCTCAAGTCGTCAATCTCTATCATGAAATATTTTTCATTGTATACCTGTATTTAGCCAAAAAAGAACCATGTGGTCTTGTAAGTAGCAGATCCCGATCTGTGGCTCCCTCTCCCCCATTTTGATAACTTTATTAAACAGCAACATTGCACAACGGTTATATTGAGAGACTATCTGTCCTAAAGCAAAAGCAACATTTCCTGGAAAATAGACCAAAAAAAAGATTTTAAAATAAGTCCTGGTTTTATTTGCACAGCAACATTTTGTTTTACTACATTAAAGCAGGTCTCTTTAGAACCATTCACCTGCTTACTAACACAGGAAGACAGAAGTTGCTCAAAACCTGATTACTTTGGGGAGTTTTCAGCTTTTAAAGCCATGTGTGAGCCCTTGTTTGAAGATCAGGCCACCTAAACGTCAGAGCTTGTACACCGTAATAACATGAACTTTTGCAAAAACAAATCCCTGAAATCTATCTTCAACTGGATACTCAGATTATGAAGGATTATATCCACTCTTAAAAATCTGGGTTTGACAATATTAGCTGTTTGATCTTTTTGAGCTTGTATCTTTATGGAATGTTTTGCCTCCTTTCAAATCCAATGTCATCACCGTCAGCAGTTACAATTTTTTTTTCACGGCAACCTGTCCCCTAAAGAAGACATACAAAACACTTAATTTGAAAATTAGTTCCAGATTTGAAGATAACCAGTCGATAAGACTTTCCTGAGCATTTAAGAACAGAAGTAGCAATAGAACTGAATCCTAGCAGGACAAGTTAAAAGAACCCTGGTACCTTGAGAACTGTAGCAGGAGAGATTACAAAAGGAGCCATTGGGTCCACAGCTTCTAACTTCATGCCTTCAGAGAAGGAATGCACTCCAATCACAGGTTTATCCTGAAACATGGAGTATCAGGGTGATTACTTGCCTTTCTCCATCAAAAAAAAGATGTGCCTTACATAATTCAACTGAAGAGGATAACTTGAGCTTTTATTAGTTTATTCTAAGAAATCAACATGTCATAGTACCAGCCACCTCTCTCTAATGAAAAGGCCAACTCTGCTCTCTGAGACCGACGGTTTTCTATGAGTTTTAGGAAACTGAGTCCTCAAGTTTTCGTCCTCTGATGTTCTCCACACAGAAGCAAGATTTCAAAATACGGAGTGGTCTGGTAAGTCAATAGAAATCCTCCCCCCCCCTCCCCCCAACCTTTATCACTCATGAGCTACACTAGAAGAGAACTATAGAAGTCTCCATTTTCAGCTTAACAAAAACCTGCAAGACAGGGCTCCTGCTCCAGAATTATCTACATCCTGCTCTGTATATGACCCAACACATTCAAGAGCAACAGCACCTCCTCTTCTATTCTGCTTATGGGTCTAAACGAAGCTGAGAAAAATGAACTGAGAACTTGAAGGACTAAATTTACATTCCTACATCTCAAAACATGCCAAGATATTTTTTTTTTTAATATTTCAATTCATATATATTTAAATTCAGACTCATTAATACATTTGCTAACACTTAGAATATAACAGGACACCTTATACACCATGTGTAACAGATTACAGATTAGATGTTACACATGTTAAACTTTTCAATGTACTCAGAATTAGCGAGATTGTAGTAACCCTGCACTCCTCTAGAAGGACAGTAATCCACAAGACCAGGTGGTGAACAACCGGAGATAACATTATAAAGGATCAGAACTGGGGATTTTTCCCAGTATGACAACTAATGGTTCACATATTTGTGATGGGTGCATTGTCTAACTTAACAAGAATTGTATAATAGTATGATTATTTTTTATTATTCTAACATTTTAAACTAGAGGGAGAAAGAAAAAAAAAATTGAAAGAAAAAAAAACAAACCAAAAACAGGGAAAGAAATTTGAGTAACAGTGACTAACTTCCCCGAATAATTTCTTAGGAATATAGGATTTTCATGATATGACCCACATAAACTACACATATTGTGTCTTTACCTTAAAGAGATCTGTAGGAACCGATGAATCCTCTTCCTCTTCTTTCACCTTCTTCAGGATCTCTTGCCAATCTGCTTCGCTCTTCAAGGGCCTAATGGCTTGAGTAAAAAGAAAAGTGAATGAAATCATCTTCCTTCTTTTCCTTCAGAACACATAGCAATACAGCCAAAAGTTTGCTTTGTGCTCTTCCAACTGCCTAATATGTATCTGTTCAAAATTTGTGCAAATACTTTCCTTCTTAAAAGCTTACTGTTTTCTTCCACAGTTGAATGTGTTACAAAAAGGGACTGAAGTCAAGCAACACTGTCTCACCCATATGCTGCCCAGACTAGTTTTTCTGAGAAAATAGAGATCACATCAACAGCAAGGAACACTTCTGGAGACACCTATGACCAGAACACAAATCCCCAGCTGGATAATGCCAGCTTGTTTTACGCTTAAGCAAGCAGAAAGTTCAAGAAATGTTCCACAACTGTGTCCCAGCTGCGTAAGTTACTCTTTTAGCATCTATAATTGCAGACCACACACCTCTCTGATAGAAGAGGAATTACTTGTACCAGTGCCATCATGCACAAAGGATGCCTGTGAGTATATCAAAGCTCTTACATAGACATAAAAAGGAAACAAGTCCAGTACCCAACTAATATTTTTAAAAGACATTATTCACTTAAATAGCGCTGTGGAATCCAGCCTTCTAGTTTCTGTCAGCTATCTGGCATCTCCCTGCTCACATTCCTGACTTCAGCAGAGATTGGTCAAGCACTAGCAAAGGCAATATGCTCAGTCGTTTCAACAGAAATTGGTTTGGTTGCCTCAGCATGATTTCTCCTTGCCTTAAGGGGAAAACATTAAAAAAAAAAACCCACAACAAAAGCAACTGTTCTAAACAACCTAAACTTCCCCAAGTAATAGCACAGAGTGTACCAGAACCTTAGATGTACACCTGCCTTTGCAAAAAGGCTTCAGGGTAAATGCTCAACATTCTCCAGTTTTATCCCAAGGTTTCCCCTCATCAGGAAACACGTTACATCACTGCTCAGCTCATAAGCAATCCATTTGTGTTTCAGCCATCTTATGCCCCACTTCTTTGATGACCCACCCTGACATGCACATGCCTGGAAAACAAGGTCATCTGTCCCACCTTCTGCCTCTGCTTCCACATGCTTGTTCCCTGGATGCCGATTTTTAAGGACATTTTCATATCCACGTAATAAGACAGTGCCTTAATTAGCCCAGTGGACGTGGAGTCACAACTGCAAAAGCTTCTGTTGAGCAGTACTTCAAAACCAGGTAACTTTTCTCCCCCAGGAATACAAATCTAACAAAAATAACTGTGAAGGCAAACCCTTCCACAGTTCCGCCTTTTCCACAAACAGGTGGAAAGTTTTGACAGGCAAAACCAGTTATCAGCTTTTGAACCACAAAATGGTCAGGGTTGGAAGGGACCTCTGGAGATCATCCAGTCCAACCCCCCGGCCAGAGCAGGGGCACCTACAACAGGTTGCACAGGATGGCATCCAGGCGGGTTTGGAATGTCTCCAGAGTGGGAGACTCCACAACCTCTCTGGGCAGCCTGTGCCAGTGCTCCACTACCCTCAAAGGAAAGAAGTTCCTCCTCATGTCAAGATGGAACTTCCTATGTTCAAGTTTGTGCCTGTTACCTCTTGTCCTATCACTGGGCACCACTGAAAAAAGACTGTTCCCATCCCCCTGGAACCCTTCCTTTAAGTATTTAAGTATTAATAAGATCCCCCCTCAATCTTCTTTTCTGTAGACTAAAGAGACCCAAGTCCCTCAGCCTTTCCTCATATGAGAGGTGTTCTAATCCCCTCATCATCTTTGTAGCTCTTTGTAGCCCTTGGTGAGGGTCCCCTCACCAGCAGATCCCTGTCTTTCTTGAACTAGGGAGCCCAAAACTGGACGCAGTACTCCAGATGCGGCCTCACCAGGGCAGAGTAGAGGGGGAGGATGACCTCCCTCGACCTGCTGGCCACACTCTTCTTGATGCACCCCAGGATGCCACTGGCCTTCTTGGCCGCCAGGGCACATGGCTGGCTCATGGTCATCCTGTTGTCCACCAGGACTCCCAGGTCCCTCTCCACAGAGCTGCTCTCCAGGAGGTCAGCCCCCAACCTGTACTGGTGCATGGGGTTATTCCTCCCCAGGTGCAGTACCCTACACTTCCCCTTGTTGAACTTTGTAAAGTTTCTCTCTGCCCAAATCTCCAGCCTGTCCAGGTCACGCTGTATGGTGGCACAGTCTTCTGGTGTGTCAGCCACTCCTCCCAGTTTTGTGTCAGCAAACTTGCTGATGGTACATTCTATCCCTTCATCCAGACCATTGATGAATATATTGAACAGGACTGGACCCAGTACTGACCCCTGAGGGACACCACTTGTTACTGACCTCCAACTAGACTCTGCACCACTAACCACAACCCTCTGAGCTCTATCTGTCAGCCAGTTCTCAATCCACTCTACTGTCCATCAATCCACCCCACCAATTAGTGGGTGAAAAGTCCTGTAGGACTATTTACCGGTGTTTTCACTTACGTATTATTAGGTACAGTATTTGACAGATCACACACTGATTATGTGACCACCATATGCATCCAGAAGGCAGATTTAGAGCACCAAAGCAGCAGGGGTATTCTCTAGCCTCTGATCACCATATAAAAGATACATGTTTTGAAGTACCTGAAGGTGGCTGCAGGCTATATCCATGCTGAGCTGCCCACCCCACTTGATGAAGGAAAGGGTCCAAGTAGAAGAGCCATTGATCAAATTTGTCAGAATCATCCAGTCCTTCGTATCGCAGTTTAAGTCTCCCACCAACATTTTCTACCACGTTGACTATCCAGGCTTCCAGGCAATCCCGAATGTTTTGCAGTTCTAGTCGGGAGCCTGGTGCAATGAGATCCAATGGATTTTTCCCTCTGTGGAGCTAAAAAAAGATCAAAAATTATTCTGTACAACAGAACAAAACAAATCCTGTACTTCCACTTCTTTATACGCATTCTTTTTGTGTAAATAAAGTATGAATACAGAAGTAAAGAAATACAGGTCCCTTACTAACACAAGACAACAGAAATGACAATGTTTAGAATCGCTGGTGCTTGCATCAGAGCTTCTGCACTGCCTGTAGATAGTCACACATTTCACTGAAGTCCCTATCATCATTTTCAGAAGCATCATCACTTACATATTCAAGGTTTGAAGGAAACATGAATAATCTCTCTCTAAAACTGAGTCATCTAGCATACAAAGATGACAAGACAGAAAACATACAAAGATAAAAATGCTAATTGTAAAGAAGCCATCAATGGCATTAAAAAAAATATAATGTTTTGTACTTTACCACCAGATGCTGATACAATGTGCAAATACTGTCTTAAGTGCAGAGAAGGGGATAAAAATGTGGTTCTTCACTAGCAAAGATGCAAGATTTAAGTGAAACAATAACCTGCCCGTTAGTAATAAATAAACACATAAATAAATAAGTGAAAGGAGTCAACTGAGAAAGGGGAATGTGAAAGCCAGATAAACAAAGGATTATTTCCTTGGAGTTGTATGAAGGAGGAGCAGAATAGAAGGAAGACTTAAAACTAAGGGTGTTTGAAAAAGGTCTTTCTTTTGCTAGGATTAATGAATGGCCCAAACCTGCAGTGACAGATGAGTTTCAGGACAACACTATCAGAATTAAATACTGTAAACAGGAAACACTAGAGAGTGGAACTTTAAGGTCAGCAGCATACTACAATGATCCCTAAACTTAAAAAAGGAAATGAACTGACACTCTGAATAGGGGTTCTCTTAATGACAAAGGGGAAAATCAAGA
Organism: Charadrius vociferus; assembly: GCF_000708025.1. Taxonomy (NCBI): domain Eukaryota; kingdom Metazoa; phylum Chordata; class Aves; order Charadriiformes; family Charadriidae; genus Charadrius; species Charadrius vociferus. The sequence continues at coordinate 1,218,189 of NW_009649934.1, forward strand.
CAAAAGCTGAGATGCAGCACATTGCAGCACTTACCCCCTCCAGCAGGTTAGCAGGAGCACTGCATGCTCCTTTCAGCACCCGCTGAAGGAATTCCTCCTTGTCAGGTATCTTGTCCTTGATACCTAAGTGGAAAGTGAAAAAAGACTGTGATTCTTCCTGCCAGCTAAAGATTATTCAGACAATGAGACGTTACCACTCTCTTGCACTACCTAATTCACAAGAATCTGCCACATATTCACCAGTAACACCTTAAAAGAAGAAAGAAAACAACAACAAAATCTTTCAAGGAAATTACAAAGCAGTAGAATTTGGTGCACAATGATTAAGACAACCATAAGCCTCTGCAAAAATAAGTCCAGTTCTGAAATTAAGCTAACTCGTTTCTGCTGAAAGAGCAATCTCCTACTGTAGGTCACGGGATTTCAGAAAAAACATGGCAGACAACCTCAACTTGTCATCACAGCAACCCTACCTGTGCACAACAGCAATTATGAAGACTACCCGTCAGGCTTACAAAGGACAAAAGCATACATTTGTATGTACTTCCCACTTGTGCATACGGAGCCAATACCTTCAGGCACTTTGAGAATCTTCTTGTTCTGCTCACACCAGCCGATGGGGTGTAAATCAGCTGTCATGATATCACACCAAAAGTCAGCCTTGCGGTCTTCCCCGTAACCATCGTAGCGCAGCAGGAGCAGCTGCCCACAGGTAGTAATGATGGTGGCCACCCAGTAGGTGTTCTGGTCAGACTTGACAGCAACTTCTAGCTTCATACCAGGGGCAAAACCATTCTGCAAACTTGTATCCACCTGAAGAGAACGAAGATCATCACATTTGAGCACCTCCCAGAAACTTCATGGAACAACAGGGGGAACCATGTAGACATGCTCATTAGCAAAAACCCTCAAGCCAAATGCTATCCAGTCTCTTCAGAGAAACAACTTCATCATATTACGTGTCCAATATTGGAACGTACATAGAATCATCATTAATGAAATCTCCTTTGCATTTCAGAGTATCTTTTGAACCTTAAATCAGTATCTTGCGATTCATCTTCCTGCCCTGGACAATACCTCAGCCATCACGAAAAAGCTTTCCAACTCACCGCTGGGCTGCCAAGCTAGGCAAAACTAAAGGTCCAACTCAGCAACACAATTTGGACTTTCTGTGTTAAACTATGTCTTTCAACCTCTTTGGAAAAAGAGCCTGTTTAAAGTACATACACACACTTTAGATAACAATAGCACTGTCTCTTCCACCGTGCTCATTTAAGAATGCACAAATCTGCACAAATTGCAGAACATGGATTTTTAATGTGTCTATGTAAGAACCCAAATAATTCTGTAAGTAGCGTTGTTACATAAATTGCATAGAACATAAACAATATGTGTTCTTCAGTGAACTCAGGCTTTGACAACAAGAAAGTGCCAAATAGTGTGTGCTCTGTGCGTACGTGTGTGCGTTATGTGCAGGTGAGGAATCTGACTGCACAGTACTTGGATACCGAAATGTGAACTTGAGAAGGCAAAACATTAAGTTTCTCATATCCCTAACTTCCCTCAGCTCAAACATTCCTGAAAGAGCAGAAGGACTCTGTTCTGCTCTCGCTACAGTATGTTTCTGAGCTACACTTAAGTCCATGGCCTCAGTCTTAATTAAAAGTCTAACATGTCCATCCCCTGTTCTCAGCTGAATGTAACTGATGGTTTCTTTCTTAAGTGGTCCCAAGTTCTATTTCCTCTTTGAATCAACTGCAAGAAAGGCTTTCAGTACGATGCAGATGCAGTAATATTTTCTGGGTTATTTATTACCAGTTCTGCACTGACAGTTCAGTAACTGCCATAGCTATTATAATCTCATCAGCCAGCACACACTGGTTTGCTAAAAATAAAACTAAGAAAACCACATCAGAAAGAAAAGCATAGGCTTCTGTTAACTGTTCACATCCTTTAGGTTAATATCCTTCACTTAGAGAAACCCCTTTTTGAAAAAAAAAATAAAAAATCAGCAGAACCCAATACCTGCAGGCGTTTTGAGGTGGTATTGCAGAGAGATCATCTATCTA
>NW_009649934.1:1220321-1224961 GCF_000708025.1 Charadrius vociferus
GAGAAAAGCCATGAGCTCAATACAAAGTCTGAGGAATTGGGAAATCTGTGCCGCTCTCAATACGCGAACTTTCAGCAAAGCCTCACAGCAGAGAGAGCTGCATTCAACGAAACCAACAGCAACAGATGGAGCTTTCCCTGAAGCCAGGTGCATTTTTCTAACACTATGTTCCTCGGTGGATACAGCAGAGCCCAAGAAGTTAGCACCCTCTCCTGGCAGCTGGGCAAGACGACACCACTAAGTGGTTTAAAGCACAAAACGTTGTTTCTTTAGGCTGGCTGACCGCACAGACCCGCTACCAGGGGATGCTGTGGAAGCTCCAAGAGTATTTTCTTGGGAGCAGTGGGTCTGAGTGCAGCAGGTTCCTGCTGCACATAAAGCCAGCGGAGATGGCCCCAGGCAGTCAGTGACAGCACCGCTTGGGCAGCTCCGAGCCCCGGCCCCTTCGGCCCATCCAGCACTGTCCCCCTGCTTTGGGCCATGTCGCAGGTCACAGCCCGGGATCGAATCAGCTCAGGAGGTACTGATAAAGAACAGACAAAATGCATTAGGAGTATGCAAGAACGCACAGCAAATACGTGTGTTCAGATGATGCTGAAAACTAACTTGGTTTTAATATATGTTTACACACACACATGTCAGTTGCAGAAGGGAAGGAGAAAAGAGCATTCAACAATTCTAGAGAAAGTGTATTTTGACTTAGGGGGGTGGTGGCAACACTGACATCCAGTGCAACTCCAGGTTTTTGGTAAGCTCTTTTTCCTGCCAGATTGTAGGCAAAACAGTCACTGTGATCTCAAAATTGTTTAATTTTTAAAATGCAAACAAATTGAACATTAGAACACACTTAATTGGAGGAAGTAGCTTACATTTTCCAGTGTGTCTTGCTCATAGTAAGAACAAAACTTTCAGAATTAATATAAGCATACAAATATAAAAAACTCCTCTCTCCCATCAGCAAGCGCAGTTCTTTGCTAACACAGGCTGTGCCATCATGGATTACATTTTCCTAACCTGATCACGTACTCTCCTACAACGTGGGTTAGGTATTTCTAACCCACCACTCATAATGGGAGGCAGGTCACAGTCTCACTACTCCAATATTTAGAAACAATCAAACAAAAACCTTAAGCTTCCATCTAAAATTTATTTATACTAATTAATTAATTTATTTATACATGCTCATTTGATCTTGTGCCAATATTATTCTTCACCTTATTTTTTCCACTCTGTTTTTTTCGAGAGTACAAAAGTAGTTCCCTCTTAGATCTCCTGATGGTAGATTATAAAAATATGTCATTCTTCAAGTCAAGCAACTAAGCACTGCACAGATTCCAGCTGGAGGGACCACCAGTTGCTAGCACAGAGACATCAGTGCCCGCACGCTCTCCACAGAAAATCTCTCACCTGATGTATCCTGGAATCACACTTAACATTTTTAGGGCTTCATTACGAGGACAGGCTGTCACTATCCACTGGTAGGCACTGAAGTTCTCCTCCTCTGCCTTTTTCAAACCACTGCCTTCTAATGAACAGCAGAAATCCTGAGTGTGTGACCTTGCACTGTTGAATTTCTACTAACAGCAAGGTCTAGGTGATGTGGCGCTGCTGTAAATATGCTCCCCTCTCTGCTTGTCAATTCCATGTTACCATTAACTTTCCAAAATTTCATGCCAAGCTCATTACAGAGAACATCAAAATTGGCCTCCAGACAAATTCCAAGGGAACTCTGCTAGGAAACGCCTGGCGGTTCTCCTCCCGAAGACACAGACATCTATTATCAGGTACTTTCATGACCCCAAGTCCCCAGGCTAGCTCCCCGTGGTGTGCTGGGGTGCAGAGCGTGGCCAGCCGAGCTCTCCAGGCGCAGCTCCTCTGCCCCGCTGCCCACGAGAGGGAACCCAGTGCAGGCAACAAGGACTGGGTGACGTGGCTGGGCTCTGCCCACACCTGCTCACCAACACACTCTCCACAACAATGTTACTTGCACCAGCAAAAGTGTATCATGTTTTACACATGTAAGGAAAAACGACAATAAAAATGTGGATTTTTTTTTTTAACTTAATTTTATTTTTACTGACAATGGCTACAGCAATCAGACCTCTTGTTTGACACAGCTGAGTTGGGAAAGAGCACAGTGCAGGGGTAACAAAGTCATTCAAAGCGTGTCTCCTGCCGATTAACAAAACATAGCTGCAATATCAACTCAGTTGGCCACTACTGTAAAGCTGGCATTACGATTAGTTTGTATAACGTCCAAGCTATGATAGCAAGTTTCTGTAACAGAGATCATGTAAGGTAAGCCACAGCAGAGGAGCAGACAGATCGCTCCTCACGCTACGGCGAAATACCATTGCTGATTCCATACTGCTCCCTCAACGTGGGCTGTATGGACACCACCACTCTGAGTAAGTTTGCTCTTGCTACAGCCTTAGGACACTAAAGAAAAACAAAGCGACATAGGCCTGTCCCCTGCAGAAATGAGATGCCTGAATGTTTATTTTTAACAAAAAGCTTACAATTACATCCCAGCATATGGAAGAGCCTCTGCAAAGTCTACGTTTACTGTGCATCTTTACTACTAATGCAACTGCCATATTTTAATAGATTCTTTAATGTTTTGCACTTCTGCAAAATGCTTTGTGATCCTTCTGTGAACAGAACAGTTTGTTTTCCTGCAAAAAAAAAGCACCACAGAGTGCTTTCCAAGCAATGTTGCACACAAGTCACTACCATCATAAAAGCCCCACAGCCGGTCTTTGAAAGACTATTAAATGGTAACTTTCATATAACGAGTTGGGTAAGGCTGGCAGCCTGGAAGGTGTTTCAACTGTTGGAAGCAACCCAAGAGGTATGGAAATCAGCTCCATACAGCTCACCTTCGCTGACGACCCAGTATAAGAAGCCAGACTTCACATTCATATCTCACCCAATGGGACAGTGCACTCCCTGATTTTACCAACAAACATCTGATTAAAGATATCCAAGGGCAAAGACAAGAGCTTATCAAGACTTCTTCCTATCCATTAAGCCCATGCTCAACAATTATCCTAATCAGTTTTCTAACTACTACAGTCAAGTGTTTGGCAGAGCTATTATTTTCTCCTTGGCTTCCTTGAGAGCCACCATTAAAACGTTCCTTGAGAGCACATTTGAATTCTGCTGTTCAAGAACTATGCCACCAACTAAAGCTAGCTCCTGCATAGCAGCTGTCCCGTAGCAATCACTAAAAGAAGAAAGAGACTGGCCAGTTTGAGCTTTATGAGAAAAATCAAGCTTATCTTCTGGTGCAGCAAAGACTAGGAGCCCCATAACTTTCAGCACTTGGGGATGGCATTACCCTCTGCTATGGACAGAGAGGAAGACAAGCAACAATAATAAAAAGGTGAAATTCCTCATTTCTCATTACTCTAAGAAACATGATTCCAGTTAGCCTTCCGGATTTGAGAGAATGAACTCATTCAAAGGAACCCTAAACATTCTGTGTACCAAAAAACCAATGTAGGTGATGGTAAGAAAACACACACTCCCTTACTCACATGTTTAAAAGACCCATGGGGGGCTGCAGTTGCTCCTGTGTCTTCTAGATACTCATCCCAATTGAATTCCATTTCTTCCACACTGGAACCAGCATCTGGAAGAGAAGCCAAACACCTTCCATTTAGCAACCTGTTGGCTTAAGGTTTAGGCTACTAAGAACTACAGCAAAATCTGCTTCCAATTCCAAATGATTGGCTACACAAGTCTGCCACAAACTTCAGTTATGCATTTCAACACAGACAACGCTACTTAGCCTTTCTTTGCATGTGAAGGGCACTTCAGGTTGGACTCGGTCTGAAAAATAGTGAGATCCTGAGGATATTGTATAAGCACAAATTGTTTACAATTTGTGAGAGGAACATAGGCAGAAGAGTTCTGCATTCGTATCAACAAATAGAAGAGACTCAAAACTCTAGGCACCCTGGACCGTCTGTGTACTAAATTAAAAACCACGCAGGAAACAGCAATACCGATAGTAAGAGGTTTGAAGAGAAAGGCTAAAAACATTTGAAACCTGACTCCACTCTTTTTTAACTTAGCGTTTATTTAGATGTTATAAAACACCAAAAGCACAGAGAAGGATTCAGGGTAGCTCTAAGAAAAACAGCTCGAGACACAACTGAAATCAAGAACACTCAAATTAGTCACGTAAAAAATCCCAGCTCATAAGGTGTAACAGCTTCTTTAGACCAAGAAAACCTCATTTCTGGATGCATTTAAAACAAAAATGCACTAAAAGCACTCAAGCCACAGTTCAAAACTCACTCAGGCTGTTAGGAAAGCAATTAGCTGTAGTGAGCCCCACAACAAATTAGCCAGATTTTCTATGACTATTGTCAAGCCTGTCCCCCACCCCCAGTCTCCCCTTCAGTTCTTGGCTCACTTCCCTGCTCCCCTCCTATTCCGTCTCCTCCAACGTGTAACCCGCTCTGCTGAAAGGACCACAACCGACACAGGTTGGATTTCAGGTCCCCTGTTTAGTTCAGCACGCAGCCACGTTATATTTTTCCCACAGGCAGAGCCGGGATGCCCAGGGAGGGTCCCACGCATGTAAGCAGCGTTTTGAACCTCAGCACACAAACTACAACTTCAGGTTCAGC
>NW_009649934.1:1224978-1261800 GCF_000708025.1 Charadrius vociferus
CGAAAGGGACGGCAGTGATGTGACATAAAAGTAAAGCTTTTCATTTTCACTTTTAGACCAAATCTACCATCTACACCAGAGCTGTCTTTATGAATGAACACAGGAGATTTTCATCTCTCAGTACCAGGAAACCTGATACTTTGTTTACGTTGGCAAACAGAGAAATCTCTGTGTATCAAAGCCGGGGGAGAGCTCAGCGAAGGTTTCGGGACACCATTTCCTACACACCCAGCCTTTCTTAGGACAGGTGGTAACCGTTCTTTCAAGCAGAAGTAGTTTGAGTCGGAAACTTTACGTGTCAAAAAAAAAAAAAAAAAGAATGAAATACTATTACATGCCCTTATCAGACCCTTGGACACGCTGACAACATGCTAAGTACGCTCCACAACTGTTCTTAGTCCTCAAACAGAGAGGGGCAAATATTTGCCCAGAAAAAAAAAAAAAATCACATACTTTAAATTGTCTAAAAAAGCCTAGAAGTCCTGAGCATAAAGTAGGTACATTTCCTCTTCAAACTGATTGTTAAGCTCATCTTCGACTTTTCATTGTAATTCTAGGAATTATCATTTCCCCAAATCTAGAAATGCATATTCAGTTAGCTTTTGTTTGCTGATGACAGTATCTGTTTTAAAGGCAGCTCTTATCTCTCCCAAACCCAATTTCATTTTGCTATTTTTAAACAACCACAGTTGGTTATATTGGCCTTTCCTAAGCCCCAGAGCTCAAAAAATTCAGAGCTTGAATATCACCATCACTTTTAGGGGACAATTTTTAACTTAGAAAGAAATACACCTAGAAAAGCACAGAAGTAAGTAATTTTATTTACAAAAATTTTGAGGGAGTAGAGAGAGGCGCAGAGTAAAGAGGCACAGAGCACAGCTGTTTGCAAATTAGGGGGGAGCTAATGAAAGCTTTGGCTGCAACTCATTCTAAGAAAAATATAGTTTCATCGCAAAGTGTTGCTAAAACAGAATAAGATTTCTTAACTCGTTAAAACAGCATTTCACTTTAACCATAAAAATGCTCAAGTTCCCAGGGGCAGAACCAAAGCGGAAGGAACATCAGCTTGAACTCAACGTCTATGGTCAGTCGAAACCAAGAGCGAACTTTGACTAATTTTTCTCCCGCTTGGAGAAAGGCAGCTTGCCCTTTCCCACCGCACAGCACCCGGCTGCTCAACAGCAGCAACAACCCCACTTTCACCCAACTCCAAAAAGCACTTTGTATGTAAAAAGCACTGCTTGCGATGTCTAATGCATTCCTGTTCGAAGGGAAACATAAAGCAACGTGACTGCTCTGTGCTTTTTAACAAGTTTGAAAGCCAAGTAGCTCGACCTGGGAATACTACCCGGATCTTGAGGCTTTCCAGCCGTGCTCTTTACCAAGCCGCTTGCAGCACCGAGTCTTCAATAACGTGTTATCATCAGATAACTGCCTAAGGGGCAGTTAAGCTCCTTAAATGAGGCACAGGTCACTTAACACACTGAAAGGGTCAATTAGTAACTTATGTTGCCACTTAATTGCTACAAGGAGCTCCCGAGAAAGCCAGTTTGCGTGCCGCTCCAGCCACCCTTTTGCCTCTAACTACGGTTAAAACCGGTTCCCAACTGGATCAGAGTTACCAGTGGTCCTTTGTCACTCCACTAATCCATGGTCTCTGCAGCCTGGATGTTTTCATATCGAAAAGAGCCGTTTCCTTCCAGATCTTTGCTGCAGTAAGAAGGGCTCGGATTGCTTTGTACCGTATGGTGCCCAAATCTCACCAGCACACCCAAAAGCTCTCCTGCAACCCATTTTTCATAGAAAAATAAAAATAATTTAAAAAAATTACAAATTCCTGTGCAACACTCATTGCAAATTTAATACTATTCCTACTCTATTCTAGGGAGTTTCGTCAAGTCAGAGGGATATTTTTTAAACTTCTTTAAAAAAGCACCCAGAACGCTTGCTGTTCTGTTCATTCGTAAGAGTTCAACTCAGCTTGCATTTACACTTAACGAAGGTTTTACAATTAAATGAGATTAGGCGATCAGCCTTGCACTGAGCGCACAGAGCCGGGGCGTTCAGGTGCTTTCCCTCCCTTAGGAGGCTGACATGGCCGAGGGCCGTGCTAAGCTACAGGATTCAACAAATCTATCTGCTGCTTCTCACACCCGATGCTGCCACAGCATTCCAGGGTATTTAGTGCAGCACTTCCTGAGTCAGTGTGGAACATTAAAAGCTCACTGAATAAAGCTCCAAGCAAAACCGCTGTACGAGGTTTCATAGCGAGAGCAGTAAATCAGTTTTTTAATTGTGGCATGCGATAGGACTACATAAACCATGAAAAAATCTCAGAAATCAAGTATCTGTTTTTCAATACCTAAATGCAGAAACACTCCAAGAGCACACTGAAGGACCGTCTCTCTGGTAAGGCTCGCGCTAGCTGGAAATCTTTGAGAGTCAGAATCCGGTCGCTTTTCTGGTTTTATCGGCAGGATAGCTGCAGCAGCGCAGGCCCTGTTTAAATCAAGCCTTTGATCTAGTCTGCTGGCATTTTCTGCAAGACCCTACAGCACAGCACCATCCTCGTGGGTTAACAGATCCCGGGACACAGAGGGGACCGGTTTAATGAAGCTGCATTCCTGAGGGGCCATATGTCTGTATTAAACGTCCTGATCAGTCTGAGTTCAAACTACCCAATAAAACCTCAGGCATTTACACTAGAAATTCACTTCTACTGTGAGAAAACTTGCAAACTAATATGACAGATGACAACACCCATATTTAATCCATTTAACCCTAAAGCACAATTTATTAATGTAATGCATGGGTGTACATACACTTACGTTTCTTCTTTCTCCCCGTATCCTTAATTGAATAGAAATGCTACAAGCCCTGCTTGAATTCAACTTTTTACTACATGGAGACATCTTTTTCTATAGCAGACAGGTCGAGCCACGCATTAGCTCAGTGGCAAAGCACAACTTTGGCAAAGGCAGGGAAAGAAACCATATGCGTTTCTCATCTCTGTGGCCTCACCATACAACTAGGTTTTGGTTTCAAGTCAAGCTAACGAAAATTTTCTCAAGTAAAATCCGAGAAGTGATCCACAGAGGTTCTGTGGAGAATGCTTACCCACTCTGGAGGTGAGAAAATTCTCTGTAAGAATACTAGAAGTTTCCTAGGTAGGTACATCATTTCCCATTTATCACTATTTCTACTAACCTTATTCTGAACGCTAACTCTTCCTTTCTGAATTTTACCATGAATTTAACATGAATTATGTCCTGGTGCTCTCTGATACATACAGGAAGAGAAAGAATACTGAATCGTACCCATTTGGATACAAGAAGGTAGTGAAATATTAAGGATAGTAGCCCTTAAAAATACTTGCAACGGAAGCAGTCTACACCAGACTGTTTTGATCTTTGGATTTGAGTTAAATTCTCACTGCAAATCATTTTCATGCATCTTTAATGTGATTTAGTTGAAGACTGTCATATTGGACATTTAAGTACATCACACTGAAGTCTGCAAGACCTTCAATTATGGCTAACCTAAAGGTTTCTCACCCTGAAACTTAGATACATTTCAATCTGATTTTAATATCAGTTAATCTTTTCCATCTACACCAGCTGCAAGGCCATGAATAAATAAAGACAGTTTGGAATTTCAGCAGCTGAGAAGACTGTGACAAGAATGAAAGTTGTCTTTTCCCCTTACAGTGCAGGACAGAATCACAACCAACAACTCTGACCAGTCTCTGGGTTCTTGCAGGCGGAACGCCAGGATATAAAAACCAAAAAGACAAGGGGAAATCTCCAAAAACTGCTAAAAATCATCAAATGAAAAAAATGAGACCAGTCAAAGAATATGAAGGGAATGTTCCAGTAGGGGTTGGGACTGGTCTAACTCAAAGCACATCAGGAAACAATATTAGAGGGCACAACAAAACCAATGTGCTTATGTTACATGGGTAGCATTTCCTGGAAACTATCTTTGAACTCAGCAAGCAAAGCTCTCTTCAGTTATTGTTGGCTTTTCACAGCCACCTGTACTCAAAGCAGGCACAAAAAGGATTCTCAGGAAAATAGCTGTTGAGTAATTTCAAGACAATATCAAACCCTTCCTAGCTATTCCTAAAGCACATCGAAAGGAGTGTGTGACCTCTGAAACTTTTTGAGGAAGATGGAAAAATTTCAGTAAAGGTTTTAGTACAGAGAGATGTGCTATCAGACTCTGACCAACCCATCACTGACCACGTATACATCTCCTTACAGTTCTTCTCAGCTGCTCAACGCCCTTTCTCTTTCTTACACTACATGACAGAAGTTGGCAGTCTCCTGTAGCAGAGGAAACTCTATTAACATGTGCCTGGAGACATTCTGCATACTTGTGCGTGCTGCTTTTTCTTGCTTATTTGAGGATATAACATTGACAACAACTTGAGTGATTGGCTATAATTAATAATCAAAAAGCATATTTCAGCAACATAAAGCAGATGATAGCATTCTGCTAAAAACACTGCAGATTCAAATCATGTTTAACATTTCTTTGGTAACATCGACAGCAATTAGACTTCCACAAAGCAAAGGTACAAAAACTACCAATAGTGAATTGTCCTATGACAAGAGCTGCCTGTTGGACAAGTACCAAAGGAAAGTAATGCTCAAATAAAATCCTAATCCAACTGTCTACGCTGGAAATCACAAACTAAAATTTACTTTATATTAACTGTACCAACACTATAGGTGTTTTCCTCAAGGAAAAGGAACAAACCATGGCAGGCAAGTCAGAAAAATGGATGGCCTCTACCTGCTAAGAACTTACAATCCCAGAACTGTTTCAGAAAGCTGTTGTTATCCTCAGCCATCCCAGACCAACCACCCACTTTCTCAGCCTCGTGTTTCAAGGTGAACCAAAACCTAAACTAATTTATCATAAAGTATCACTCTGCAGCAGTTTGGAGTTGATATCCCAAACCCATCAAAGCAGGCACACCAACGCACATCAGAAAAAACAGGACAGACTACAATGGCAGCAAACAGCTTCAGTTATCCAACTTCTAAACCAGCAGCACAACGTTGTTGAAATATTACGAAGAAGATGAACACGAGGAAAGGACAAGATAATATTAACCAGTTTGACAGACAAATGCCTTAAAATAGCAGCGTTAAAGCCACTGAGCTTTTCACAAGCCCATCACATAATGATACTACAAAGAAGAAAGACACAGCTTCTTAAAAACACAATTACTAAGGTGGGTGAGATTTTGTTCTCCTTTAAGGCAATGATAACACCTTGCTTTTGAAATACAGCAATAACAAACGTAAGCCTCGTAGCCAGACTCTAACCTACAGTCATCGACATTTGAGTTTCTCCCTGTATACAGTACACAGCATCAGACACATGCAGTATGAAACATTCACTGTGCTCATCTTTGTTCCATCTTGCTTGCCAAGTTTTTTGAGAATTGTTAGTCAGGGAGTTCAGCCAGCCTATTACCTGCATCATACTGCTGTTCTCCATTCATCTCCACAGTAGCCCAGTAGTTATTTTGAGCAGCCAGAAGCAGGGGAATCTGAGGCTGTCACGGTTTGGTGGTCATGAGTTGCCTCCTGCCTTCGATTCTACTGGCAGCCAGGACATTCAAGAAGGATTCTGAAAAAAAAAATGAAAGGAACAACTGATAAGAAAATCTTTATTGGATTTTAACTACTTTAAGATACATTAAAAACATTACTCCAGCAATAAGGCAAAAACCTTAGAGCAAACAAGGGCATCTCACTGTGTTTATGTATGTTTAGTTATTCTACACCCCTCATCTGCAGACCAAAGTGATTCTAGAAAAAAATAAATTTCCTAAATCAGCCAATTACAAAGCTGAGTTTTAACATCTCTTCAGTCCCCCAAGAAATCCACCCCTCTCAAAAGCTCCTTCAACCCTTCACAAGGCTAAAGAAGCAGGGAACTAACCAAGTCATGGCTTAGGAACAAGACAAAGCAGGAATCCAGCTCCTTTGCCACCTGGACCAACGAAAATGTCCAAGCTCAAGAAAGCCAAGCTGATCTAGCAAAGCAAGAGCACAATAATCCTTACAAATCGTCTGCTCAGGCTGTGGGTTTCCAGTATTTTACCCGTTTGCTTTTCACAAGCACTCAGCAGATTTGCAACTCTGGTCTTGAACAGCTATAAGACAAATTTAAATATATATACACATTTTAAACTTACTAGATTCTTAACAGTACAACCAAGGAGCCATCACTTCATCACTTTAATAGGACTTGAAGACACCAGTGAAACTGTTTTGCTGTGACACAGTAGCTCATTTATTACCAAAATGTTGTCTCATATAAGTGGAAAAAAAAATACTCTGTATACCAAGATACAACCAAGATATGTACTTGATTTTCATTTCATTTTATAATATTTTACCTGTCTTAAAATTTTCTCGTTTTTATGGCAGTTCATTTTACTGCATATTAGCTGGTAAAACATATTTTAAGATATTCAATACAGGTAGTCACCTGTCCTTCTGTATACTTAAAAGATGCCTGCACTGACTTCACCCATGCCAATGGTTCTTCAAGGAGAAGCAGCCCTGTGCATCAGCAGAGCACTGCTCCTAACTACATTACATGTGATCCTGTGGTACGAGAAAAACAAGCAAGTGATAGAACCCCAGCCTACCCATAACAGAGTCCTTCCACTATCCAAATTTCTTAAGCATCATGTTTATCTCTAAGGGACAGAGCCCCTCTCTGTTCTCTCAATACTCCTCTTCGTCGATAGAGCCCCAAATTGTTATGGAGACAACGGGCCAAGAAAATTTTGCAGTCTGTTTTGACAAGCCCACCCTACAAATACAGAGGCTGTACAAATGTAGATGATTGAACCATTCAATGTCTTACTCTTGTTACCCCTAAACCAGAAACTATTGCTCTGCAGAACATCTGAGAATAGCACATGCAAAAAAATGCCCTGAAAGTGGCTGGTTTTCACACCTTCATTTTACTACACAAGTGTGTGCACAGAGTGTTTTATAGTTGTGCAAGCTGAAGGTACTCCTGTCTTTTTTTTAACTTACTAGGCTTAGAACAAACAAACAAACGCAATCCAAACCCCCCACCAAAGCCCCCCAAACCTACCAGGTTAAAAAAAGAAAGAAAAAAAAAAAAAAAAAAGAAGGGAGCAGAAATACACTCCTAAACACTTTGTGACGAGAAGCCATAACTCTCAAACCTATTCCTATGAGCAATTAAATCATTATTTCATTATTAATGGTAGAAACGCAGGAAGGACAGGTCTAAAGCAAGCCTACTAGTTCACTGCACTGGCACTGCACTGTGAGTATTTCTCTCTTATAAAATTCTCCATTAAAGCAAGGTTGTATAGTAAATAAAAGCCTAGGTTACATGTTTATTAATATCACACTTTGACTGACAATTTTATATAAATCAATGAGATGTAGCATGAGGGGGGCACAAACCCAAGATTATTGGCTTAAAAATTCTTTAAAAAATAAAGTTTATCTTCAAATACCCTTTGCATTCTTCTTGAACGTCTGGGAAGCACCTGATTTTTCTTTTTAAGCAAGATACCAGAAATAACGTAGAGGATTAAAAATCAGTTTTTTAAAACACACAGGTTGTACTTCTCACCTAAACACATTTTGAATAGCTATGGTATAAAAAGAGAAGCCCTCCCTACGCATTTGAAAAGTCTTAAATTTTGTATACTTGTAGTGTCTATGGAGACCACCCAATAACCCTTAGAGAGGTTTTGTGGGAGGGTCTTTTTTTTTTTTTTTTAAGGTTAAAAAACCCAACCTATTTTAAGTGGGTTTTTTTTCTACTACAGCATGGGCAACCCCATAAGAAATGCAAGTTCCCTAACAGATGGCAACATAAAAATCTTTCTTCAAAATGGGTATCACAAATGAGAGATTTTTCCAATACGATACTGCTTTTAAAGATGCAACTGTGACTCCACTTCTGAGGGTATAATTCATCTGGATACACAGTAACTATAAATGACTAAGACACTATTCAGCCCTTCTCTCTCTGAAAGAGCATCTTCCGTCCCACCACAACTGGAAGCAGACCTTAGGCAGCTTTCTGCAGGCTACAGTTGCATTTGTATTCTCATTCAAATAAGCAGCTTGTGAATTACAGCTTGTCTGAAAAATTCTAACAAAATGTTTTTTCCTTTGAAAATCTGTCTATACGTTAAAAATGCAAGTATTTTGAAGACATAGTTCTATTACAGGGAAGTTTAGGTGGGAGAGCGATTGCTTTTTTCAGCTTGCCTGCCCAGTCCTCAGCGGTCTTCCAGGGGGGACAGAGAAGGCAGCTCCAGCAGTCCCAGGCATGAGGACTGGGTGGCCGCCTGCAGCTGGGACCAGAAAGGGCAGTGCCACTGTCCCTGCTGTCAGCAGTATCTTTAGGCTCCCACGGTGCCCATGCAAAGCAAATTGATCACGACACGCTTCCACCATTTAGACACTGAGAACTTGGAAAGAAAAAAAAGGGAGAAAGAAAACCCTAAACCTTCCCAAAGTACCATAATTCCATTTTGTGGAGGATTTCCATGGTTTAATTGTATAATGCTGTGTAGCAGGCTGCAAATCTCCTGAGCATGTCTGTGGAGCATCCAGGCTTGCTAGCTGGCAACATCACACAGGTGAAGCCGAACTCGAGTTACGCTTCAGCTGAAAACGAGATGCCAAAGTTGTACTATAGACTGAGCTACAGTTTTTGGCATGAATTTTAGGGAATCGCAGTGCAAAGCACTGAAAAGCCTGGCTGAAATCTCCTGCACACAACACCGGTAGCTTCAGTCACACACAAATAAAACAAACTTGAATAGAATTAAAGAAATACCCACCAACAGTGCTCAGTGGTGTAGGAAGTTCTCAAGTACAATCAAAAATACAGCCAACTTACACATTTTTATTCTCACATGTAATGAAAATTTTTAAAGAGCAGCAAGAGGTATCATCAAGAGCTTCTATTGAGTGGTAGCTTAATGCCACAAAAATCTACTGTGTAGAAGATATTAATACGGTTTTATTTGTTATAGCTTCAGGAATGCATCTGGAAGAGAACTCAGCTGCCAATTTCTGCTATACTGCTTCTACCCTACTCCTCTCCAGCTCACAAAGACTGTGCTCAGCACATACCTACAAGGTCACAAGTTAACTCCCAATTCAGCTCTGTCTCTATGAGAA
The DNA here is from genome assembly GCF_000708025.1 of Charadrius vociferus. Taxonomy (NCBI): domain Eukaryota; kingdom Metazoa; phylum Chordata; class Aves; order Charadriiformes; family Charadriidae; genus Charadrius; species Charadrius vociferus. The sequence goes on from NW_009649934.1 coordinate 1,234,191, forward strand.
AGTAACTGAGAAGTTAAGCACAGGTACCAATCTCTACCAATCCCCCCTGGTTCCTTATGGATTTCTTCCCCGCTCCCAGGACAAGGCAGCACAGGGTGAGCTAACGCAGCCGCGTGCTCCCAGCCCACCCTTTCTGAAGACTTTCCTCCTGCAGATGGACTGATAGCCTAAGCTTTCATTCATTCTATCTTTTACGATGGAATGCTGGAAGATGGTATCACTGGCAACCTGATGCTTGGCACACAGTGAATAACTAACAAAATACTTTTTAATCATTAATCAAAATATTTCTTGGTAATGGCCTACCCTAAGTCTATCAGCTGTCACACTGCTAAGCCAAAACAAAGGCAACGCTGTGAAAAATGCCGAGCGAAGCATGTAGGCCAACAAATCTGGGGATGTGCCACTGGTTTCTAATAGCGTGGCCCTGGCAAAGTACCCTCAAAATTTAATTGCAACTAGGGTATTTTCAGTTTACGGGATCAAGCTCTCAATTAACTTCTATACCTCAACTAGGTGACGTAAAACTAACCTCATCTTTTTTTGCAACACAGAAATATTTGAGACACAACCCCACCCCGCAAAAAAAAACCCACAACAAAATAACCCACCCAAAATTAAACACCAAAGAGGCTGTTTATTTAAAAGATGCCAAATACTGGCAGCTCCTGTTGAAGTTGATTGATATTCTGCCCAAGTCAAGTTGGGTAGTTATTCAGGATTTCACAAGCAGCTCTGGTGTTTTATGTACACAAAATTGAGAGTACTTGTAATTAGCACCCGCCATGGCTGATGCTTACAGTCTGGCACCCCAAAGATTATCTTTTGATAAATCTCGAGGGGAGGGGAGCACAAGTGCTGCTGGAACAGAGCTCATTTGGAAATACTTTGGACTCTTCAGTCTCACTTCTGCATTTCAAACCTCCTTTCAGCACATGAAATATTCAGATGTTAGCAACTGGAGGCAGCATTAAAAACAGTTACAGTTCATTAAAGCCAGATGGCTCACTTGAATATGAAAAGAAATCAAACATAAGTTGGATGTTGAATTAAAGTAAATCAGCTGGTGTCTGAGGCTCAATATTATTTTAAAACAAAGGCGCATGAGACAATGGGGACACGAGACACCCCTACGGACTGGAGAAGAAGCTACAGACAGGATCAGGTTTCAGCAAATTCCTTCATGCAAAGGCATCCAGTAAAACCTATTTCAAAACCCTGTGTCTACCATACAGAGCCTCCCTCTGCGCAGGCAGGCAGAAAACCTGTTGCAGAGGTCTTTCAGAGCAGGGAAGAGGTTCCTCCGTCCCTGAAACCTACAACTCTGCCACCGAATACTGAGATAAATCTACTGCTAACACCAAGAAGGAAAGGTAAAGGTCCTTTTTATTATTCTTGGGCCATACCCTGGAGGCGGGAGGAGAGGGGTTAGATGTCCTGGTCCCTATGCCCATTCACACAGGTACCTGGGCTTTTTCACTTCAAGGAAATACTAATTATGTGTTCCCTATGAGGGGAGATGGCACATGCACTTCATCTAAAGACCTTTTTGTAACAATTCTTCATTGTAGGACTAACAGCTATGGCATAAACAGTGCCCTGTTCAGCACATCTGCTAATTAGGTCCAGTGTTTGCAGCGGAGATTCTTGTTTGCATTTCAGAAAGAAAAACTATTCAGGACAAAAGCACCCCTCTACTATGAACTTCTGCCTGAAAAACATTCAGAAAGAACAATGTGAAGTACTAAAGAGGTACAGAGGAGCGCCCAGCAGCAGCAGCAAGCCTCTCCCAGAGTACAGTTATAAATACGAAACCAGCAGTCGTTCCTGTGCCTCCTCGTGCGTTTTCACTCAGTGGCCCTTTCAGCGAGTATTCCCAACTCATCTTATTAATGCACAAGCTCATCATAAAAGCTCTTCTGTAGTTGAGATCTAGAACTCTTATGACAAAAGTATCTGGAAGGAGAGACTCTTCCTTCAGAGAGAAGACTGCACCAACATGACACACCAGCGGGCCCAATCCTGCCACTCAGCGGAGGGAGCTCCGAAACGCAGAGGCACAGACCCTCTCAAGCCTTACTCCTGACGCTACCGTGCGCCACCGCACTTACAACCTGCGGCCAGCTCCACACGTTCACTTGCTCTCTGCTTTTATTATCACTGCAGAAATAAGCAATTTTCACAGCCTGCAAAAGACCACTTCAAGGTTTTTTTTAACCTTCTTCCTAATTTAACGCCACTACAGTCAGTCATGAATACAGGCATGAGCTGCCCCTTTTGCTACGAGATGAGACAGTGGCTCCAGGGGAGCATGTTCGAATCAAGATCTGTAGATGACTGGGTTCTTGCAGGTCACGCACCTTATCAACATATAAGCAGATCCAAGCTAGCCAAAGTGCAGTTGCACGGGGTCCTTTACTCTAGGAGATAAGCCAGGCAGAGAACATCAGGCCTTTGGAAAACACACTTGCACCTTCTCCAAGGACAAAGAGACTCCATCGGGCCTGACTGAGCCTTTGCCAACCCCTCACTGATAGGAGAAAGTAAAAAAAATTGAAAGGACCCTCTAGGAAGACAACTTTAGCTCAAGTGTTTTAAATTCCAGTAGAATTTATTAACATAAATAAATAAATAAATTTATAGCACAACATAATAAACTATTCAAGTAGGAAACAACTTTATTTTAGGTTCATTTACTATTTACTTGATTCCTCAAACATTTTTATGAAATCCGTTATGGACACATTGGTGAGTTTCATATCACAGTAATTTGGAGTACCATTACTTAGTATTTTCAGCACAAAAAAATGTAAGATACCTAATAAGCAGATTTCTCAATCGGAACCAAAACCAACAGTGCTGGAGAAAATTAACTCTTAAGCTATTCAGTGCAAGTTTCGTTCACTCTTCTGTAGCAATGTACTCACAGCACAGAAACGCCCAACCCCCCCCTACGAGGGTCAGTACATTTCCTTAATACAGCCATATCCTTTTGGGGGAAAACGTCAGAGACTCTGGCTAGACACTGCTGCCAACTCAGTGGAAGGATACAGCTGATTACCTGCCATAGCAAATCAGCAACCATCTCCATCAGGGCGCAACGGCAGATATTTTCCCCCCTTTGAAAAAATCTCACCCTTGAAATCAGGGCTGAGAGAGGCAAAAGCAAACAAAGCTTCAGAACATCATTCAGTGTAAGAAATCTTTAATATCTGTGATGGTAAGGAACTGCTTAAAATTCACAGATCAGCAAATGTCTGCATGATCACTTCTGCTACACTCGGCTAAACAACTCACCAAAACCCCACAAAGCCGCACTGCCGCAGGAACGTGCTTTGCTCTCTCTCCTCTCCCCAACTCGAGGATTTTTAACTCCATTCACACCGTGCAAGAGCACTGCAGGAACAAAACCAGCCTCTGCCTAACCTGCCATGTGGAGTACGAATCTCGCTTCACATGTTTTGTGATTCAACAACACAGCACCAGAAGGACAGTACACAGCTGTCAGACAGGATATTCAAATTATGGAAAGCAAAGTATTATACATACCTACTTCTACGCCCTCCCCTCTTGCCCCATCCCCCTGTCATTCTCCCTGCTGGAGCCCTCGGCAAAGGTCCAACTTCTTCAAGAAAGGGTCTCCAGAGCACCATACTTCATGTAAGCTCCTAGTTCTCTAAGGCTTTTAGAGTCAAAACAGGGTTTAAGATCATTCTTGTAATTTTGTCTTCTCTTATTTAGTCACTAACAGCTGGAAGCCTGGATAACACTTAAGATATTTTCTAACTTTCAACTGTATAAACAAAGTAAGTATTTCACAGCTATATGCCTTCCTAGTATCTGACCTTCCACAAACAAAAGACAATGTGGAAGACTTCTCACCATCTCCAATTTATGCTGGATGTCGCGGTTTGGGCCGGACTGAGATGATTCCAATTTTTCAAGCCATTTTAATTGCTGTTCTGTGATAAGCAAAAAGCATTTTCAGTTGATTCTGCAGGAAAGAAAATTACTGGCCACAGAGCCCTTGGCTGAGCACTTTTAGTGCACTCCAAATCTTTCCAAGACAGTCCTGCAAGGCCAAGAAAGTAGACTACAGATAGGCAAAATGAAGTGTGATGCTTCTATAACAAAGTAATAAAAATACTACCAATTTCCTTGTGAGACCCCGACTTTGCAGGTAACAGAGAAAGTCTGGGGGAAACAAGACTATCCCTTGGTTAACAAGGAACACGTTAAAGATCAGTTAGATAAATTGGATATACATAAATCCATGGGGCCTGATGGGATGCACCCTCGGGTGCTGAGGGAGCTGGCGGAAGTCATTGCTGGGCCTCTCTCCATTATCTTTGAAAGGTCCTGGAGGACAGGTGAGGTGCCTGAGGACTGGAGGATAGCCAATGTCACTCCAGTCTTCAAAAAGGGCAGGAAGGATGACCCGGGAAACTACAGGCCGGTCAGCCTCACCTCCATCCCTGGGAAGATGATGGAGCAGCTTGTTCTGGGAGTCATCTCAAAGCACCTGAATGAAAAGAAGATTATCAGAAGTAGTCAACATGGATTCACCAAGGGGAAGTCATGTCTGACTAATCTGATAGCCTTCTATGACAAAGTAACTAGATGGGTGGATGAGGGGAGGGCAGTGGATGTTGTCTACCTTGACTTTGGCAAGGCTTTCGACACTGTCTCCCACATCATCCTCACAGGAAAGCTTAGGAAGTGTGGCTTAGATGAATGGACAGTGAGGTGGATTGAGAACTGGCTTACAGATAGAGCTCAGAGGGTTGTGGTTAGTGGCGCAGAGTCTAGTTGGAGGTTAGTAACAAGTGGTGTCCCTCAGGGGTCAGTACTGGGCCCAGTTTTGTTCAACATATTCATCAATGATCTGGATGAAGGGATAGAGTGTACCATCAGCAAGTTTGCTGATGACACAAAACTGGGAGGAGTGGCTGACACGCCAGAAGGCTGTGCTGCCTTACAGCGTGACCTCGCCAGGCTGGAGAGTTGGGCAGAAAGAAACCTTATGAAGTTCAACAAGGGTAAGTGTAGGGTACTGCACCTGGGGAGGAATAACCCCATGCACCAGTACAGGTTGGGGGCTGACCTCCTGGAGAGCAGCTCTGTGGAGAGGGACCTGGGAGTCCTGGTGGACAACAGGATGACCATGAGCCAGCAATGTGCCCTGGCGGCCAAGAAGGCGAATGGCATCCTGGGGTGCATCAAGAAGAGTGTGGCCAGCAGGTCGAGGGAGGTCATCCTCCCCCTCTACTCTGCCCTGGTGAGACCGCATCTGGAGTACTGTGTCCAGTTCTGGGCTCCCCAGTTCAAGAAAGACAGGGAACTGCTGGAGAGGGTCCAGCAAAGGGCAACAAAGATGATTAGGGGACTCCAGCAAAGGGCAAGAAAGATGATTAGGGGACTGGAGCACCTTTCTTATGAGGAAAGGCTGAGGTACTTGGGTCTCTTTAGTCTAGAGAAAAGAAGATTGAGGGGGGATCTTATTAATACATACAAATACTTAATGGGAGGATGCCAGGGGGATGGGAGTAGTCTTTTTTCAGTGGCACCCAGTGATAGGACGAGGGGTAATGGGCATAAACTTGAACATAGGAAGTTCCATCTTAACATGAGAAGGAACTTCTTTACTTTGAGGGTAGTGGAGCACTGGAACAGGCTGCCCAGAGAGGTGGTGGAGTCTCCCACTCTGGAGACATTCAAAACCCGCCTGGACGCTGTCCTGTGTAACGTGCTGTAGGTGACCCTGCTCTGGCAGGAGGGTTGGACTAGATGATCTCCAGAGGTCCCTTCCAACCCTAACAATTCTGTGAATTCTGTGAATTCATTAAAGTCACAGCTGCCGAAGGAATTATCCTGTCCAAAGTGGAGAAGCAGTTCTTTAAAGCATTAGTTTTACACACACATATGAAACAGTGGGTCCGTAAACAGGAGCTTATTTGCTCACTTCTCTAAGGATTGAATCACCCTTTATTGTAGGTATAATCACCAACATTTTCCTTAGGCCATCTTTATAGCATATTGCATGCTCCAAAACAAATGCAAAACCTTCCTATATTATTCCTGTATTTAAAAAATAAACAACAGGGGCAGCAACATTTCCACATTTTTTGCAGTTGCTAGACCAACTGTAACCAAATCTAGTCTGAGTTTCCCACGTTCTGCTATCACTCCTCTGACCTGCCTCTTACAGTCAAATCATACGATTCTGTTCTTTTGTAACAGGCCCCAGGTGCACTGTCCTGGTGACCGGCCCTTCTTCAGCAGCTCTGGCTGCAGACTTCATCTTACATAGTTACGTTCAGTCCAAGGACCACAGTAGGAATCAACAGCCAACTATCCTTCATGAGAAGTTACTTCATCAAAAGCGGTCAAAATTTCTGAAGTTTCAACCCCTGTAATCCCTCTCTACCAAGTCTCTACTCTTGTCAACTTACTTGGGCTTTTCCTTCCAAGGACAAAAATTGTGTTCGTCTTAACACTCAACTCCCACTCTTTGTAAAGGAAGCTTTTCTGGAGACACGGCACAGGACTCCTGCAATCCCTTTCATCTTTTTGTCTGCCAAGACCGTGCTTTGAGTGTTCTTATCTGAACTGCTGCTGTATGGCCTTTGAGAACAAAACCCATTGAACATGAAGATTATATATGTATATATATGCAAATAGGAATTACTATCAACAGAGTTAGATTAATTATTAAAACTTACTGTATTCCTCTATCACACCTGCTTGGCAATCTCCACTCGCCGACCAGTACTTGTAACAGTTCCACCTTTCCATTCCCCTGCTACCTCCATTAAATCCGTTTTAGCAGAAGAGAACTCCAAGTTGATCATGCCTCCCATTGCCACAGCAACACCGAGACTCCTCAAGAGCACTGCATTAAAGAACGCACCTTATGTTCTTACATTTCAGAAGAAATTCCCAGGAAATATGAAAGGTGCAAAGGATCTGCCGTGGAGAATTCAGAATGTAACCATCAACAGCAACCCATGCTTACAGTAAGTTGCGTGGCTTGGGAGCACGCTTCACACCTTCCAGCTGAAAGGAACTACAGACCTGCAAGCACCTCTGCAGGGGAGGTCAGCCAGCCTACACCACTGCAGTCCATTGCAATAATAAACATTTTTATTATTATTATTCTAAGGGTTTATTAAAAAAAGCCTCTGTTTATGACAGCTTCCTGGGGTTTGCCCACAAACAAAGCGGGCAGAACACCAGCACTCACTGCTCTCTTTGCACTGAACCAGTAAACCCCAAAGCTATTTACAGACTTCTAAATCATAGCTCCTTGATGCACAGACACCTTCAGGACTCAGGCAGGTTTTCGAGGAACACACTTAGAGAGCAGCACCCCAGCTGCACCCGTGTCCCTCTAGCAGAACCCTTAGGCCTGCAGTGAAGGTAGCACACCTGCAGCCCTCCAGCCTGCACCATGGGTCACTGCCACCAGCCGCAGGACATGCGCCGGCTCGGCTCCCGCCTGCCCAGCGCGCAGCCAACGCAGACACGGCTTGCTTTGCGAGCGAAACTTGTGTCAGAGCCCCTCACGTCAGGTTAAACGCAGCAGCTCGCTGGCATTACGCTGACAAATAAAAACCTCGCAGCACATTGAAAGGTTACAGCCTGGCAATCCATTCTGCCTTGAAAATGTGGAAATGTTGCCTGTGAATGTGCATTTTTATTAGCATAAAAATATTTACCAGAGAAAAGGAGGGTACTTTTTGTCACAAAAAGGGACCAATGCTCATACCTTTAACTCAACCTTTTATTAGAACTATTTGTACAACAGAGAAAAAAACCACAACAATCTATTTAACACAATTCTGCTGATATAGTATGTGGCAGTTTTTTTCTTTCATTTAGGTTACGTCAATTTATGCAATTTTTCCAATCCCAACCTCTGCCTGAAGCCCAGTTGCTTCCAGGATTTGACTTACACCTGGATATGCCTGACTATACACGTAACGCACTTAAAACTGGAAAACCTGGTTAATAAATGTTGAAACACTCGGGTCTAGCTCAACAAATTACGAGATCTGTCTTCACAACCTGGGCTGCGCTACCAGCTGGTAAAGCAATTTCCATGAGACTACACCTTAAGTCCAGGTGAGAATGTAAAAGTCACGGCTCCGTTCCCAGCTAATTCAGAAGGCACTGGACAGCCAGAGCATTCACGTGACGGGGGAACACCACACAACAGGGTGTCCCAAAAAGTTCTTTCATGTTTGCAACGGGTTGCAAATAGAAGCTATTAAGAATTACTTAGTTTGATTCTTTAACATTCAAGATAGTGGAGGTTTTTGCCAAGTCGTTCAGGTTTGGTTTTGTTGTGTTTTTTTTTTTTAAATGCAAAATCTCCAGCATTATTCTGTTTTCTCCATCTACTTCCTACAGCATACAGACTATAAGAATATCGGGGGTTATTGGCCAAAAGAAAAGAAACCAGACAGAACAGTCTGCTCCATTTTCATTGTCGATTTTTTTATTGTGTATCCTATAGCACAAATACAATTGCCTAAAGTTACAAGTCGGCTAAGAAGCTGAAGGAAGAATGTGAAGTTCCTGCTACCCCCAAGCCCCAGACAACAGCTCAGCAACTTCTTACTCTGTGTATAAAGACGGGCAGCAGGAACAAGTAAATATTCTGCCAGTTACATAGTATAATTCATGGTGAGATAAAATAGAGCGCTCAAACGGAAAGAAAATGACTCCTACCACTACTACTGAATCCCTAGTGCATTCAAATATTGAATCCCACACAACACAATGATGTGATACGGATGGTGCCCAACAGAAAGCGAGACGCAAGAGTTAAACTGCCAGAAGCAGGGTAACAGCCACCAGACTAAGGGACCCTTTAAACTTAGTTCGAGTAGCCTTGAAGTGAAATGTACACCACCACAAACAGCACTATGAAATATCTGGTTTCTCAGCTTCCCCACGGTAACTACACTACATAAATGGATGCAGTATCCTGGCTTAGACCTTTTAAGTGAAATGACTAAACTTTTTGTCAGTCACCACCAGTCTCGTTCTGGCTTGAAATAAAAACGCACACAACTTGCTCGGATGCTGGTCAAGAGACAACTCTGAGCCAATGCCAAGATTGAGATGTGCAATACAGAGCCCTAGAGAGCAGCCTGCCGAGAGCTACGGGTGGCAAAGCGGACTGCGTAAGCACTTAACAACTATTAGCACCAAAAGAAAAAAGAAAATCGTGGTCTCAAGGAAGAGCACTCCCATTGCTAAGTGGTAGAAGACAATGTATCAATGGATTAACATAGTTAAAAATACTCACTATCCACTGAGAGAGAAGTGTTTTAAACCAAAAAGTACATTCATTGCACATATATTTTAAGTAATTAACAAAGATACAAATTCATCTATAAGTACCCGAAACATGAAGATTAATGGAGAAATCTGGAAAAAATTCGTCTGTCAGAACACTAGATTAGGAAACTAATTTCAATGCAGGAAGGGTATCAGTCCTGCAGATAAAGTATGAAAGTCAATGCACTCTTAACGAAGTTATGATAAATAGCTCCATAATACTGCTATGAGGCTCGATTTACTCAAACAAGTCCTCTTTGCAAACTCATATCGTGTGCATACTTTATAGGAAAGTCTCTGAATAAAATCTGAGCAGGACACTCAACTTGGCTCAGCACTCAAGTCATGTAAAGGGAAAAAAACGCTGCACTATCTTCCAAATCCCTTTTTGAAATTGAACTCCTGTTCCAGAGAACCACCTAATGGATGTCACCACTGCTGACAATACAACAATTAAATGAGAAGACGCAGAAGGGGAAGGAAGGTACTTTGCAAATACGACATTTAAAAAAAAGTCAATCCTATAAAACGCTTTTAATATGTAAAAGCATACCTGTTTCCTTCCTTTGTCATGTCATTGAAATAGTACACGATACAGAAAAAGGTAATATATTACACCTGTTTCTCCTAAACCACAAGTTACACACAGTGAGGGCAACTCTCCCTCAAATGCCAATACAACCACAGGACAAACTCAGACCCCATCAGCCACTGAGGGCTCACACCATCTCCAGACTTTTGAGATTCACCATAAAGCCCACCTTAACACCAAGGACATTCATCCCCAACAAGGACAGTCTCCATCCCACCAATGCAGAAGATTAAAAGGTTAGGAGCTAAACCTATTTATCAACATGCAGACATACAGATCTGATTTTCCTGGAGCAAGCAGGAACTCCAACACATCTCCAACTCAACCGGTGCTCTTCAGTGTGTATCACTTGTGAAATTATAGCCAATCTCCCCGATTTGGGTTTAAAAATAGACTTGCTGGTCTAACCTTATGTTCTTAACTTTTGAAATATTGGCACTGATATTAAGGGACAACAAAGGGAGTAAATCTCATTCATACTTCTTTACAGACACAGTGTTTTCCCTAAGGAAATAACTAATCCCTGTTAGTCAGGTTGTCAATGGCAGGCTAGAGGGAAAATTAAGAAGGAAAATAGCTGGTTTCAAAGTCTGTAGTTTTGGTACCATATAATTTCAAATTAAATAATTAAAGTTTAAATAATTTCAATTAAAAAAAAAAAAACCTTAATGAAGAATCTGCATTTGTTTTTATGTACACTAATGATATTTGAACATAGTCTATATAGACAGATGCAACTGCGAATCAACCTGCTGTCCAACAGATAGAAAACCTATTTTAACAAGCAGCAGCACTAAAATAATAAAAAAAAGACTGCAAATAAAAGCTGCAGAAGTAAACAGGACACAGTTTTATCAAAAGCACTCATCACAACACATGGAGCTGGATCAAAACAGACTTGGAATTCATCATTTTCCTTACGAAGAAATTAACTTACTCCTGGGTAGCCAGTGCAGGTCACAGAACAGGGAAATAAAATGGGGAAAGTCTGTGGCTGTAGAATTTATCTTTAGCAAGTGAAACCAAGTATCATTTTTCCTAGCAAGGACACTGTGCTACCTATCTACTACTGTGCTACTATCAAGATGTAAGCCTCAACCTACCAAGTGAATTTATATGAGGGAGCTAATACATTTGGGAAGTAATAAACAGAAGGAGGATTTTCGAAAGTGACAACTACACCCAACACTCATTTAACACACTCTACAAAGTCACCTCATCATCAAACCCATCAGCACTCAGGCCTTGGTTTCAGAAATGCTAATAAGCAGTTTTTCATTTTAGATGAAACCCGAGAGTAAATGAGACTAGAAACTTTCAAGAGTCAGGACTCCAGGCCTGTTGTGTCCTTTTCTTCACAAAACCACGTTTCCCAGTACAGCATCACTTCAGGACTTCAGTGCCTCAGGTTGTTATTTTCATAGCTTAATCTCAGTGCTTCATTATTGTGCAAGGCAAGGTCTCATTACCACAGAAGTACTGGAACGCTACCAAATAGCACTGCAGACAGCAGGTGCCGGCACCATCACAGCATCTGCAACAGCCCCACTTCCCACTCCCCTCCGAGCCAGCAGTGTGCCCGCACCCCTCCGGCTCCGCAGCGCGGGACAGGCCCTGGGCCGGGGCTGCGCCTCCACTCCTCCTTCCAGCCACGGTTCCTCCCTGGGGCCCAGCAAAGCACGTCCTGCCTCATGTGTCACGTCACCGATTTCATGATGAAAAACACACGGAGAAACAGGATCAACACCTCAGGATGGAGCAGACATTTGTAGCACTTGAACACGAAGGTGTCACCTTCCCCTATTAACAGCTCACCGCAAGGAGAGCTCTCAGTGCCCGGCACTAGGTCAGCTTGGGGCCAAGGAGCAGCAAGGACACTCCTTCCTCTTCCTTGCAGCTCCTGCAACCTGTGACTGACCCACTCTTCACAGAGTCCACCGCTAGCACAGTACACAAACACAGAAATTTAAATAGTAGCAGGTTTCACTTCTTCCTTAAGAACATGTTCTCTTCTCCCTCCCCTTGCAGACCAGCTCAAGCATCAGTTCAAAGCATGCTAGCTGTATACCATCCAAATGTTAAACCCCGACAGGATTACAGTCCTTTCCCACTGACAGGCATTCCCTAATTTAAAAGCAAAAGCATGACTGTGAATTACCACCTTAAAACAGATGAGAAGCCAAAACCAAAACCACCATTCTGCCATGCACGGCAGCCAATGTGGAATGTATCTCAAAGGCTATGTGCCTTTGCTCAAACCTCCAAATGTGAATACAAGAACTTCTAATTCAATTTTCATTAAATATACTCACTGTCTGTCTCAACTATTTGAGTAAAAATTGCCACCTCAAGTCAGGAAACCTAGATGAGGCAAAATTCAACTTCCTACAACGCATATTTAAAGATCTCTTAACAAAAAGTGTTGGGGGCAGGTTATTCTACATCCTAACCTCCTCTAACTGTTCAAAAAAAGCCCTCTGCAGTTTGAGTTTGGCAGTCAGATCTTGATTTTGATCCCCAACCTGTTTCATAGGTTTCCTGTGCACTTTTAAACAACTACAGTGCTGTTACCGTGAGATGCATTCTGAGCTGAGCAGCTCTCAATCTTCCAAAGATAGCGTCGCTGATGAAATGTCACAGTCCCTGTAGAAGTAGGAAGTCTTGAGTATAACCACCTTGATCTAATCTAATCTAATCTAATCTAATCTAAGTTACTTTAAAATTGATTCAACAAGATTCACCAGCTCACCAGTGCAGGATCTATCACTCCCATGAGAAATAATAAAACTGTAGACAAGGTTACATGATTTCCCTGCAGGTGGAGGAAAGCCCATGGTGGAACCAGGATCAGACACAGCTCAGCAGTCCAATGTATGGCTGTATGAGCTGCTAAAGCGGTGTATCTGTCAGATACTACTGGGGGTTCAGATTGTAACAGCAAAAATAAATGTATTTTCCCCAATGGTGACAAACATGAGCTTACTGACGCTGCTCAAATGCTACCAGCAAAGCCAGTGACATTGAACAACTAGACAGAAATATCTGAATTATTTAGTAGACGGTGCAGAAGCACCAAACAAGCCAAAGCATGATCTGATCAAGAAAAGAACGGAGGGGGGGGAACCCAACAGCTATTAGTTTTCCATTGAAGAGAAGAAACAGCTGACCGCAGGGTTAAGACAGCAGCCAGGCCCGAGAGGAGGGTGCGACTGCACAGCCAAGGACAGTGACAAGCAGCCCTGCTGATTTTTGAGAGCCAACCATGACAGTGACGGAGCTGCAACATGAGACAACATCCAGAGACTTTTATTTTTCCTTTGGACAATCTTTCTGGAACACTACCCAAAAGACCAAAGTACTCCTTGGCCCATATCAGGGAAGAAGTGGAAGGGAAAATGCACATTTCAACCACTCCTTTAATAATCCTGTGGAGAAAATCCTGACCAACTGATCATGGCTAACATTTCTTCAAAGGGAACATTTCTTCCTCATTTAACTTACAAAACTCTGTCTCCTGCAAATGACATTTTATTTATAGCAGTGGTATTTGCTGTATAACTGATTGGGGAAGGCTGTAAATGAGCATCATTGCATATATATGGAAAACAATGATAAAGCAGTCATCAAAATCTACAGAAGATTTAAATATTCAAATAAGGCAATCTGCATAACCCCCACCTGAATTTTAATTTTGCAGAACTTATTTCATAGCTTTATGCTCTAGATTATCCGTGCGAGCTATTTCTTTTTTTTACAGAAAAATGGCATCTTGCACTTTAAGAAGTGTCCACCAATTCCCAGAGTGATATTAATTTTAATTCTTGGACTGAAGGTAAAGGAGGCTTCGCCGTAGGACGACAGGTTATTTTTTTCAAAGTCTAAGCGCTCAAGGCAAGAAGGCAAAGGTGAAGACACTGATGAGCCACAGTAAGGTTAGAGTGGCAGTGAACTGTATTGAGGCTCCTCACCTGCCAAGCAAAACAAGATTATGACTTGTAGCTTTCTAAAGTACAAGCTATTAAAATGGGAGGAAGAGGAAAATAGTGGTGTGGAGGTAGGGGGGATGAGACAACACAGCAAACCAGCCTTTATATTAGAGCAAGGATTTCCAAAGAAGAAAGAGGACCAACTTGTGGAGAACCCCACAAAGAATGGGCTTGTATCAAGCAGGTCAAAAAGATGTGTTCACAAACTGGAAGGCTAAAGCCTGCCCACACAGCAGCTTTTGCCCTGGTATTACTAAGAAAGCACGTAAGCTAAAAAACCCCAATGCTCTTGCCGCCTTGCTGAGCAATGCAGCGCGGGAGGCCAGGACATACAAACCATGTGTTTGCACTTCATACACTGCAACCACAACAGGTAAGGGAGATCGGGAGCTTTTCTTGTTCAAACCTTACCCTGAAATCTTAAGCAAGGCAGATTCTGAGCAGTCTTTCTTTCCAGCCCATGGGATTTTAAATGTTATCTTCTGCACATGCTCACTTAGTGGTACTAGTTACTTTTTCAACAATTTTGATTGTGGAGATAGACTATTGTTTTGGAAATAGCACTGTTTCATCCTTAGTGCTGCTTGGATTCAAAAGTGGGAACACCAGAATATTCCTCAGACAACAAGAAAAACATCATTTTTAGTACCACTAAATTCCCTGAGCACAGAAGCATCATATCATATATATTTAAAGAAGTATCATGCCCGAAAAGCTTAAATTTGATAATAAAAGCTTCAAGAAGAGAAGGGTGTTAGGCTCTTTCCCATGGTACACACAATACTGGGGAAAGTGGGAGCCAGAGGAGGGAGAGGGAAAACAGGGGGTCAGTAAAAGCAATCACTGCAATGTTGTCCTAAGGATCAGAGAAACAAAAGGTGAAAGTAAGAATAAGCACCTAGAAAATATTCAGTCCAACTCTTCGCAAAAACAAAGAGCAAACAAAAACTTGCTCTTCCCCACACAACAGCCACCCCAGGTCCACATATCCAGTTTCTCGCAGGACTAGAAGCTTTTCCTCACTTCAGCCAAACAAACTGATCACACCATACCTCTGGGATGTGAGAAAAGGCTCCACAACCAACATCCCAAAGAGCTTTTTCATTTCCCGCATCCATGAACTCTACAGCATTCACTACTACAATAAACACTAAATATTTCACACAGCCTCCTAAATTGTCCGCTTTCAATGATTTTTACTATCTTATCTTTAACTTTCCACACTCCGTCATCACTACGTGATGGTACAAAACCTCACACATGCTGCTACCACGATTATTGCATCATTTAAATAACAACTGAGTTAAATTTTCATTGACGTTAATTACAAGTTGGTTCATTAGTACGTCAGTTACTGTGATAAAATTCAGTTACTGAGAAGAAAAAAAAAAAATAATCTACTAGCTGTTTCTGGCCCAAATTGGTTGTACGCATCGTGGCTTTATGCTGGCTTAGGGCAACCCAGGAGGCTGGGGACGTGCTCAGTGCAATTCATGCTTTCAGCTCTCAAGCACCAGCACTCGCAAAGGACAGCTTCTGAAGAGGAGAAAAGGGGAAAAGAGCAAGAAAGAGAATTTGCCTCTTAGAAATCAGCATGAGGGAGAAAACTGGAATAAGTGTAAATTTTTCAGAGCTATCCTTTTGCCCTCCTAAATTTTATTTCAGACCAGCACTCACTTTCAGATGAAGATGAAACAGAGAGCTTAGATTTTTGGTGTGTGAAGGGAAGTAAAAACGTAGAGCTGTCTCATGCTTCCGACTCAAACCACGCCGACAGACACAGGGACGTGTAATTGCTTGGGTCTCACCTGTACCTGGATTCAGTGAAGAAACAGTGGACATCATGTTGACCCTGGGTCTGCACCACAAAAACTCCTCCACCTGCACCATGCCTCCACAAACAAGAGAGCAACAATGAAGAGAGCAAAAATCAAAGCACTAACAGTTAATGTCCAAATAAGTTCTTACCTCAATATGTGCTATGAGAACCTTTGATGTTACAGAAAGAGGAGGACACTGGAAGAAAAGGTTGGTCTTTCCTTGAGAATCACAGCTCCTCAGGGCTCAGCCTCAATATGGACCAAGGAAACGTATCTCAAAAGGATGTTTGCTTCTAGACTGTACCCCTTACCTGTTTTTAAAATACTTGTGAGCATTCTTTACAACTTGGCTATAGTACCACGCATAACTAAACCAGAATAAGGCTGCACTACTCCCAGAAAGGCAGTTCCACACCCAACTCATTCATCCCTACCCCACACTAAACATTCCACTGGAGCAAACTCACACAGCAAAACCAAACAGGAGACTGCGTCCAGGCTAAAACTCCCCCTATTTACAAGATTTATAAGAAACTACCGCCCCCTTCATCTTCCTAGTCAGGTACAGCACTCAATTCTAGCAGCAATGATAAATGAGATTTCATAACTTCAGTTATTTATGAACCGGTTAGTGTCACATCACCCTGGCTATCACACAGTGTGCACTGACTCTGAGATGTGTTGGGGCGATAACGCCCGTTTTGCGTGGTATGGCACCATGGAGCAACGGCTCTATTCTGATGGAGTCGTAAAAAATATTTAAGCATAGACCAGAAACGACGAAGCAACAAATTTTTTTGCTTTCATTATTTACATGAACTCCCAAAACTTCTCAAGCAGGAATTAACTTGCCACACCAGCATGGCACGGAGCTCAGTGACCTTGGTTTTGCCAAAAAGGCATGGACAGCAGAGGCTTAAAGATGACCTGCTGTGCAGCCACCGAGCAGAGTTCCAGGCGGTTGCCACTGAGCATTACAGCAGACTGGCAGTGTTCTGTAGCCCCCACATTTTGTAAATCTCTCCCTGCATCATGGCAAGAGAAGCCGCGGGAGGACAGCATGCACTTTGTCAGACTATGACTTCGCTGATCAACGCAATCTGACTCCTGAGTAAGCTGCACAGCCACTTTTACTAAGTTTCAAAGTGCAAAACAGTATCTTGGATGATACTTTCAGGGTAGTTTCTTTAAGCACCCAATTTCTTTAAGCACCAGTCCCAAACAATGCTCAGGAAGCCTTTTTTTCGCCTTCTAATTGTTTGCTCTCTGAAGCAATGCTTCCCACCGCCAGAGTGTGCACTGAGCAACTTCTCGCTGCCACCTAGCAGCCAGGTCCCCCTCTTCCCTTCCACCCACTGGCTCTGGATGTGCATACTATTTGTTGAGGACTGACGAGAACACCAGTGCTGTTACAGATAGCTTTAGGAGATTTACACAAGTGTTTATAAAGCAACAACAACAAAAACTAATTAGAAATTCTGTACAGATGATGGTTACCTCTGCATCCCTGACGACAGCAGTACTGACAAGCACTTGGAGGGGTTATGTCTATCAGCATTCACTAGTACTTGATTAATTGCTCCTGACCAGTTTCACATTCAGTGTTGAACACAAGATGACCTTATCTATGCTGCTATTTGAAGTACATGCAACTGCACCCCACATTCAGGAATGTCACATAAATTAACTTAACCGGCATAACATGGCTTGCACATCATTACGTGTACTCTTTCCATATTACAACCGGAGGAAGGCACCTCTCTATCCATTCCTTTGTGTGACCAGAAGCAGCAGGTTTTCTCAACAGAGCCACAGCAGTAGTCTCCGTGTGTATCCTTTATCAGTTAATGGAAGGCCAGGCATGTGGTGTACTTCATCGTTTTAGTTTGCCAAGAAAGCCGACAGGCAGACTAACAGTTAATAAAATAAGCATCTATTATTGCACTAACACTGAACTTGTATACTTTAGAGAAGACTGAAGCTATTTTACTGGATAGCAGCTGTGTTTACACTGTAGCACAGTCTGGTACCTCCGAAACTCAAGTGAACTTATATCCGACAGTAACTATGCTGGTTCCAAGGGAAAAAAAAAAAAAACTGTTAAGAGGAGAAACATACTTCAGCTTCTTGTGTTAAATGAAAATCTTTACTTCAGCTGCTTTTAAAGGTACCACAACTTCATTTACCATGGACGAGGAATACAAACTGAAACCAAAATATATTGAAAACATACAGTAGTATCATATGAAAATTCATCTGTGCTCACCAGATCAAACTTTTCCCTTCTTCCCCAGCAAAGCACACAAATACATTTTAATCAATACGAGAGCCAGTGTACATCTTGACTCTGAGCTGCATCCATCAGTCACTGTCAAGAACAGAGCACATGTCCTCTAAAGTTTCTTCAGATGAAGAAAAAAAACCCCAACGTCCATTGTCAAGATAATTCAGTGTTACTTTTTATTGATTTAGGCTTGGTGGATATCTTCCTTTCTCCTCTTAGCACTCACTGAACAGAATGGGAAATAACACTTTATCTAGAACTATCAAAAGCTTCGAACACCTATTCTGCACAATGCAGTCAGCTGGACCAGATCTGTGGAGCTGATTACTCAGAAAAGGAAAAATCTACTTGCTTTTACCTGTATATAACACATACCACAGCATATGTTATGTTGAAGATGCCAGATCCATCACAACAGGATGCCAACTGGGGAACAGCATCAACCTTTAAGCATCATTTGTGAGCCTTCTGCTCTGGCTAAGCAGAAAAACCATTTGGTAAACCATAGCACTGGCATGGACGCCGTGCTCAGCGCTCTCACAGCACGCAGTGATGCCACACAGCAGCCGCAGCCAGCCGCCTCCCGGCTCCTGGCACAAACAGCACCAGTTGGTCAGCCTGAGAAAGTCAACCGTTCTTCAGCCTGGCCACTTCACTCATTGCGCAGGATACAAGATAAAGTTGGTTTTGGGTTTTACACAATATTTCTCCTTGGGCAACTGCTCTTTTATTTTAATTGAGGCTTACTCCATTTGCCTTTGGTTTACGATGCTAGATCTGGTTCGGACTGGTGAACGCAGACTATTTCTCCTGAGCTTAGAGTAACACAGGGAGAACAGATCTAAAGAGCAGTAAATTATGAGTTCAAAGATCCCCTATTGCCCAGCACATCGAGACAGACTGCTGCCTGTAGCATGCCGAGGCAGATGATGGCTGCCTGCTAGCTGCAGTCAAGCTCTAGAGATGGGAGTGTGATAGTCCATCTTTCCTGCAGCGTGCTGCTTTCCTAACGCTGTTCTCCTCTAAAATCAAGGAAATGAAACTGTACACAGCTGGTTTGTCTACTTTGTCTTGGCTTCCTTCTTACCCAAGAGAAAAGACAAAAGATAATACAAATTAGATTGTCCAAGAGAAAGCGCATCTAAATGCAGAGAGACAGATGCAAACCTCCCTCCCAAGTTGGGGACAATACGTTGAGAAAAATGAGGAAATTTGCAATTTACTGGTGGCTTTTTTCTCAGGCTGGCTGTTTCCAGGTAGTTCCACTGCCTTCAGATATGTAGGTGAGGCTGATCAGAAAAGCTTTCCCAACAGGCCACTGCCTCCCTAGGAGGCAGCTGGGGATTAAAGAAGTTCGAGCCAAATGCTGCTCTGTACTTTAAGTCAAAATTCAGAGCCGTTCTTAAGTTGCCTGATCTCCCTGCTCCAGAGGGACCACTATGTTACCGCAAACACAAATAAAACTGAGCAAATAGTGGCAATGTTGTGAGTCTAACACCTGATGAAGAGCAGTCAGGTGGTTACATCCAG
This sequence comes from Charadrius vociferus, assembly GCF_000708025.1. NCBI lineage: Eukaryota > Metazoa > Chordata > Aves > Charadriiformes > Charadriidae > Charadrius > Charadrius vociferus. The sequence goes on from NW_009649934.1 coordinate 1,253,751, forward strand.
CACTGCCACAGCACTGCTCAGAAGACACAAAATCTTCTCATTCTTTTAATCCAAATTACTAAAAGTGTAATGAGTTCTGGTTTTAGTTGTCACTGAACACAGACAACTTAGATTAGCTCAGCAATACTGCACGCTATCAGGTATGCTCTCAATTCGGGTAAGCCACACACTGGCTGACCGCCTCTGCTCTCAGTACATTTTCTTACAATGCAAAACTCCAAGTTAATTTTTTCATAGCTGGTGCGCGTACAGTCACAGACAGAGAGATCACGTCATAAACATCTATTACCAAGAATTCATAACTACACAAAAGGCACATAAATGACAGTGTCTTTTAGAAACATCCTCTTGATCTCAAACAGATGCCTAACAAAAAAAAAAAAAAAAAAAAAAAAATCCCAATTCTGTTACAGTGATTTTTAGTCATCACTACAGCACAGCCTATAGGACTTTCCTATCAAGAGACTGTGGGCAGAGGATGCACAAAATGAGTTTCCACAATTTATAGCAGCACTGACATTAAAGACAATAAATGTAATAGGAATAAATAAAGCAGGAGTTAAGTTAAATGCCATGAGGGCTTATTAATTTATAATAATTTATAATTTATAATAATTTATATAACTAAATTAATCCACCATCAGTATCTAAAGAAAAACTACTGAAATCAAATGCTCTCAGGGAGTTGTTAAGAGCAAATGAGGAACTGGGTTTACTCTTCACTGCCACTTCACTGTTTTAGCAATATGGGATTCTAGGCTCCCACTCCAGATCTTCTGCTTTAAACAGTAAAGCTGAAAATAACCTCCTACTTCAACAGCATGTACTTTTTCTTCTCTGATGCACCAAGCTAAAGACTTAATATGGGAGTGTTGTCTGCAGACAGCAAAACAACATCTGGCAGCTTTCCGAGCATCCCATTTGAAGTGACTCTTTACACCGCGTGCTGGCAAGCTGCGCAAGAAGTCAAATCATCTGGTGGCAGAGCTGGGTAATGCCCCAGGTACAATCGGAACCTTCACATCAAATTTCTACTTACTAGAGACTCAGACTATTATTTTAAATTGCTGAACATCTGTATCAGATGTCCCAAGAGAGGACCAGCCTACCACTGGTTCGTATTGTACTTGCACTTCACAACAGCCCTCTCCTTCCAACACAAACAGAAAGCGGAGAATTCAGTTCAGGCGTGCAAGGTCACGCGGGACTTCCGTGATGATAATACCTGAAGTGATGCTGCTGTATAACACTACTGTAATTTGCAGTACCAGCCTTTTACCAAAAAAGGGCATTCTTCCAAAGAGACAATAAAAAAGGTGATTTTTTTGAAAAGGGAAAACTAAAAGAGATTAAATTCATTTTAAAAGCATCTCCACCTACAGTGCAGTCTCCCATGACCAAAGCTAACCCATACAGGCCACTTCTGCCACAGAGCGAATGAGACCTTGCAAGAGAAGCCCGGCAGCATGACATCTTGATGATGTAATGTCACACAGGAAATCAAAATTTAATCAAAACTTGGAGGAATCACAGATCTCGGGTTGGTCAAAACAATCAGATTCCAGTGCGGCTTAAAAGCATGTGGAACACGTCAGCACTTCTTAGAAAGCCCACTACAGTAATTCATACCACACCTTCCTTATTCAAAATTTCTACCCAACTTTTCTACATGACCTCCAGGGAGCACTTACTCCAACAGCGAGTTCTGACTGCCACCTCAGTTATTAAAATGTATTAAGTTAAAATGTTTATTAAATTATTAAAACATATTTATCAACAGGTTTGCCTTAGATATCAAGTTAAACAAGACCTAATATCTAGCTTTTCACCTGCTCAGTGAAATATCTTTCAGCTTTGTATACACATATATATATAACAACAACATCAGAGAAATAGATTATATAAATTTAGGAGGAGAATCAGACACCATCAGAAGAAGAGAAAACCTCATGGCTAGGGAGACACTGTAATCACGTAAAGGGAAAACAGACATTTTCCACAGCATAGAAGTTTCTGCACGCTAATAATCAGTCACGGTCAAGTAGCTGAATAGGCCACCTGACACGTTTATGTTGAGAAAGCTGGATGGCTCAAGGGATTTGCAAGACTTTAAAGCTCACCGAGGAACTGGTCCACAGTTTGATCAGCATAAGTATCTTGCATGTACACTTAATGCAGGTTAAGAATACCCCCTGCTGTTGTAGCTGAACTGCGCTGTAAGCAAGGGTGAGCAGAGATAAGGTGTAAGAGGAAACCTACTACTAAACCAGATTTGATAGAGAGAGAAATCACTGCATGTGAAGAAGGTCCCGGTTACCAGCGTGACGGCAGCTCAAGCTGGAAGGTCAAAAGCCATTGATGCGATGTCTGTAAAATGGCCTAATACGAAGTAAGGCAGGTAGCATGAGGCAGTAAGAATCGCCTGCATGTGCTCCTTGCATTCTTCATATTGGCCAGAAACCAGGCTTAACTGGCATGGGTAAAAATTACATAAGCTCCCTTTCTGCTTGAACTAAAAGAGGCAAATATGTCTGCTGCAATTACATACATATAAAAGTGACCGAAAAACTGTTAACAACTGAAAATAAGAATTTTTCTTAACTTTTTTCTTTCTTTGCCCTCACAAGGAAAAGATTGTTATAGAAGGTCTTCAAGCTGGCAGGTAACAAAAATGGATCATTACATTTTGTGCATTACGTACACATTAAACCACAGCTGCTCCATTCCAGGTCTTCTCACTGTGGCATACTGTTATTCCAGGGACACACGACTCCCCAGCACAACCCTGACATGCGGAGACGCAGCTGGGGTCCTTCCACGCACTAGTACCCCCCCTTCCTCTGATGCAGATTCAAAATCTTTTTTCCAGCCACTCTATTCACTGTAATGCTCTTCACCTTTTGCCCAAAGCATACTGATAGCATGAACAAGCAAACTTTAACTCCCTAACTTTCCTCACATCGCTCCGTATAGTTAAGGGGTTCTTGTATTCAGGTAGATACGATCTTATTTCCACTCTAACACAATATTCCATTTCATTTTTTAAAACCTGATAGGCAACCCACAAAAACCCAGAAGGCACATTACACCTCTTAGCTGCTGCAACGCTGAACTAATGTTACTGCAAACTTTGTATTATTTTCATGACAGGACAAATGGTTTCAGCCTTTTTTTATTTATATAGTCTGCAAAAGCTTTGTCATTTTGCAGGGGAGAGGGTGGTAAGAAGATAAGAGTTAAAACAGCAAAGGCTTGGTTTTCCAGTGTCAAATTGTATCTATCTAGCAAGATTATAGTGTCTACCTTGAAAGGAAGAGTTTTAGCTTAAGCTCACTCTGCTTTTGAAATAAAAGTTAACAAATACATAACGAAAAATTAGAGAATGTTAGTTATCACTGGAACTTCCTATAGAGGACTGTCAAAATTATCTTTTTAGGCTTAAAAAAATTTATAAAACTGGATTATTTTGATAAAATCAGGTTAAAGAACAGCCGCACACAAAACCTTACCAACTGATGTAAGGGAATAAGAATACAGAGAAGTTTAAACAAAGGTCAAGTTAAAATAATCTTGCTAAAAGTTACTGGTTTACAGTTGATTGGTTATTGAAGGGAACAGGATAAAAAGTCCGAACGATCAATATCTGCAGCAGAGTAAAGGCAATAGCTTTGCAGTTTATAATTTTGTAAAGAATTTTCCAAATCACAGGCCACCCTTCCTCAAGTTTTTCAGGTGGATGAACTAAAATTAGGCTCACTTTCCATTAAAAAACTTCCACTTGCTTCTCTGAAACAAACTTTAGACAACAGATAAAGAGAAATATCAGGCACATTTGGGGACCATGTGTAACTTCATATTAGTAGTGTATGAAACAATTCAGCCTGTTGGCAGAGAAGATATTTTATGACTAAATCAATTAACGGAGCCATCGCAAACGTCCATCTACAGCCAGCAAACACATACATGCATGCCTACTTACAGAACAACCCTAATAATTAAGAACACAAAACGAAACAACTGCTGAAAGCCAGTGTTGGCAGAAGTATATCCCCAGAATTGCAGTGTCAATAATAATTAGGCTTCAGAGTTAACAACTCACTGTCAAAAGAGGGAAGCTACAAACATGCACAAAAGGTAAGACAGAGTGCTGGTGCCTTAGGTTTTTTTTTGGTTTGTTTGTTTGGTTTTTTTTTTTTTTAATAAAAAATACCTCTTATAAAAGTGGCATTAGTAAAAATGGCAAATTTCTGTGGTGGGGGAACTGAGAGTCACCTGTGAGCATGTACAACTGCCCTTTATTTAATCTGTTCTGTAGGTCATTCTCTACACTTCTCCAGCACCTACAGCACATGGAAACTGTTGAGCCCTGTAATTTTTTGTATGAGGAAGCATCAGAACATCTAGAATACATTTGTACAATATGATAGTACACTACTGCAACGTCCCAAGCTATTATGATGATTCACAAAGATTTTCAACATTCAGCATTACATGAGACTTGCTAAAAACTCACTTTGTTCCATGTTTTATTTTTAGAAGTCTCTACCTTCCCCTTGCTGTGGTCCTCTGCCAATACTCAAATTTCTCCCTAAGATATTTAATGAAATACATGAAAGTCACACTTACAGCCTTCAAGACCCACATATTTGCACTGCAGTTTCACCATTAATTCAATCCATCCCAAAAGTCGGTTTCGCCACCATAAAGACTTTCCCCCCAACCCGAGCTCCATTGCCCAGCAACACCATCACACTGCCAACACCTAATTATCAAACTCATCATAGAAGTTGTTCCTCAAAGGACTACTGTCACTTAAAGTCATTTAAAAGCCACTGGGAAACTTTCAATGCAAGACATATGTTTGAGAAATGCCAGTTTCAAACTGAAGCCTGCGACTTCTCTGTCGGACACACGGAAACGTCCTCAGGGAAGATCTGAGTCACGCACATTTCAATTCATGAACCACACTAGTAACACATTTAGGTTCCTCCCCTTCTATTTCCTACTAGATCAGGAGAAAACAAGCATACTCACCTCTTGCAGAAACAGGGTTTTCAGTGACTTTTTCTAAAAGGATTGTGCCTGTTTTATAGGTTCAAAATAGAAATGCATTGGCTGCAACCTGATTCCGGGAATCATCTGAGCAGTGGGATTACACACTTGCTTTCACCAGCTGAAAAGCGTAGCTGCTTTTAGTTTCTAACTGTGTATTTTTTAATTATTAGTTTTATCAAAGGAACTAAACTGATGGCACAAGCTATTTTTACAAAAGCAGCCAAACAGGGCATCAGGTATACCAGGTAAAAGACTAAACAAGACTAAACAAGGGAAGAATGTTTTTTGACTAATAAAACCCATTACACAACTTGTATTGCCTTTTTTTTTTTTTTACACTAAGTTCACTCAATATAAGCAGCAATTTTTCTCTAAACTTGCACACAGCATCTGAGCAGAGAACAAGATATGCACATCAACTACTACAAGAAATTGCCACTCTTTCTTCACAATAATTCAAAATATTTCCTTCACAGAGAATTTTTTTTGCACAAAACTCATGAAATAATGGTACTAATATTTTATCAAGCTATCAGTCTAAAGTATTAAATAACCCAAGGAAATTGCAATACTTAACTCCAGAATACTGGGAAAGAGATGGGGTTTTGAATGGTATTAAGAGCATAAGAGAAGAGCATTCAAAAGACATTCTGAAACCTCTTGACTGTGAAGTTCATGTTCAAGCCTGATCTCTATACTCGTCTTCATTTTTCTTTTGCCAGCTCCCTCCCACCTTTCCTTCCCCACAGCTTCTTTCTCTCCATCAAATCAGACATCATCCATGTTTGTGAAATCAAAACAGCTGCAGTTCCTCAAGGAATGAGGTCCGAAAGAGGGACAGACCGTCAACTTCAATTACTCGCATACGCCTACAGGTACTCATTTCTGACACAGAGCTGCAGTGAGTAGGTCAGTGTGCGTACATACAACTTCACCCCACTAGGTGGAATCAGAATATTTTTATTATAAAAGCCAGTCCTGACAATAAAATGCCTCTAGCTCCAGGCAGAGAATGCTTCGCTCCCAACAAGATAGGTGCTCTAACTCAACTCCTGCCATTAGCATAAGACTGAGCAGCTAATCAGGAGAGAAACAGTGAAGCAAAGGAGATGTTTATTTACTACAACACAGCATTAGCACTTACACAAAACTCTAAGGAGCTTTTTCAAGGTCCCAGATTAGCATGGACCTCAGGCCATATATCCTATACAAGTTTTTAGTCACCAATGTTGATTGCTTCAATGGGAGTTGGACTGCAAACGCTTTGAGACTCAGGGTCCAAACTACTAAACTTTAGGAAGCAACTGCTGGTGTAGGTGTAACAGGAGAGAACAAGCGGTCCCTGTGCTGCCTTTGGTTTCTCCTGCTGCCTGAAGCACTCATCCTCTGATAGGACAACTGCCATTAGCGTGAGAAAAAAGCAGAAGCAGTACTTGATTTTCTGCCCCTGCCCCCCCAACTCTCCACCGAACTGCCTATAAGTACAATGCTTGCGTGAAATCACGCTGCCAGTTACACCGACAGACGTCATCCTTTTCACATCCTCTCAAAAAGCGTTTTCCCTAGGAAACTAAATCAATAATCTTAAGCAACAGCAACTGCACGCACAAAGACTGCTTTAAATATAACATGAAAAAGCACTGTTCATGTTGTTTTTAGGATTATGTGTTTTAATTACACCCCTTCACCCTCCTTCTTGCTTTGTAATTGAATTTTCTTTTATCCTTAGAAGGCTAACTTTATTCATAAGAGGCTGTGGATGGCAGAGTTCAATCCTTTCACTGCAGAGTCCCGAGGTCTCCCACTGCTTTCCAAGATTTCATTCATGTTTTGTTTTAAAAGGGTTCCAGCTCAGATTAGCAAATATGTTTTTAATGGAAATAAATGAAGATCTAAAGGAGGGACATTATAATGATAGCCAAAAAAAAATTTCTTCCTTTTGTATCTAAAGAGATCCCAGAAATATCAATATCCCAAGCTCCATCACAAGGGCTTAGCAAAATTCTATTCAACCAATCTGTATTTACAGGACAACACTTAGTTACAGTCTATTTGAAACTACTGATTTGGTACCATAACACATTCTTCATTCTACCTGCAAGGTCCAACAAATCTCACAAAGACAAGCTGGCTTCAATACATTGCCATTGTGTCACTAATACACTCCTGACTGTCTGGTGCCCTGAAACTTAAATTTTCATACGTGAAAAGAGAACCCTTTTCCTGTTATCATATTTACAGCGCAGAACTTGGCCAATATTTCAGTTCCACTGCCAGCACACCTCTGAACATTATGTCCAAGCAGCAATAATAAGAGGCTAAAAGCACAGAAATATGGTTACTTCTCACCTTTCAGACTGGATTACTTAATACACTTCAGGTGTCAAAGCAGCACCCTGGCCTTTCCTGTGAAGTGCATTAAGTTAAGTTTTGTAACAGGCTGAGAAAACATTTCAAAGCAACACGGCTTTAAATGTGGCATTTCAAGTCTAGAAAACTGAGAAAAACATACACACTGGGCTGGCTATAAAGCCAGTATAGGTCTTAGTGGATTGATTAATTCTGAGAGACTTCAGGTGTCGACATAAATAATCTTCAAAAGTCCCCACATTTGATCTTGGAACATCTTCAACCAACCATGATCTTCAAACCTTCTGACGGGGAGCCAAACAACCACCTATTTTCACTGTAGCTCATGAACTGTTTCTGCATTATCCAGTGAAATGCTGTTTTAACTCACTAAAGCTCCATTTGAGTCACCTCTAAGACTCTACCACTCTTTGCACGTACAAACTGTGATGGCAAAACACAGCTTTCTCCTGCATCTTTTCCTCCTAAATGGAATTACAGTATTACGAGCTGTGCTAAATCACAGAATTCTCTCTCTCCAGGCAACGCCACAAAAATATGGACTTGCCTTTTGTTATTGCTCATTAACTGACATGCTTCCTCCCCATTCCTCCCTTTAAAAAGTACTGCAAGCTTAAAAGGGGGG
>NW_009649934.1:1261811-1272758 GCF_000708025.1 Charadrius vociferus
GGGGGGGGGGGAAGAAGAAAAAGGAGACAACAGCTTTCAATGATACAAATTTCAAATCATAAGCACATTAACAGGCCTAAAGGCCTAAGAATGGTGACAGCACAAGGTTTTAGTGACGAGCTCACAGTAAGTGATGATGTTCTTATTACCCCAGCATCAGGAATTGTAAAATTACATGAAAATCTGTTCTCATTTTAAAATATTCTTTTGCACTTCTGCTCATACAGAGAGAAAACAAGACTTGAGCCTAAGGGCTCAAAAGACGGAGTGCAACTGAAAAAGATTCCTCTATTTTTAGAAGTACAATTTCAAAGCTTGATCCTGACAACGCTGGAATATTTGCACTGTCGTAAAAAGTGTTTTCAAATTCATACTTTTTTTTTTTCATTGAATTATTTTTGCAGCCCCATCCCTGCAAAGTTCAGTGCATATTTTTTCAGGCATCACTCTGCAGGTACATGCAACCTTATTTCTGTTGTTAATATGTAAGTACAAAAGAGAGATAATACTCTTCTATTCAAGTTTGGCTTCAACTTTTGAATCAGTAAGTTGCAATTATTAAATCAGAATTTTAGTTTTACAGCAGGATGTCATGAAAACAGTGCCTCAGAAAAATCAAAGGATACCCTCATTCTGAAAACAGTACCTTAAAAAGTTCTTTGATGAAGTCTCCTAGATTTTCTTCCTGTGTCGATGTTCTGCATCTAACTGCAGGCCCATGGAAGTTTTTAAGAGCTAAAACCACTAGAAATACCTGTATGTACTATAATCACATGCTTCCGCTGTGGGATTCAATTTTAAATACACTCTAGATTAAACGGGAAAAAAACCACATTTGCCTGGTTGTGTTTAAGAAACATCTCTGCTGACAGCCAAGTCTTTGATTTGCTGGTACAGATACGGAGTTGCTAGCAAAACATTAAGCGGAAAGTGCAGCGCTGGATGTAAATTATACCATCTCACACTTAAGTGCTGCCCTCAGCTGCAACTGGAAATTGCACAGACAAGCACTGCCATGATCACTTCTAGGAGTAACAAGAACGTAAAAAAATGAATTATCAGATCTCTATGCAAAGCAAGCACATAAACTGAGGGAAGAACTGACCTAGAAAAAAAATACTCCCTAAAAGCTTTACAGAGCTGAGGTCAACACCTCTGCAGTGTCTTAACTTTAATTCTTGTAAGGTACTTTGTTAGCCCTTATGGTTACAAAAATAGTCTTTTAAACACCCAAGATTAAAAGCTTGTTCTTCTATACCAGGGCTGGGCACACCCAGAAGAAGTGAATGGCCACAAAATGAACAGAAAACTGCTGAGGTACAGAGAAATAATGAACGATTTTTCAAAAGGGCCGACAGAAAAGTACTCATTAACAGCGAAATGAAATCACTTTTCTGGCTTCTTGATTCAAGAATCTTCAACGTACTTACTACCTTATACAGAAGTAATTCATGTGGAATACAAATCGTTTGGATTGGGGTATATTCCCATATAATATGGATGAAATGCAAAATCCATGTTCTGCTGTGCACATCACACAGGTGTCAGACACAGGGAACTCCACAAGGCACCGTACAAGGAGACTGTTCTGATCTCTTTCGTCTGGACTAGGGATGTTCATTTTGCCATTTTCCAAACTGAAGTAACTGGTGCTCTATTCACAGTGTAGCACATAAGCTTGGTGGCAGCATGGAAGCCCGGAATACGTATCTGAACTAACAGCATTTTAAAAACTCCACAACCTGGGAAGTCAGAACAAGGCTTTTTTAAATGTTGAAAATACCAGTGCTAAATTCCATACCACACGCTGCACAGCAGACCTTGTCAAAGACAACCTCATTTAATAAAGTTTCATCATTTAATGAAGTGAATTCAACAAATAACTTATCAAGAAGTAAGAGTTTACTAAGTTTACTAAGGATATGACACAACCTGGGCATTAAGGCCAAAATCAAGTTTAATGGTCACCTCAGGTGAGAGAGCAATCAAAAACTAACAGGAACACATAAGAAGTGGTATCAGCGTATCAGGTTTACACATCCTCCACCATCACTACGAAAACTTCCTTAAATTAAAAAAGAATGGTGCATTGTAGTGCTAAGAAGTGCCAGTTTAAGAGTCTTACATATGGAAATATTTTTTCAGTATTAATGTTGCTATAAGGATGCAATTTATTTTTATCTAATTTAATTCCTTCTCCCTCTCCCCAGCAAAATACCTACAAGAATGGCAAAGGGCAACAACAACAGAAGCTGAGGCCACATACACCCAAAGGCCAGCACATCTCCCCTGAGCTCCCGGCACACTGTTTCCCATGCCCTCTGCCTGTGAGGTGAGTACAGAAATACCTTCCTGAAACAGAAAAAAGAAAACCCATCAGACTGGTGCACACTGTTCAGGTTTCAACTGTGGGAAGCTCTGAGCACATTAATTCCCATTCAGTGTCTTCGACGCAAGTTAAGGAAAGCAAACATCTTGCAAGCTTGGTGTCCACAGACATGGTACTGTCTTTCCAGGACCTACTATTGTTGACAGAGACTTGAATCCTTTTGAAGCATTTTCTGGAAGGTTATCTCATACTTTAAAGGCTGATTATAAAGATAGGAAGTAATGCTAGAAATAAAAAGTAATTTTTCACAATACAAGGAGGATTAATGAGGCTGTACCGAGTCCTGCTTTTCAAGAGAAGCACACAAACATGAAATAAGTGCAAAGTTTTGAGATAATACAGAACTATTTAAGAGATGAAAAATAAACGTTGTTTGCTAAGAATTGCAGAAGGATAATAGAAGATGAAATTAAAGGCAGGATAATAAGACATAGAGAAAGAAATAACCTCACCTATACGACGAGATCTAAATTAGCTACTGCAACTCAGGATTTTGAAATTGTTATGACTAACTCTCTTGAAGCATCAATTCCATGCTCATTAAGAGCCCCAAGGAATGGAGAAGAAAACAGAAAACACTGTGCTACAATTCTACAAATCCAGAGCACCTTGAGACAGCATGTAATGCTGGTGTCAAGCAGTCATGGCGAGACTAGAAGACGCAAAAAACAGTATCAAAGAAGATCAGAAACTTGAAATACTTCTATACTAACAAGAGATACATGTATAATTCAGTTTTATAGAAAAGTTAAGAAATATCCACAGCCAGAAAGAGCAGTCCTGTCCAGACCAGCACTGTACACACACACAAGCTGTGGACAGGCTTCATCATCTTCTGTACAATAAAACTGGTTCCTTCTTCGAGCTGAAGAATATGACTGTGGAAGAGTACAATAGAGATGTGTAAAATCAAAACTAGTATGAAAAAGAAGAATAAGGAAAGGTTATTCGCTATTTCTCTTACCACAAGAACCAGAAAACACAAACCGAAGCACATTTTCACGTTGCACATAATTAAACTGCAGACTCATAACCACGGGAAGTTGTGGACTCAGAAAGGATTAGACAAACTGACAGAGAACAGCCTACACAGCCGCGTCACCGACTGTGAGAAGGATCGTGCTCTGCTTCACTGTTTCTTACCCTCATTTCAAAAGGTTTTTGAGGTGAGACACGGGACTAGGCGTCCTACTGGTCTGACACATTACGGCAATTTTTATGCTCATCACAACATAAGCTAGATTTGAAGCTGCTCTTCTTCCAGCAACACAGAGAAACTTCTCAGCCACCTCCAACAACTATCACACTGGTATTTTTCTTCCAAACTCCACTGCTAAGGTAGGATCTCAGAAGAGTTAACTTTATACATCAGAGTGGATTTTGCCATGCCATTTGTCAGAAAACAAGTTTTTGCATTGCAGTAAGATAGATTCCTCCCTTTTGAGCAGATAATAAAGAATTCATACAATATTAGTCTTTGAAATCCAAAATGCACTGCTTGTTTCAGAGACTCTCCCAGCCTGACCGCGGTAGCCACCATAACCCAGCTTTCTGAAAAGATACCTATTTAGAAACATCAGTGCTGTTATTTTTCTATGAAAGTGCCTCTGCTAGTTGATATGCGATTGTTATATTGTTTCTTTATATTACATATCATTCACATTTGCATATAAGAATGATGAAGACTGACAAAGCATACTTTGATGTCACTATCTATGTAACAACAGCGAAGAAGGGTATTTATATAAATTGTTTTAAATAAAAGCACATTAAACTACACAATACTGCAATTTCTCAGTAACATAAAATAGTTCACAGTAAGATTCAACCGCTGTCTGGAAACAAAGTATAAATGCAAAAAATTGAACCTGCATATTTAAATAACAATCTTAGCTTTACTATAAAAAGATAACTTCTGTATTTCTTACTGGAAAATTGTAAGAATTATCATTTATGTCAAGTTGCATTTAGATGGAAATTGGACTCCAATTAGAAATAAAAACTGCACTTTTAATTTTACTTAGCTAAGTAATATTCTTACCTTAAAAGCATACACAGAGAAAGCAGATACAAAGAAAACAATATTTTGGTTTTCATAAGTACAAAGAGTTAAACAAAGCAACATTAACTGCAATTAAGAAAACCGATTTTCCTCTTCTCACTTCTCCTTGCAGCTGTTATGCTGCTATCTTATTTTTGTACCCAGATTGAAAGAATAAGACACAATCTTCCCTGATTTTTCAGTTTTCAGTCATAGTCTTACTTAAATAAGCTGAACTGGTTGAGAAAACAAAACCGGATGAACCAACTGTTGGACACACTCCCTCTACACTTGCAGTGAGGACAGAATTATCTAGAACGAGCTTATTATCACAATAAACTCTGGGTTACTTAGCCAAACCACTTCCCCAAATACACTGGTTTTCATTAAGAGTAGCAACAAAATACACACTTAGATTTGCTAGAGAGTAAGATTTAGGCACAACAGCAATGGGAATTCAAAATTCAGTTCCTCTTCCCTCACCCAAATTTAAAAAATAACTTAAGACATAAAATAATCACCTTAAAAAGCAGACTTTTGCTCTCGGCTGCTGGACTAAAGAGCGTTGCTGTTAACCTGCTTAAGTGTTGTTTTGCAAATAAAGGAGAAAAAACTTCCCTTAAAGAGGGGAAGACTTTCATATGCCTGCCCATGGTCACATTCGTTTAAAAGGAGTTGATTAGTTCAGTTCAATTGGCCAATTAGTGCTATATATGTAACACTTCTGACTGATCCTGCACTTTCATTATTTCTTAGGGCCGTTAGTTTAACCCTCACGGTAACACTTTAAAGAGCAATGAGCAGAGTCAATCCTGGAAGGAACCACGGCCTTCTTCAATAATTCCTCTTTCAGGATGCGCATTATGCGAGTTCTGCTGGCCCCACTGCAGGAAAGCATCCCGTGTTTTCACCCTGCCTGTCTGCTACGCATTTCCTACCCAGTCACTTCTTTAAGAATTTTGTTGTACAGATCTTGTCATCTGTATTAAAACACCACTTGAACAATCTAGCGCTCACACATGAATGGGGACATATTTGGAACTCCGTATTAGGAAAAAATAAATACTGATATATATGAGACAGAAAGCCTGTGTATATAGTAAGTACACCTGTCAGGCTTCAATAGCATTTCTCAGTACTGCTTAGAAACACCACAGCTTTTTCAGCACCACATCCCCATTCTCGGAGCAAAGTTAACGGGCAGTGAGGCCAATGGTGGCCTCCTTTCAAGAAGAGATGCTTTGACAAGATAGAAAGGTACTTAAAAAAAACCCCATCCTAGTTTCAGACAAGGCTTCACAGTACAATGGAGTTTCACAGAGTTTCACAGTCCTTAGATTTGAAATACTTTTTAAGTTTTATGATTTCAAGACAAATTAACTTTCTTTTTTTAAACCAGAGGCCACGGCTCCCCATGCACAGAGCAAAGAGCACACTCAAGCAGCAACCGCGCACATTACTACCATTCCCAGGGAGCTAGATATTCCTAAATGTATTTACTTCAGTGAAGCTACAAAACCAAAAAAAAAATCCCAAATAAAAAGGAAAATCTTACATTTACATATGTTTTCACAGGTCAAGAGACTAAGACAAAGATAAGAAATGTCAAGGCATCACTTACTCCAGTACAAAGAGGAGAGACACCCACAGAACTTACAGAGCCATTTGTAATAAACGTGCACCAAGTATCAGAGGGGAAGTGCCTTCACTTCCTGACTTGATCGTTTTCTTCTGGAAACAATGACAAATCTGAAGGTGCTATTTATGGCTTTCTCTCAGCCATCCCCAGAAGAAATAGAGACTACACCCTCTAAATACATCAAGACAGTTCATCATCTCCAATCCACTTGATATCTACTTCAGTATCACTGCTCTGGTCCCTCACATCCTTGAAAAAGATTAAGTGACAAACAGCAAAACCTTGCAGGGTTCCCCACCACCACCATTACTTTCAACCAATGACCCAGTTCTGCAAGACAGAGCACCTCTTCAGATATGCTGAGAGCCCTCGACTCCAATCAGCCAAAATGGGAGAGGAGGTTGCTCAGCCCTGCATAGTCTACTCTAAAAGAAAAAAACAAAAAAATCCAAGATGCTTCTCTCCTCTCTCTCACCAGCACTCTCAGAGAATCTCAAAGCTGGTTTAATAGCTGCATCATTTTCAGATAACATCAAATTCCACTAGTCTCCTTCCCAACTCATCTGTTTGAAGAAAAAGATCATTTCTGTAGTGAACAAGAGTGTCCTCAAGTGTAACAGCAAATAAACCAGTGTAAATGAAGTGCCACAGCAATATAAACAATGACCTTGAAAATCAGCAAGCTGCTGCTCAGGGTGACTCTAGGGACGATCACATTTTAAATGTCCACATAATCTGAACAAATTGTTAAGACTAACCGTGTAACTAGCAACTCACCTGAACTGTAGGTAAGCATCTGCAATCAGTCCACCTGCCAAATCCAAATGGGTGAAAAAAGCCAAAATAAAATACGCGTGGCTTCCACCTGCTTTAAGTGAAGGAAAAAATCCTGTTTGATCATTGTTTACAAGTAATCTGTGCAGCAAAAAGCTAGTGTCATTTAAGGCTGCTCTGTCTTTACTAAAAAAAGACAGCTTGAAAGAGTAGAAATCCTAGTATTAGAGTCAGGCATCTATAGAAGAGATGGCTATTCTACTACAAACCTTGAAGAAGTCCTACTTCACGTTTTAACGCTATTGCTTACCCGATTTTCTTAGGAAACAAAGCTCATGTGAATTATTTGAAATGTATGCATGTACACAGTTTTCTGCCTATCCTCTCATGACTCTTCATCAAACCCAGTCAACAAAACGTGACAGAGGGGCAGCGGTCTCAACGATATTAAGATCCTACAAGCGTCGTACTAGGATGCTTATTTTCACAAGGAAAAGAAATCTAAACATCAGTGTCTCCACTGAAAGAAACACTATTGCAGATATCACAGAGAATCCTGAAGAGGTAAGAAAGGAAGAAGAAGAGGGGGAGACGGAGGAAGAAAGAGACCTTGGGACCAGGGCTTCCTTAGTCCTGTGGCTCCCAGGCCTTGTTTATTTGCACAGTTCCTGGCGAAACACTCCTCAGTGGTGTCTGTGGGTGATAATCCAATACTACTAAAACAAACAAACCAGAAAGCTACCCCTAAGACTTACCGCTTTCCATCTTCAAAGTGCTTTTAAAGCATTCATCTAGGACTCTGTAACTACTATGCAGCTTTGCATTACTTAAAATACACTAATTTCCCAGAGACGTGGAGTGCGACTCGCGGAGTCCCAACTAATATGCAGAATACCTCGTTCCAGCCTAAGCTCACACCCTCCTTTCTCATAGGGGAACATTTGAAATATTCAAACAAGTGATTCCCCTAAGAGATGTCCTATTAAGAATGCAGAGTAGAATTCATGTTGTAATACTTTGATTCTACAGACTACCCTTTGCTAAGAACACTTTAAAAAATGCAATCTCACCCAAAAGATAAGATAATAATAATAAGAACAATAATAATTCTTCCATGATCACCGCCAATCCACAAAGGTTGTCAGCAAAGTCCAGGAAAAGGAGGAAAGATCAACACGGATACAGAGTGAACACAAAACGTGTGTTGTACATACATCGTCTTACTTTAAAAAAAAATAAAATTCTGTACCCTTAGAACCAAAACCATTTTAAAATCAAATAAGCAATAAGTAACATCTTGATGCTTCTTTCACAGGCTTTATCAATACATAAAGAAAACTGTGCAGTGGAAAGAATTATGGATTAAAATTAGAAAAAAATATAATTACATAAAAAATACCATTACAGAGATGACATGGCTTTTAAAATAATAAGATATTATTACATAATTAACATTAAAATTTACTCTTATTTTCAACTTTTGCTAAACTTGGACAGCATGAACTGCTAAATCTCCCTTTCAGGATCTTACATACTAACACAACATTTACCTTCAGGACAATTTCAGCAAGCATTTGAATCAAAACAAAAAAGCAAACAAACAAAAAAACATCAACTCCTACCCACTTACTTTATCCCCTGACTTTTCAAGTAAGAAAATAATCTTGAGAGGGGGAAGAAAAAATATTTATGAGCTTTAAACAACACCTAACTCAAGTTTAAACCTATGACCTAAAAACTGACAGTCATTTCCCAAAAGCAGAAGAAAATGGGCACAAAGTCAAGTCCACTACCAGCAGCAACACTGATGCTCAAAGCTACCAAAACAAAGACAACACATAGAATCTGCTAATCATCAAGCAAGATGAGTCAGATGGACAGCACAAAAGAAAGACATTATAGTTCCAGAAAACACTGGTAACTTTCGCAGGCTACACAGTTTTAAGTCACTGATCAATCCACAGGATACAGAAACACACACTTAAAAGGTCAAGAAACCAAATCCGAAGACTATTCTGTAACAGTAAGACTGCCATGTTAATATAGGAACAATGGATGTAATGCAAGCCCTGTGTTTTTAGGTATCGAAAGCTCTCTCCCCAAAACGCCCCTTACTAAACATGTCCCAGGTTTCAATTTCTCCTGCACTTAAAGGAGGACACTTTAGTGAATTTAACATGAGTCATTTCACTGTCAACATGTTCATGTAATTAAGTTGCCATGTGTCTAAAGTGCATCACTTGTAGAACAATTACTTAAGTCAAGCCAGCGCAAAGTGACTTTATTGATGTCTGCATCACCGCGTGATCATCATGCCATGGCCAAACTTCACAAGTGGAAGCGTAGTAATGATGTTAAAGTGATTTCCAACAGCAAATAGAGCAGATTCAAGAAGTGAGCATGACAGAAAGGCTAAGGTCCAGAGCTGTCACTGGTCTGCCATGAAATGACAACAAAAAACCCTGGAACGTGTTACCAAAACATACAATGACAAACATATTTTTGCAATACTCTTTAACATCTTCCCCACAAGACAGTGAAAAGGTTTGCAGAATATAAAGATTACACCATGCAAACTATATCAGTCATTAATATGTCATCTTACACTTAGCCCACCTTTCTTTTCCACACAGCAATTGCTTAGGAGATTTGCCAGGTTTAACAATCAGATAAGATAATTCAATATCAGCAAATTAATAGTAGAGGGGGAAAAAAAACTGCAAAGGAAAAACCATACAGATCAATAATTACTAAGATCTGCCACTCTCTCTCTGTTATCTATCTTGCACTGCTGTCTCCTGTGGAGAACGTGCGTGCCAGCTTTAACGTAACAGGATACTTAAGTCTTCCAATGTAACTGCCCAGCATACACCAAACATGAGCAAAGCCATTCTCCCAAGACTTCCAGGTATTAGTCATAAAAAAAGGTAGAGTGAGATCTATCAGGTTTATTTTGTTGGCTGTCTTGTGCAGAAGCATCTTCCCATTTTTTCTACTAACATAGGTTCTGGGAAGAACCAGATTTCATTCTCATCTTCAATCACAGCAACAATTCACAAACCAAAAGTAAAAGAGGAAATGGCCACACTGAAGGCAGGAAGCCCACTAAGTCTTCTTCCTAGAGATGATCTTTTAGATAGGCAGATGCTTTTTTACTCTTTTTTAATTGTAAAATCCATGTCAGTAGTACCTACCACACAGGAAACCTATGTTCTCAGTTAACTGATATATTTCCATCTTGACATTAATTTACCTTGCCCAAAAAGCTGGCTATTTTGAAACAGACCTTAGCCAGAACAGGAATCCATCCTGCTGGGCGCTGTAGACGCTACAAGTTACAGCCCCTGCTCCAGTAAGAACAAGACTAATTTCCCCTTAATAACTTTTTCTTTTACAAATCAGATATTTCTGACCAGTTCACATGCATGGTAAACCTTAAGCAAGTTGCAAAACAATGGTATTTCTGAAGTTACAAGATAGGTTATCATTTTCTCCAGCACGACTTTTGTACGGTGCACCTCATATTGTGCCTTACGGAAACGTTCGCTATGGTAACCTCCTGGGCTACTGAGAGCAGGCAGCTCCCATGACAGAAGGAACAGCAAAGAAACAGCAAGGTAGGCCTTTTCTTTTGCTGTAAAACCTCTCCCACCAGAATTGTGCTATCAGAGCGGGTAAAACTGTCAGACATAAAGGTTACTGTGTTAAACCATTTTATAATGGCAACAAGTTTCTCCAAAGTAGCTGTAATTGTTCCGCTAAAGCACACATGTGACTATGAAATGGACATCGCTGGCCTATTTCTGAATAAATAAGGGCCTTGTGGAACCGCAATAGCGAACGTAGTTAAAAATTCACAATTAACTGCCCGTGCTGTTTTTCTTCTCCTTTCATTATTTCCACTGTGGAGGGGGGTGGGAGGGGGGGTAGGAGGAAGGAGCCCTGGTAACAAGTTTGCAAAAGCCACCGACGGAAAACTTGCACAGTCCTTCCCATGCGGGCATTCCGTCCTCCCGTTTCCACCCGCCACCGCCGCCCGGGCGGGAGCCCTCCCGCAGCCGCTGCCCCCGCGCCGACTCCTCCCCACCCCCAACGTGGCGTGCA